>NW_022147563.1:46189-646189 GCF_002938485.1 Sitophilus oryzae
GGAACTTTATTTTATCTTCTTGTTAAATCAAATACATGTTAGGATCATTTGCATCATAATGAATTATAGCTTGGACAAAGAATATGAGATTTTTGGACATAATTTAGTAGTACCTATTACACAAAGATATTCATATTTTTTACAATAGTTGGTTACGTATGAGCTACATTTTCTATAACTCTAAATTTAATTTATTCGATTTAAATATTCTTTACAATATCAAACCAACTTTAATGTGAGTTTCTTTATGAATAAATTCACCATCTTATTCAATATAAAGTAAAACGTATCAATATTGTCAGCAATAGTCTCTGAACACTGAATACTGAACAATTCAGTCAAATCAAATATACAATGCGACCAAATATTTTATAAATCAACCGTGGTTTTTATGGTGAAAAAAGAAAACGGTTCTTAAGGAATTTATATTACAATTTTTTAAACTCTACATTAGTGCAATGTATATATCAAAGATCAAATAATAAATATATCTGTATCGATTATCGATCCAATGACATTATGCAGAAAATATATATTTTATTTTGAGTCATGTTGTTTTGTTTTGGTACTAATATTCCTGAATAACTGTGTTATAAAGATGTTTTTTGCTTCTCCAAAAAATCCTATATGGGTATTTCGCCACTGCAAGAAAATCTGCAAAATTTTGTAGATTTTTTGTTTTTTTGGAGAGATGAATCCGCCACATAGGTATAGGCATTTTTTGCTTTTTGCAACTCTGTTTTTTGCCTTGCTGCCTTTCCTCATATTCTTTAGCTCCATTTTATCCAAATTATATCAAAGTGGATAGTATCAGTAACGAGTAGGGAATGGAATAAAAGATACCGTTATTTTTAAATCACGTAACAAACTGAAACTGTGATTTTTTAATATCAGTGATTTAAACCCGTGACGTCATTACGACTGCCAATCTGTTGCATGGCTATAGCTAATCCAGGCTCTCATGAAAACACTTAGAGTGATTTAAAAGCGTCATGTGATCATGACTTGATATAATCATAATGTTTTAACAATAAAAATATCTAAGCTCGCGCTCGTGGATCACCGAACCCTACAATCGCAAGCAAAGGACAGTCGCTATGTAGGTTACGTCAATGATGACGCTCCTGGCTCCTGGCCTTTTTTTTAGTTGTGATCATTCCATTATGAACGTGAAGTCATGATACTGTAACAGTTATGTTACGAGATTTTTTGATATCAGTGATTCAATCACAGTGTTTGATACATCGCTCATCACTAGTAAGGGGGTGTCTAAGACACTTTTAAATTATTTCCGTTGAGAAACTTTTTATAGAGAATTTGACTTGTTTTTTGGCTTAAGGGTGTTTTATTTCAGGAAAACACTAATTAGTTCTTTTTATAGTTTCAGATTTCGTCGTCCAAGCATTCACACTTGTATTTTGTGCGGCTAATGAAAGATTCATGATTAGTACATAGACAGACCAGTACATGCATATTATTTCGTATATTTTTCATTTTATTGATTTTATGGAAAGCACTGTTCATTAAAACGTTGTATCCTATGTTATAGGGCTTGTTTCTCTCTACAATTTTCTATCTCATAATGTACCGTTTGTGTCCAGGAAGAGTTCATAGTTTCATAGTTGTCGATTTTCGAAAGAAATCAGTACATGCATATTATTTCGTATATTTTTCATTTTATTGATTTTATTTAAAGCATGGTTCATTAAAATGTTGTATCCTATGTTACTTTGCTTGTTTCTCTCTATAGCTTTCTGTCTCACAATGTACCGTTTGTGTCCAGGAAGAGTTTATACTTTCATAGTTGTCGATTTTCGAAAGAAATCAGTACATGCATATTATTTCGTATATTTTTCGTTTTATTGATTTTATGGAAAGCACTGTTCATTAAAATGTTGTATCCTATATTATAGGGCTTGTTTCTCTCTACAATTTTTTGTCTCACAATGTACCGTTTGTGTCCAGGAAGAGTTCATAGTTTTATAGTTGTCGATTTTCGAAAGAAATCAGTACATGCATATTATTTCGTATATTTTTCATTTTATTGATTTTATGGAAAGCACTATTCATTAAAATGTTGTATCCTATATTATAGGGCTTGTTTCTCTCTACAATTTTCTGTCTCACAATGTACCGTTTGTGTTCAGGAAGAGTTCATAGTTTCATAGTTGTCGATTTTCAAAAGAAATCAGTACATGCATATTATTTCGTATATTTTTCATTTTATTAATTTTATGGAAAGCACTGTTCATTAAAATGTTGTATCCTATGTTATAGGGCTTGTTTCCCTCTACAATTTTCTGTCTCACAATGTACCGTTTGTGTCCAGGAAGAGTTCATAGTTTCATAGTTGTCGATTTTCGATTTCACAGTACACATTATGATTCACGTAGAAGAACATATTGGCAAGCTTTTCGGAAATCAATCGGCAATTGGATTTAATTCAAGAAACGAGTGTCAAGGACTCATTTTTTTAATAGATATAGATTTACTTCCAACAAATATCATATATATTCCAATGAACTTATTTATGAACGTTCCATTTAGCTAAATGGTGTTGGCATAATTCTAATCTATAAATTTATATTATGCGCGAAAGTAGTTACCATCGCTAATTTTTCTACTAATTACCTAACCTGTCTTCCCTCTAATTTATTTGAACGTGTAAATTATATCGATCGAACACGATTATTCACTTTAATAACGTTTTTTTCGCTAAATAATTATTTCATGTAGAGGCAAGTTGTTTTTACGGACATCAAGGATAAAAACAGTTAAAAAAAATTAACTATTATTATTTCAAGTCAGGTGCCTAGGAGTATTATCGTTAGTTTATCAGCGGTGATAAATATTGTTAGATAAGGCAATAATGGCTCAATAAAAATGCTAATCGTTGATTATTGCAGCAACCGAATTTTTATAAGGCCAGTTGAGATGCTAAATATCGGTTATCATGGCACAAAATACAATGTGTAATTGCTAATTTGTATTTTATACTTTATATAATTAGATGATCAAATCGTTGGTCGGCGTCGATCAATAAAAAAACCATTAAAATGCGTTAAGTCATGGATATGTTCTATAAATACATCACGGATAAGCCAGATACATAAATATGATCACAAAAAATTCTTTGTTTTCAGTCATAAAGCTTTTTTTCTCTTTTCTGGTTCTAATTTTTATTCAGTTTAAACTGGCTCCAGACTATACACTAAATTTCTTCAAAAATTAGTTCCAATGTTTCTTGCAATATTTGTCTAAAATGTTTGTGGTTGGAACGCTCGTCAAAAATTAGAACCATCAACCTTTGCTTAAAAATTTTTGTTAAAGACTAGTCGTGTAATATTCATCATGGAGGGTTAGATATTGTCACTTTTATTGACATAAATGAAAAAATGCATCGTAGAAGGTATAGCAATTGGTATACAGGGTTTGGCAATAGTGCGCCGGACATCGGAAAATTTGTTTAAGTGCAAACGTAAGGTATGTATTTCAGGCAAATATCTTAACTTCTATAGGGTGGCTCAAAAAAGTGTGAGTGGATTGGGATGATGTTTTTTAAATGGAACATCCTGTATATTATTGCATTTTTGGCTTCCTTTTAGATCACTTTACATACTACTAAGATATAAGTAAATATATTTCGATAAATTTCGATAGTTTCAGAGATGTTAATAAATAAATAAAAAATATGTATTTTCAGCCTTTCTTATCCTAAAATCAAAACTATATTATGTATTTACTTTAGATGGTCTGTAATTACTTTGCTATAAATTCGGTAATCGTAAATCATACAGGTTCAAAATTTTACTACTATTTTCTAAAATATAAAATAATTTTTACTTTTTTTAATGGAGCACCCTGTATTTTATTTTTTCAATAGATGGAGAACTAATGAAATGAACCAACCCTGAGCCCTCTTCTTTTCAACATCATTATGGACGAAATAATAGGAAATGTACGTTTACTGAAGGGATACAGTATGGGCGACCAGGAAATTACTATTCTATGCTATGCCGATGACGCCGTATTGGTAGCTGAAAAGGAGAACAATCTACAGCGCTTATTACATCGATTTAATTGCACTGCCAAATCACTTAATATGATAATATCGACCCAGAAAACTAAATGCATGACGACATCAAAAGTACCACTAAGATGCAAACTGGAAGTCGAGGGCAATGTTATTCAGAAAGAGATGAAGTTTAAGTATCTAGGCATAGAAATCTCAGGATATGGTGATATAGAAGCAGAGATGCGAGAACGGACAACGAAGGCAACCAGAATAGCAGGATACCTGAATGATACAATATGGCGAAATAAAAACATTGAGGTGGAGACTAAAGCGAGAATTTACAAGGCAACGGTACGACCAATAATGACATACACTGCAGAAACTCGACCTGATACAGCGAAAACTAAACAACTACTAGAAACAACCGAAATGAGAGTACTACGCAGAATAGCTGGAAAGACGCTTCTGGACAGGGAGAGAAATGAAAGCATAAGAAGAGCGTGCAAGGTGGAAAATGTAAATGAGTGGGTACTCAGCAGAAAGGAAGAATGGAACGAGCATATCAGCAGAATGGACAACAGAAGGATAGTGAGAGTTGCACGCGACAAATCACCGCTAGGTCGCAGAAGCTTAGGACGTCCACGGAAACGATGGAGCGACAACTTGTCAGTCTGACCGGTAGAGACGACGAAACCAAACAGGCGATTCGCCTAGTATGAAGAAGGAAGAAGGAGAAGATGGAGAACTAAAAAATAAACAATTTCTGTATTTAAGGTAATTTCAAAATTTTCAACGGTTTCGCAGATATTCGCGGTTTTATATTTCATATGGCATTTTCCATAGTAAATTTTTATCAAAGCCACCCAATAATTTTTCTCTCGTATCTTGGTGCATATGAAATAATAATACTGCGTGTATCTGCGAAACCATTTTAAAATTTTGAAATACTTTAAATACGAAAAATGATTATTTTTTAATTCTTCATCTAATAAAAAATAATATACAGGGTGTTCCATTTAAAAAAATAAAGAAAAATTATTTTATATATTAGAAAGTTTGGCGTAGAATTTTGAACATCCTGTATGATTTAAGATTACGATAGCTATAGCAAAGTTAAGTATAGACCATCTAAAGTAAATACCTAATATAGTTTTGATTTCAGGACAGTTCTTGTATTTGTAATACTTTTTTTTTCATGAGGATAGAAAAATATAATTATTTTATTTATTTATTAATATCTTTGAAACTATCGAAATATATTTATTCATATCTTAAAATTATATAAAGTAATCTGAAAGGAAGCCAAAAATGTAATAATATACAGGGTGTTCAATTTAAAAAAAAATATCCCGATCCACTCACTCTTTTTTGAGCCACCCTATAGAAATTAAAATATTTTTCTGAAATACATCCTTGTACATACTTTAACTTTACACTTAAACAAAATTCCCAAGTTTTTATTTTAGGAACTACAAATGCCCGACGCACTATTGCCAGACACTGTATTGCATTAGCATAACATAATTTTATATTATCCGATAGTTTTGAATTACTGTATGTCGTTTATTACATTCTTTTATTATGACTTGTAATAAGACGTTCGTTGAAGCGAATAACTCTAACAAGCAAAGCGAAAATAAATAATTAATATTTTTTAATCTGAAAAAAATCTAAGCATTGCAATGAGAGTGGAACGATTAAATAAAACAGGATTAAAAGGGATTTGAATCGATGTATTTTTAACGGAATTATTGAACCGAGAATGTAAAGAACGTAAAAAAGTAGTTAGAATTATCTTTGCATTGGTGTTCTGGCAAAGCTGGTGATGTGTCCCTACTTGCCTCTTGGTGTTGGACGGCTTTCCATCCTGGGGTTTTCTCTCCTTGCCGGAGGAGAGGTGAGAAGTTCTCGCTCTCCCTCTTGCTGTTTGGTGGAGATGTGCCAGGCTGTTTCTTGGTTCCTTTACTCCCCCTTTTTTGAGGGGTGTTTTCATTGTTGCTTCCTCTGTAGCAAATCCTTCGTGGATCATTCGGAGGTATCTCTCTGTTTCTCCTCAGCTGAGATCTACTCTAAGCGGGTCCTCAAGTCAAGTGGTCTTGCATTATTTTTTACATTTTTTATTTGCATCTAATTTTTCATAGACGATAATTAAAAACATTTCGATATTTTAATCCCTCCCCTCTATAATTTATTAAATATAAAACATAAATTAATAAAAAAGGTTTCCCCGAAACTACTTATTGCCACCGAATATGTGATGGCAGAGAATATACTAGTATATGATGAACAGTAGGCCATAATTTTATAAAGCTTTTTTGTCGATATATCCCGAATATTGCCGGATTAGTAAGGCGCTCATATTTTTGGGAATATTCTGAAGGTAGCAACACTGATTCGCGATTATATAATTATATAACACTATATTAATATAATATATTGAAAAATAAAAATTTTCATTAGACCAAAATTATTTCTTCATTTTTTTTAAGTTTCATTTGCAATAAAATACTCCAATTATTTTAAAAACTACTCCAATTATTTTTAAAATGTACGGTAAGTATAGGCTTGGTGCATTTCAGTTGATTTCAACAAATTTTGACCGCACTGCTTCAACGGCAGAAATCAGAAATTATCAGTATGTAACTCACGCCGCACAGTAGAACGATCGTATGTTTGATGCTGGACATAACACTTAAAATCGTATTTAAACTTTTAATACAAATTTCTTCAAATACATATTTAGAAAGCCATAATTTAATCAACTAAAATCGAATTTTATTGAAAAATTCACCCAAAGCTATATATTATAGTATATAACATATATGCGTTTCTTGTTAAAGATATTTAATATGTAGGAAATTTATAGAGCAAATTATGGATTAAATAAATGACTTAATTCATGTGCCCCATACAAAAGTTTTAGCCCATAACTCTATTCTCCGTGAAAATATACATTTTTCAGCGAAATTTATTATAGTTTGCGTCTTTCTTTCGTAATTATCAAAAAGTCCCACCGAGTCCCGATTATTTGTTGGTGGGTATATGACTTCTCTATTTTATGCTGAACTTTTGAATACAAAGTTTTATTGCAGCCGCTTGCAGCAAAGATGGCTATGGAAAATTTTGTTTAAAATTTAGTTTTTTGTGATACACTATACAATAATTAAATATATAAAACAATAAATAAATTATTGTTATTGAATACATGTTGGTATTAAAGAACTGGACAAATCGCAAGGTCATAATTCATATAAACTAAAAATATGATAAAAAGTTCATTAAGTTTTGGAATAAGTATGAAATTATGCAGTTTAATTTGTAATAGTCAATTAAATACGGAAATTCAAATAAAATATATATTCTGGAAAACACCCCTGCGCTATTTAGTAAGTTATCTATAATAAAGTTATGACTATTTTTAACAAATTTGAAGATTTTAGAACCCATTTATTCAAAAAAATGTCTTAAGTTAGAAATTTTGCACAATTGCTGAATGTCCAGCAAATTGCATTGCGTCGATCCACTGTGCGCCGCCGCCGCCGCGCCGCGCCGGCGCCGCACAGTGTGGCGTGGTATATGAGTTAAGGACAAAATTAGATATCTCAACAATGAGTAAACCAATTTCAATTCTGTAAACGCTGTTTTATTACTTATAGTTTAGACTAAAAAAATACAGCAATACTGAGTAGGTGTGCAATGAGTAAATATATATAGGGTGTCACAATAGTGCGTTATCGGTTGATATTTTAATAACTAACCAAAACTACTAGCGATAGAGAAAAAATTTGCTTAAAAAATTGTACAGTACCTAATTAGGTTGCATAATCTAAAAATATTTTCATTCGTACAGGGTATTTCAAAAATCTGTACCAGAGCAAAGCTGTGTTTTTCTGATGGAACACTCTGTATAATTCTTCATATTATTTGGAATCTACGCAAAACTTTAGGCACATTTCATGTATAATATGCTATACCTAAATTCAACTGCTTTCAAGCTATTAAGGTAAAATTGGTATTTTACCTTCTTAAAGCTACACGCACACTGGTGCGATCACGGCCGCTACGATCACGATCAGGGCAGCGATAACATGAGCGATCATTCTAGCACACACCAACGCGTTCGCGTTCACGGTCACCGCCTTACCTATATGTAGTGCGCTATCCTGTAGGTATACATAGGTACAAATTAAAAATGTGAATTATGTATAGGGGAAATAGGGGCAAAACGGTGATGTTAACATGGAATTTATTGTATTTTTTGATACAATTAATTATTTTAGTAAATATTGATATTATAATTCAATGTTGCTATTTAGTTAACAAAATCACCTGCCTTCGTTTTAAAATATGCTTTTATGTCTGTACAATTTTTTATTAAAATCAAAATGTCATTATCCCCGTTTTGCCCGATATGCAGCTGTAAAATGGCGAGGTAAGTTAGCCAGATATAAGGCAAATTAGGGATGAGCTCAAAAACGTACAAATAAATTTATTTTCTACAATATTTTTATTAGGTCGGGATATTTCGAGGTATCGTAACAATATGAACAATAATAATAATATATAAATATTATTAAAAAACAACAGATCAAATTAACTTGAATAGGAAGGACACTTAGGAACATAGTTCACAAATAAATTCTGGATTGTCATCTTCAGGTTCGATTCCGGCACAACCGTCGTGAGCCCAGTTTCTGCATGTGATACACTGAGTCCAACCTTCAGATGATTGGGAATACAGTTCATCGCAATATAAACAGTTTGCATCGTCATCTAATGAACTATCACTTTCAGAATCACCATTTTGCTTCTTTAGCTTCTTGAAAACATTGACGGGTTTCTTGGAGCTTTTTCCAAATGTAACTTTTCTTTTCGCACTTTTTTTAACGTTGTTTTGAGAGACCTTATTTCCTTGTAGTTTTGCTTCTAGCTCTTGCTTGTATGGAGACTCTGTGATTATTGCCGTTTTTTCACGATTTTTTGAGGACCGTTTTTTCACAGTAGATTTTGGCGAGGGTGAGATGTCTTCGGGAGTAATAGCAAATGCAGCCACAGAGTTGTTACCAATATTTCTATGCGGTGTCATTTGCAAAACTTGTTCATCTTGATATGATGGGCCTGGCATTTGTATGGGATCAACGCTTCGTTGAGGTCTTGATCCTTGTAAAAGCTCAGTATCCTGTTGTAGAGGTGGTGATCCTTTTGCATTCAACATATGAGATCCCGGCAACTCAGCATCACTGACTGTATCCTTATTTATACTATTTAGATCTTGAATATGTGGATTTTCATTGTCGATGTCCGTTACTGAAGCAGCGATGAAATCGCTTTCTGAGAATACGTCACGATTTGTAGACCGCTAGTGGCCGCTTTATAGAAAGCTTCAGCAAATAAACCAGCAATATCTTCTTGAGCGACGACTCGACCCGGATGAACTCGGAGCCATTTCTTTACCTCTTCTGAGTAGTACGTACTTAGAGGTTTCATAAAACCTACATCTAAAGGCTGCAGCCTGTGAGTACAGTGCGGCGGGAAGCACAAGATAACAACCCCATTATCCCGTGCATAGTCTATAACTTTGATATTTTTGGTGTGGGACATATGGCCATCCAACAGAAGCAACACCATATTTTTTTTAGATGCGCGAGACCAAGAAACAAATTTCTTGAACCATTCAAAAAATATATCTAACTGCATCCAACCGGTCTTGTGGCACATAGCTGTGGAATTTGGCGGTGCATTATCTAGCAGACAATCTTTCATACGAACACGAGGAAAAATAAACATTGGTGGCATAAAATTGCCAGAGGCACTCATACAAATTTCTATTGTTACTGTTTTTCCTCGCTCGGCACTGGCTATGCTTCCGATCTGTTTTTTCCCTTTTTGGGCAATTATCTTTGGATTACACTTTCCAACTGAAGAAATACCAGTCTCGTCACAGTTAAATATTCGATCGGGAGAAAAGTTATATTTATCAATAGTATTCTCCAACAATTTAAAAAATTTATTGACAACTACTGCATTAAACCCCATTGATCGGGCAACTGAGACAGATTCTGGAACTCTGATGCTTAAGTTGGGATTCCTATTCAAAAAACCTTTGAGCCAATCTACCCCAGCCAATTTTTCTTCCTTGTTAAAATTATGTCGAATTTTGTTTTTTTCCGCTAATTGGAAGGCAATGCTTCTAACTTCTTTTCCTGTTAAACCATGTAATAAAGACTCCATTCGTAAGACGTAAGAAACTAGTTCTTGTTCCTGCTCGGTATTGAAGACAGTCTTGAATGCACCTAAGGATTTCGCAGATGCTTCAGCAACGGATGTTTCTGCATTTTCTCTGAAAACCTTAAATCTTCTTTCAAGAGTTGTCTGGGGAATGCGAAACTTTTTAGCTGCTTTTGGGGCACCCATTTCCTTATTGGCTAAAGCGTTTATGGCCGCCTGCATGCTCTCACCCGACCAGGCTTGTCGCTCCGTTTTTCGCACATATTTGCGAACCATAATTAGCACTGAAATTAATAAAGAATAAATTTTATGACTATACCTATCCGCAAAAAATATTAAATTTATATAGGGGCATAATGGGGAGGTCATCATTTTACCCCGATCGAAACTCACCGTTTTGCCCCATTTATGTACAGAAATGTTTAACTAAAATAACACGTAGCTAACCTCAAATAACCAATATATAGCATTCACAGCCAGAAAATAAAATGATTACGTTACGTTCTAAATTAAACAACTTCAATACAGAATTTAAAACAAGCCAGTTAACAAGCAGTACATACCGTGTAGATTTTTTTAAATAATCGAACAATTTTCTTCAACCAGACATTTCACCATTACTGCACAAACTGACACGCTGAAACTTTTGTTGGAGTGCGTCCGTTAGCAAAACTACATACTGCAGCAAAAAGCGAGAGATGGTGCTGCATGTATCATTTGTATATATCACATCCCCGTTTTGCCTCGCGTCGCCATTTTACCCCTATTTCCCCTACCGGAAAAAAACACTCTTAAATATTTACCTACAATATTTAAACTTAAACAATAAAAATTTATTCATATGTACTGTCTAATCCAATTGCAACTCCAATTTTGTCTCAAACTTTTTATTTTTAATTCCATTATTTTTGTAACTTCGATCGGATAAATCATATAGAATTTTGTGTATTTTTACAGCCTTAATTAGCTGCTCTGTTAACTCCATTTCTAAATTGCAACAAGAAAAAACACACAAAATAACGGAAAATTCCTATCAGTTGGGTCGCGATCATGCGATCAAACTCGACAAGTTGAATCTGATCGCCACCGCAGAATAGAACGCCGCCAGGCCGCTTCCTCTCCAAAACTTGATCGCGCCAATGTGAAACGGCTCTTGTATTCTTTAGCAACTTTTTGCCGCTGCCGCGTGGGGATCGTGATCGCGACCGTGATCGCACCAGTGTGCGTACAGCTTTAACCATTAATAGTATAATATTATATATTAATAGTATAATATACATTAATAGTATAATATATATTAATTATAATATATATTAATTATAATATATATTAATAGTATATTTATGAAGTTCATCTTGCAACTGCTTGGAAGGTTCATATACATTAATGAGGTTCAATATTTTTTTCGTATACGAGCTGCTTTCGATTTCTTTTTGGACTTGTTAACCAAGCTTCTACCAAGTCTTTATTTTTGACTATGACACCTCTCTCTAAAAAAAATCATAACTCCGTTAATGGTAACCCATGGTGATTAAAAATTTGTTTATGATAACACCATTAGTTTATAAACAACTGATAAAAAAGTACAATAGGTGATCACAAGTGATTTTTTTAAACTTTAAGCAAAGTCGGAAATGCTAAAAATTACAAAAAAACATGAACAGGAAACTTTAAACCGTTATGAATCCTTAACTGGACTTACTGCAAAAAGTAATATTAGGTAGCAATATGAAGTACTTACCTTCAGGAATAGAACCCATTTTGATTTTATGGAAAACCCCAAAACACTTAATTATAAACACAATTAATTGGACAGGTAAATAATTGCGTTTATTAGCTTAAAATTTGACAAATCTTGACATATCAAAGTCCTTCACGCAAAGTTTCCCTTCACGCAGAGAAACAAAAGCATAGCCAACTACGATTTGCTATTATACTTACGTTATATAGTTACCAATATTGTATCCAAAGATGTTACACAAATTCTCATATTGCATAGTTTAAAATTGCGTTTGGTCTGAATTTTGTCCATTACATGCCACACTGTGCGCCGTCCCGTTTACAGTTCATGTTGATCGCTTTAAAATAATATTGAAATCGTGGCTTTCTCATAATATTTAAGTATTTTAGTTTTTTGCTAGTGCCGTTAATGAGACTATAAAACACTCAGTTCCGAGGTTTGTGTGATGAAACGCTGTTTTGGGTTGTAAAAAATAAGTGAAACTAGGCGTCGTGTTGTGTGGTCACAATTTTAAATCTTAATAAAATTGCCAAAAAAAAATGTTAATATGTTTAGGAGAGCGTAATTAGGGCGTTGTTGTGTGGAATTAACATTCAATAACTCAAGTTTCCCGGATATTCAACTCTTCCGAAACAACATTTTATAGCTTAATAGTTTCTCACGCCGATTTGATCAAAAGCCAAACAAGGATTCAAGTAAAGGAAACAAGTGAGTAAACAAAGTGCTCGTTACATAATCAAAAAATTAAATAGGCATATATTACCAGAAGATAAAATATAATTTGCAATATTAATGATATATTTTTTAGCCGACCATACCAACAGGTATGGTAGGCTATTAAGATCGGCAAAAAAAGTTTTTTCAATTTCACTCAAAATTAGTTATTTGGGTCATAATTGACCTAAATACAAAATATTTTCATGGTGTCTGTCTGTCCGTCTGTCTGTAACACGATAACTCAAAAAGCGCTAAACCGATTTTAACCAAATTTGGCACAAAAATACTGTGGCACCCGAGAATCTGGCCATTAGTTTTTGGTTTGGGTGGGGGGTTGGTAAGGGGGTATGGGAGAGGGTTAAAAATTTTAAAAAATCGTAACTCCAAACTTACAGTAGCTAGCGAAACGCAGTTTTTAATTTAAGATTAGGAATAATATTTGCAACAAAATTTGTAATAACATCAAAATCAGTCAAAGTAGCAGTTTTTGAGATAAAAAAAATTGGAAAAATTCCTTTACTGTGAAACTAAAAGAATTGCCAACCAACTTTTTATTAACATATTTTAGTATGGGCGGCTATACGTGCCTCCCGGCGCTATTTTTTTTTGTTTTATGAAGATCTTCTAAAATTATAATTATGTACCTTTAAAAAATTTCGTTATAGCCGAAATAGCCCCAATTAAGGTTTTTATTTTTACACTAGCAAAACCGGTGATTAAAACTAAGCTCCTTACCATAATTAACTCATCTAAAAAGTTTTTTTAGCTGGAATATTAAATTGTAATACAAGGTAGGCCTTTTGAAGATATCAAAATATTTACTTTTTTATTTTTATTTTTAGAATTTTCACAAATTATACTTCCTAACACTTTTAGAATAATTAAATAATAAATTTTTTCCTATATTCGCTATTTAAACCCGTGTATGCTAGTTTTTTACGATATTCTCCGATGGTGGCAGCACCGGCGGAGAATGCACCAAGCTTATACCGAATATTGACAATTAAGCAATTAGTTAATGCGCTCATATTTTTGAAAATATTCTGAAGGTAACAACACTGATTTGATATTGATAAATGTTGAAAAATAAAAATTTTCATTATACAAAAAATATTTTTTCATTCTTCTAATTGTACGGTAAGTATACCAAATTTGTATAGAATTCATAAAACGGTAAGTTAGGTAACTACTAAATTTATAGATCATTTAAAAATGACATCCGGTAAGGGAACAGAGGTGTGGTTACTGGTGAGAAGAAAACATTGTTACGTTTCAATAAAACATTAATTTTTACGTAAGTAATTTATTTAAACATTCTTACCGCCAAAAGAGAATGTTAATAAACGAAAAACGAGCCACAAAAAATTACACGGCACACCATATTTATATTTTTGGTCGTTTAGGGCGGTGGTTACCATCCCGGTGGTACTGTAACCGCTACGACAATGAGACCAGAATATTAATCGAACAATCGTTCGATGATTTAGACGATTATTGCATTGCGCGGTTCTCGTAATGTCCACTTTGACTTTGCATGCAAATAATGCGTCTTTTCGGGCAGACATAAGGCCACACAAATAGGTTATGTAAGCCGTTCGGCATCTGAAGAGGTTAAAGTGTGTGGTCATCGCGATAACGTTATGTTTCTGTTAGTTGAAATTATTATGTTAGTAGGTCGGCAACCTTGACAGTGTTATTCATTTGCTAATAGAACAATTTTTTATTCTAATTCATTTTATGGCAGGTATTTCTTATACTTATATATGGACGTTTTATTTCACAATGTTATATATCAGTTCAAAGAATCTATTTCAATCACCCTAACTATGCAGGAAGAAAAAAGAAAATCCAAAGGAAGATACAAAACTATTTGAAAATTAATGGTTAAAAATGTTTGACTTTTAAGTACAAATTATGTCAATAACCGATGATATACGCACAATTGTCATTATAATTATTATAAAGGGTCTGGAAATAGTGCGTTGGGCGTCTGTAGATGCTAGAATAAAAAACTTGGGAATTTTGTTTAAGTGAAAAAACCTAAAATATGTACTAGGATGTATTTCAGGAAAATATTTTATCTTCTATAGGGTGCCTCAAAAAAGTGTGACTGGATCGGGATGACTTTTTTTTAATGCAACACCCTGTATATTATTGTATTTTTGGCTTCCTTTCAGATCACTTTACTTAATCCTAAGATATGAGTAAATATATTTCGTTAGTTTTAGAGATATTATTCAGAGATAAATAAATAAAAAATATGTATTTTTCAGCCTTTCTTAAAAAAATATTACAAATACAAGAACTGTCCTGAACCTTGCTACAAATATCGTCATCTTAAATCATACAGGGTGTTTAAAATTCTACGCCAAACTTTCTAAAATACAAAATAATTTTTCTTCGCTTTTTGAAATGATATTATCACACCCTGTATATTTTTTTTTATTAGATGGACAGTTCAAAAATGAACATGTTTTGTATTTAAAGTATTTCAAAATGTTTAATGGTTTTGAGGATAGACGCAGTATTATTTCATATGGCTCTTTCAACGGTAAAATACCAGAGAAACATAATTAGGTGGCTTTGATAAAAATTTACTATGGAAAATGCTATGAAATACCTATAAAACAGCGAATATCTGTGAAATTGTGAACCGAAAATATTTTGAAATGCGCTAAATACAAAAAATGTTCATTTTTAAATTCTCCATCTACCGAAAAAATAATATACAGTGTTACAGTTGGGGGTTGGAACCTTTGGTGTCACAGCAGCAAAATAAAACACTTAATCACCACAGTACACTAAAACACTTTTGTTTTTACAATGGACGCGCGTTTCGCTAACTACGTTAGCATCATCAGCAGATTAAAACTGTTATAAGTTAGAGAGAGTTTTAATCATCTGCTGATGATGCTAACATGGTTAACAAAATGCGCGTCCACTGTAAAAGTAAAAGTATTTTGGTGTGTTGTGGTGTTTTAGTGTTTTATTTTGCCAATATACAGGGTGTTCTATTTAAAAAAGCGAAGAAAAATTATTTTTTATTTTAGAAAGTTTGGCATAGAATTTTAAACATCCTGTGGTTGGAAGCGAAGAAAATGAATTTGCCGTAATTTTCTAAAAGTCATCGTAAAATAAAACAAAGAACTACTTCTTCGTTTTTCTTGATAGAATAATAAATACATATTTAATAAATATTATTTGTTATAGTATTCTAGGGGTAAATTAAATAAAAGTAAACTAGTATAAATTTAAATAAAGTCCATAAACTAATTTTGACTTTAAAAACAGTTACTAATTTTCACTACAAACTTTCCATGACGACACTAGCCCTCTCGATTGCTATTTTATTGAAAAATTGCTCTTTATTCAAAATCTGAGCTAGATAGGTATAGGATACTCTAATATAGTTTGAAAGAGCATTTGAATCTGCTTCGATTTATTTTAAAAAATGCAGGTTGTTTAGTTTAGGTTAGTATTTGAAATAACGAAGTTTTTATGTAAAATAAATATTTAAAATAGACCACCAATTTTTGGTGCCCCTGTATAAATTTAAGGAAGCAATAAAACTTTTTAGTGTAGTTTATTTCTTTACATTTAAACTCAGTACAAGAATTAATTCAGAAAAAGTAATGTACAAGGTGTTGATAACCAATTCTTTTGTAGCATGCATATTTAAATATCTTTAAATATCTGAAAAACCGAAGATTTTTAACATATTTAACCCTTATAATAACTGTCTTTTTTGGGCCCAAGAATCCAAAAATGAAATAAAATACTGGGTGTTCTGTAAGAAAAAATATAACTTTGGTTTGGATCTTAGTCTGAAACACCCTGTATATTTCAAAATAATTTTAAATTATGCACATTGCCCCCTCATATACAGGGTGTCCCAGGCTGAGCGTGCATTAGAAGTTTCTAGAGAACCACAATATCTAGATCGGAGATTTTTTGTACATCATTGTTTAATTCAAAAATTAAATTGTTCAAATGTCATATAATAATGGCAGTAGCTGTCATGAAATTGAGCGATTAGAAAATTATCATAAATCATTTTTTTCAAATGGAAATCCACTTTTTAGTTCGTTAATGAAAATGTTTTCCAATTCGTTACTTTTTAACCATACATGTTCCTATACCTAAAATTAATCTTTTTTAAGTTATTTAAGATTTAACCTGAAAACGTATATTTTTCTTGATTTTATCTAGCTTCCTTTGACATTAAGTGTCAAACGGTCAGACAATTCATTTCCATCTGTCAGAAAACGAATTATCTGAATTTCCTATATTACAAATAATGTCTGCTTAATAGTTTAAAAAGTGAATTTTAAAAAATATATCTCGTATTTTGGCTCTTTAGTGATATCTAAAGTTGATATTATTAATAATATTCCGTATAGGCCGCCTCAGACACGCATGCTTTTCGTCCGTTTTGCTTGCACAGTCATAAGTTGCAATGCAACACTGAACGCTGGCAATCCTTCATACACTCCGTCTTAACGTGCAGTTTTCTCTTCAGTCGTCAGTCAATTATAAATATAATAATAATATAATTAATTATTATTATTGAATTATCGCTAAGCAAGTTACTGTGGAGCAGTGCGTAAGGAGTCGGGCTAGGAAGCGAGAGACCGGAGTTCGAATCTCGGCCGGGACATAACTTTTTATTTATTTTTTTAACTACTGTTGTATTCTATAGTTTATTTTTGTAGTATAAAAAAAAGAACTATTTATTCTGTTATTTTTTAATCTCCGTTATTAATATAAATTGATTGTTGGTACAATACCTCATTTAATATAAAATAATATTCTACTTTTTGAAATGTATCGGGCCCTAATTGTACCTAAAAGTAATATATTTTTAGTGATATACCATATTGTAAACTATTTAATATTTCACTTAAAAAGTTAATTTGCATTGAATAATTGTCTACCATTAAAGGAAATTTGAGCTATATAATCCTTGATGGGCATATTCTGGGTATGCAAATACTTTCTCTAATTTTTTTTTTTAAATAAGACGTAATGCAAGACTGAAGACCAATCAGACTCAACGTTTTCTTCGCAAGCAAGTTGGAACGCGAACGAAAAATCAACCCGCAGCTGATTGCGTTCAAGCCAGTCAATTGACGGTACACGATAAACAAAACGGACGACTTGATGCTTCACACACACCGTCTTGCATAGCAACTTAAGACTGTGCAAGCAAAACGGACGAAAAGCATGCGTGTCTGAGGCGGCCTTATGACCGAAAAAAAAAACAGGGCAAAGTTGGCTCAGAAATAATGCTGCCTTTTGAACCAAGCGTCACAATATGACATGGCCAGATCTACTGTTTTACATCACTTGACATTTAAAGTCATAGGCTACTGGTTAAAATCAAGAAAAATATACGCTTTAAAACTAAATCTTAAATAACTTAAAAACGGTTTATTTTAGGTATAGGAACATGAATAATCAAAAAAGTAAAGCCTTTTCACTAGTGAAATATAAAAAGTGGGTTTCCATTTGAAAAATATGATTTATGATAATTTTTTAATCGCTCACTTCTATGACAGCTGCGGCCATTACTATATGACAATCAAACAATTTAATTAATGAAATAGATAGCCACATGTTTTCTCTTTGTGGCACAGTGGCTGTGGTAATCACTTAATTTGACGTTTAAGCTATACACATATTTTTGACAGGCAGTTTTTTTTGTTCAAAAATTTTAAATATTTTTTTTCTCAAAAACGGTCAATGTTAGATATAGAGTGTTTAATATTAAAATGCATAAAATTTTACAGAGAATTTAAGTTTGTAATAAAAATAGGGGCGCCCATTTAAAATAAGAAAGTTGCTGTCAACTTCCGGTACTCCCGGAAGTGCCGCCATATTGAAAATATTTTTAATCGATAGATCTCGTTGCAAAACAATGATGTGCAAAAAATCTCCGATCTAGATATTGCGGTTCTCTAGACACTTCTAATGCACGCTCAGCCTGGGACACCCTTTATACCAAAGACATTATAAAGATAGACCGAACATCTCATTCATAAATACTCGTTGGAAGTGTATCAAACATTCCAATGTGTCAAACAAGGACAGAAGAGACAGGGAAGTCTAAAATTTCCGACCCCGGCAACTAGGCGCATTTGGATTGTTCTCCTGGCCAGTGGCGTATCGTTTTTTGGAAGGAATTTAATTAGTAAAATAAAAGTAAAGTAATTAGTAAAATTTTTACTACATATTAATATACTTCATTGACACTTTTTCGTCAGATGAGTTTTGTTATAAGGTCTAATATAATAATATAATTAATATCCCATATATACTTACTATGTTGAAACGTTAGTAGGTAGTTTACGAAAATCGCTCCAACGTCGATTTTCAATTTAAACTTTCAGTTACTTCTATATAAACTTTCAGTTACTTTTGAATATTTACAGGGTGACTCAAGTTTCTGAAACAGTTCTATATTAGGTTTGTGGTTGGTGACTTTTCTTTCAATTCTTTTTTCAGAATATGGAGGCAATGGTGAAGCACATTTTAGACATTTTTGTAAACATAGGTGGCCGGAATATATTTTCAAACTAAAGTTGTAGATTTGCCATTAAACTTCCATTCCAGAAGTACCTAGGGTTGCCACCTGTCTTTTTTTGAAAAGGACAGTCCTTTTTTGGAATAACTTGTCCTTTTGACTTTTTTTGACTTAAAAAGTCATTTTTATTTACGTATTTTCCCTGAGAAAATTACCTACAGCAAACAGAAATATTCTTTTCGTCCAAATTTAATTAGAGATGTTATAAAACTTATAAATAATTTTTTCTTGTTTAGAATAGGCAACATTATTTATTTTAACTTCCCGTTTAATCTCAAATGATAGTTTAGGTTTTAGTTTTACCTTTTTTGATCTTAAAAAGAACTTTCCAAAATTAGTAATTAGTAACGATTTAGTTAGTTCGCAATCGATAGCTTCCTGTGAAGTACTGTGTAATAGTTGTTTAATCTTGTATTATTAATAACTTCCTATACCTAAAATCAATATTTAATGAGAAAATTGTGTTTTTTTGAAAATATAAGACAAGATTTGACTTTCGATCTTCTTCTTGTATTATGATGGCTTTGATACGAAGCAATTACCTTTTAGTCTCTCAATAGAAGGCATTTATCATTGAAAGTATCAAATCTGTGTGCTACAGTATGGGATTTCTGTCGCATAATAATGAATTTTACGTTTATTTACAAACCCATTACTTTTAAAGGTAGTTTTATCAGACAATCAAATTTTAGTTAAATGTCTCAATCTTCATGAACTGTATTAAGCATATGTATTGCGGTTTGAATCACCCTGTATGTTGACAAAAATATTTTGAAAATGTGCGTTACAATGACCTCCATCTTATGTAAAAAATTGAAATAAAAATCACAAACCAAAAACGTAATAGGTAAAAAGCTTTTTTGGAGGCCTGGGTTACTCTGTATATAAGTATGTATAAAACTAGTAGCCTAAAAATTATTTACAGTTCGTCCCATTCTAAAAAAAAGGTAAACACACCGTACAAATAACTCTAGGAAGAGGTATTTGTACGGTGGTAAAAAATTGTCTAAACAACGCCGAAGGGGCAGATATAATAAAGCAGTAAAATGTAAAAAAGGTCGGGTAAACACCTTTGTTTATTTGTTGAGCAAAATTCCTTTAGAATATCGTATATAATGACCAAAATATGACGCAATTTTAAGGAAAAAAAAGTCACTTTCTGGCTTATAATAAAGTTTCAAATGCAACGTTTATATTCAAATTTGTTATGATCTACAACAGTTAGATAGTAATTGAGACGAATTATAATTCAATTACCGGCTACTACGTTCTTGTTTTAATAGATCAAAATTCAACAAATATAATTAGAAATTATTTTAATTGTAAGTTTTTAATTTTAATTTTTCCACACACTTGATACTGTCGTACCATATTGAAAATTCGCAGATTCAAAAGTACGTTAAACGAAAACAAAAACTACTGAAAACACTGAAAAGTTCACTTCGGACTTGATTCCGACTTCAAACACACCGTAAGCTAAACGTAGTACGCTATAACGGACCAAGGGCCGTCGCGAGGGGTGGTGGGACGGACGGCTCATTTTCATTCTGGAAGACTAGCAGCGACGTTGCCAATAGTTATAGACGTTTTAGCACATTAAACAGTAAACATGTTCTTTAATAGTAACGCATATATCCTCTGATTAATAACATATTATTACCCATGCTTCTTTAAAAATAAACTATTAATTTAATTAAGAAATTGAGATTTATTGATATCCGGTGAAGGTTTTAAAGTTACCTTTTCTGCAAATCAATCTAAGTAGATAGGCGCAAATTTTTTAGATGTGGCAATGTCGTCTTCTCTATCTCAGTTGGTTTTTACAGTACGTAGTCAACCTCCGATTGTTTGATGGGGTTAAAATGCACAATGTGATATCTGTTCTTCCTAAATCTATGCTTTATACCTACCCATAAAATATTTTGTTTGTATATGTTTCCGTTTTCGTATAATCAACCGAGGCGAATGAGGTGCGCCACCCTGTATATGTGTGAATTGGATTTACAATTTAATATTACTGGTAAAATAATCAATCCAATTACGACAGTGCCATAAACTGTTACCGACCAAATTATCGCCGGTAGGGCCAGTTACAATTCTTGTTTTTGTGAAATATAAATCGTGCATGCGGTTCGGTCAAATGAACGAATCGAAGATGTCGAATCACATATTATAATTGAATCGTGTGATTCAATTATAATATTCTATCACTAATAATACTGTATAGACCTTAGTACCTCCAATATTACCGAAAATATTTTGAAGAACATGCCTAACCTCATATTAATTTTTACTTCATATTATGTAACAGTAATTATTATAGTATTAATTTCCGTAATTTGAACATTACCTTTAATGAAGAGTATTTTTTGTAAATTATCAGATAATTAAAATATTATATAATGCAATCATTATGTCCATGTGCCTATTAATCGAAAAAGGATTACACGGTTTTTCCGTTTTTAATTTTAAGTTTTAAATTTTGGACTTTAATGTACTACTTAAATTTAAAATATATTTGGTATTTGTGGTCATTAAGACAGAAAAAAAAATGTTGCAATGACTTAACGAGACTACGGCATACTTATTGTTTTAAATTGGGTATCTAAAAGGACATCCGCCGTTTATGACGTAGTAATGGATATTTTAATTGGATTATTAATTGCCTACCATTTAATTAGCTTAATTTCGATTAGTCGATTTTTATGATACTGTTTATTTTTTATGCTCCGTATTTGGTATACCAACAATGTTCTATAAATTGAATGCATATTTGATTGTCTCACTTAGTAGTATGCGTGTTCTTAATATTTATACTCATAATAATTATAATAAACAACATATTTAATTTATTTAATATACAGGGTGGTCCGAATTGTGTTCCGAGACCCTTCAGCAGTCTATTCTGCAGATAAAAGTAACTAAACCTCGAAGTAAACATTTTAGTAAAAAAAATTGTCGCCTGGAGGCACGTATAGCGTATAGAGCCAACCGTATATAGCCAAACCAAACCAAACCTATACTAAAATATGTTACTAAAAAGTTGGTAGGCAGTTCTTTTAGTTTCAAAGTAAAGGAATTTTTCCAATTTTTTTTATCTCAAAAACTGCGACTTTGACTAATTTTGATGTTATTACAAATTTTGTTACAAATATTATTCCTAATCTTAAATTGAAAACCGCGTTTCGCTAGCTACTGTAATTTTGGAGTTACGGTTTTTTTTAAATTTTTAACCCCCTCCCATATCCCCTTACCAACACCCCACCCCCACCAAAAACTAATGGCAAATTTGGTTAAAATCGGTTTAGCGGTTTTTGAGTTATCGTGTTACAGACGGACAGACAGACAGACACCATGAAAATATTTTGTATTTAGGTCATTTATGACCCAAATAACTCATTTTGAGTGAAATTAAAAAAACGTTTTTTTTGCCGATCTTAATGGCCTACCATACCTGTTCGCATGGTCGGCTAATGTCCTATAATGCTTTGTTTCGGAGATACAGGATGTAGAAGTTTGATTCTTATTTCGATTTTTTTCAAATAATTTCTGAACTTTTTTTTGGAGAATTTAGTGTTTGGTTGTTTTTTGACATGAATTTGATTTTGATGAAAAAATGTATTAAATTACTAAAAATACTACTTATTTAAAGATTTTCAATGTAGAAAGTGCCTCTAGTAAACATCTATAAAAAAAAACAAGACTTGTTACCCCACAAGGTACCTCAATGTACCTCACAACCAATAATGGGCTCTGCAAAACAAGACTACTTAAAAAACTGACTCTGCAAGACCAGGCCCGGGGGAGTCTTGGTCTTGGCTCGGCACTACTCGAGAACGATTAAAGGTATAAATGTACTTTGTTCCAATGCCTAAAAGTTTTTCTTCTAAGTTTTAAATTTAATTTATTTTTCTATATTTTTATAAGTTTTCTGTCCTCTAAGTTAAACCTGCAGATAGAAAGGTCCGTTCGCGGTTGACTTATTTTGTTTTGTGTTTACTTACGAATTACGACAAAGTATGTCATATGTAACTTTGGTAATTTTATCTGATGTTTGAATTACCACAAGAAAAAATGCAATTAATATATGTGCTAGTCTGACCTAAAACTACTCCCCGTGGAATCATGCTCCTATCATGCATGCTATAAAATTACTAGATTTCACTGAAATGGAACTTAAACCCTTAGAATAAAATCAGCTAGGTTTATGTATAAATAGAAACAAAACATTCTAAGTATATCCCATTTAATTAAATGAGCATAAATGGCCAAAATTATTCATTCATCATTTATGATGATTTATCCATATATCGATAAAAATATACGGAAAGGGATTTAAAGAATCTTTTTTTATACATAGCTTTGATAATCTGTAATAAACATTTTTTTGTTAAAATGGATATGGTAAACAATATTTATCATTAAGACCCAATATTATTACAAACTCTTGCTCATTTCGATTTGTGGTCTCTTGCGTTTCAGAAGAAATTTGACCATTGTTTTGGCCTTAAAATACCTAGAAACATTATTTCACAGTTTAATAGAATCAGAATAGTAACACTGTCTCAACAGGGCTACAGGCAAGTTGCAATAGCTGCAATTGTAGGAGTTAACCAAAGCAATCTTTCGCGAATATTAAAAAAAATTCAGGGAGACAAACGAGGTTCCAGATCGGCCTGGAAGAGGTAGAAAGAGAGTTACTACTGCTGCACAAGATCGTCAAATATCCCTAATTGCACAACGCAATCCCCTGCTTTCTAGTACTGCTATTAAAAATGAGTTAGCTCGCCTTGACGGAGTAAATATTTCAAGAAAGACCATAACAAGAAGACTCCATGGCAGAGGATTACATTTAAGGAGGCCTCTACGTGTTCCGAAGCTTAACTTACAGCACAAAATTACGCGACTGCAATGGGCTGAGGAGATGAGAGAAAATGGACCTAATTAGAATTTTGTCATGTTTAGTGATGAAACAAGAATAGGCCTAGAGTGTCAGACTCGCGACAAACTGGTCTGGAGAGCATCTGAAAGACGAGCACGCTTGAATGCAGCTCAACCCTGTGTCCCGTTTCAAGGGGAAAGCATTATGATATGGGCGGGTATGATGCACGGAGCTCGAACTCCTCTTGTTTTTATTGATGGCACAATGACAGGTGCCTCATATCTTAGAGAGGTTTTAGAGCCTATTGTGCGTCCATTTCAAGGGGCAGTGGGGGATGAATTTGTTCACATGAACGATAATGCTCCTCCCCATAGCACTTTAGCTGTTCGCGAATTTTGTGCGGAAGAGGGTATAAGAAAACTGTGGTGGCCACCGATGTCTCCAGATATGAATGTGATCGATCATGCTTGGGACATACTAAAGCGCCATATTGGGAAAAGGAATGATCCTCCCCCCATACCTTAAATGAATTGAAAATTACTGCGCGCGAAACATGGGAAGCCATTCCTCAACATCTTCTGGACAACTGAATTGAGAGCATGCCACGTCGTCTCACAGCTTGCGTTGAGGCTCGAGGAGGCAATACAGACTATTTGTTGTGAGAAATAATTAAAATTGTTTTCAATATTTTCTGTTTAAAATGAAATTTGCTTTGGTGATTTTCACTCATTATGAAATAAAATTATAATAACAGACTAGTTGCACTTAGATTTTTAATTTTACTTAGATTTTTAACGCCAATATACCCAAAAATATAAAAAGAATCATATTAGGCCCAAAATAAAATAAAAATATCGTTATATGCAATAATTTTGACCATGTGTGTATTTAAAACTTGAGAGGGAGAAAGATCTTTTTGTATTTTTTATATACGAAATAATTTGTTATGAGAAATCTGTGAAATAGTTAAATTAAATTTTTAACAGTTTCGCAGATATTCGCAGTTTTATATTTCATATGGCATTTTCCATAATAAATTTTTATTAAAGCCACCCAATAAGTTTTCTCTCGTATTTTACCGTTGAAAAAGCTATAGGAAATAATACTGCGTGTATCTGCGAAACCATTAAAATTTTTTAAATAATTTAAATACAAAAAATGTTCATTTTTTAACTCTCCACCTAGTAAAAAATAATATACAGGGTGTTTCATTTAATAAAACAAAGAAAAATTATTTTATATTTTAGAAAGTTTGGCATATAATTTTGAACACCCTGTAAGGTTTAAGATTACGATCTTTATAGCAAAGTAACTATAGACCATCTAAAGTAAATTCCTAATAAACTTTTGATTTCAGGACAGGTTCTTGTATTTGTGATAATTTTTTTAGGGAAGGGTAAAAAAATATTTTTTATTTAATTATTAATATCTCATAAAGTGATCTGAAACGAAGTTAAAAATACAATAATATAAAGGGTTCTATTTTTAAAAAATCATCAAGGTCCACTCACACTTTTTTGAGCCATCCTATAGAAGTTAAATATTTTTTTGAAATACATTTTTGTACATACTTTAGGTTTTCACTTAAACAAAATTCTCAAGTTTTTGATTCTAGGAGCTACAGATGCCCGACGCACTATTGCCAGCCCTGTTCCATCTGGGATATGAACTAATTTCTCTAAAGAATTCCTTATCCTTCTGGGTTATTTTAAATTCTTTCTCAAGATAATCAGCAACTTTGTTGGGATGTATGCTTAAAGTTTCAAAAGGGGAAGGAGCGGTAGTACCAAGACGTCTTAGGAGATTCCATCCTCTCCTACTACTGTGAGTGCGTGAAATTTAATTCCTCGGTTGTCTCTTTTCATCTTCTTATTCTGGCAGAATCCAAAGAATTCACTAGTTGATCAGCCAACTGTGGGTTTCCAGTATTTTCAAATTTCAAAAATCTCGTGGGATGCTTTTCTTAGCAGCCTTGTGCAATATATTTACAAACTTCTTGTAGATTTTTATAACAGCAGGCAGATGTTGGATATAAAGATCCACTTCATATTGGAAGGTGGTCCGTGGTCCAGTTTTCTTCTCTGAAGTTTTATCGTCTAAGCTTTGCTCTTCTAATTACTGGAGTTTTTACCAGTAAAGCAAGGAGAACTGGCCTGTGTTAACTATTGGGTCACTATCAGTAACTATCAATAACGGTCAGTGATACATCCGACCGAAACGTTTTGTAGAAATTCAAAAATTAATGACAATGTCTGTTCAGGAAGATATTTTATTTCATAATACACACATCATTGTCTGTCATTTTCAAATATCAAATAATAGATTAATCTGGTTATTCGTTATTATATTCAATTTGATTTTTTAAGTTTATTCACAGATTAACTAATACTTTGACTCTAAACCGTATTAAAGTTGCTTTTTGTTTTCGATATTCTTCAGTAAACAAAATACCACCAATTGATGACTAAACCGATTCCGAAAACCTGCTCCAATGACGTAAAGCGTCAAACGAACGGAACTTGTATCTCGTTTTTTTCGTCTCTTAATGGATTTCGATATTTTCCTAAAACAAATATCTTATTTGTAAGTGTCACTATTTTCGTCGACTCCTTTACGTATTGGATTTACATCGATGTTTAATTGACATTGTACATTGTACGTAATTTTCCAAATATTAAATTTGGCCAATTACTACATGAACGGAATAATCTCCAAGAACCTGTTTACTTAAAGGTGTTTTACTCTGATGGATTGTGTGACCTAAAAACGTCCAAAAATTGTGTACGAGGGGCGTATTTAAAATTTAAACTCAATCTAGGTTTAAAGTAAAAAAAAATTGATATGAACTGTAATTTTGCATTTATTATTTTTCCTTTTTCTACTAAAATCGAACCAGAAAGCGAAGATTTAAAAAAATACATTATTTATCTCATAAGCCTCCCGAGCTCATCATCCATCTTAGGGGACGCAGTTTAGAGAAACTGTTTAAAACCATTTCAAATGCTCTAGAACTTTGTCTAATTTGTCAGATATATAATTTTTAATGCAAAAAATATAATTAAAACTTTTGTGATTAACTTCTGACTCGGATAGCAATCTTCATCTGTTGTTGATATTTGGAACATTCGCTTAATCTGTAATGTTTTGCTAGGGACTTTTTTACATATGATTACTACCAAAATATTGGAGCATTATAGATCATAACATCATAATGTCCTATAATATGAATCAAAATACCTACGGTTGTAGGTTCTTTGCGTATTTGATATCTATTGACAATAGTGCTGAAATAACAATGAAGTAAAAAATAAATCCTGATAATGTCAACGTATTACACCACACTCCCACAAATGCGATGGAAGTCTTGTTGAACTTATCACCACTACGTATTTTCATACAAGGCGAAGCATGAATGAATTAACCTCTCATGCACAGGTTAATTCATGGTCAGCAGCACATAAGCCAGACGCATAGTGCTGCTAACCAGAAGCTAATCGAAGAGCTAAAGGCAGACAAAGTATTGGGATTACCAACTGATGCAACAGCTACAAGGTATAGCTTCAACAACAAATTTAATATAACCATACCAGGAAGGGAAGACTGGAGTAAAGATGTACCCATTCAAGCTGAGGCAACCTGGTATACTGACGGTTCAAAAACGTCAGAAGGCGTAGGGCCGAAACAAGGGAGATCCTGCCACGTAATCTTATCTAAGGATGTCACAATTTTCCAAGCAGAAATAACGCCAATCCACTATTGTGTAGAAGAAATAATAAGGCAACAAACACACAGAGAGCCAAGCGGCGCTAAAGGCACTCGGCTCCGCGGAGGTCAATTCTAGATATGTTCTAGACTAATGTGGGACTGTGTGCGTTCTCTGAATACTTTAGGCGAATGTAGCATTGTTACGTTGGCCTGGGTACCTGGGCATGAGGGTCACAAGGGTAATGAAAAGGCGGATGAAAGGGCCAAGCAAGGTTCATCAATGCCATTCATAGGCCCGGAACCCTTCTGCGGCATTGCAAAGGCGGTCACGAGAATGGCCACGGAATGATGGGTGGCCAACAAATCTCTAGAATGGTGGAGAAACTCACCAAGGCAGAGACAGGCGAAAAAGTTCATTGTAGAACATTTGCCAAAATTCACGGTAGACCTGATAAACAAGGACAGAAAAACAGTCAAAGTTGTAGTAGGTAACAGGGCATTCTAAGCTAAATAGGCATCTAAAGCTGATGGGACTGACAGACGAAGCTATATGTAGGTTCTGCCAGAAGAAACGACAGAACACATTTTATGTCGGTGCGACAGCCTGGCAAATGTGCGGTTCTCGGTAATAGGCAATGATAGGCCATTGCCAGGGAGCTACATGGAGAGTTCAGTCTTTAAGTTGCTAAACTTTGTGAAAAGGATAGGACTGGAGAATGTAATCTAAGGATCAGAATAGGACCACAATAGATCTGAGAAGGTTGCAGTGGATCAGGCCGAAAGCCACTTCTAAGAATCTAATCTAATATCAACGTATCTGTTATATGGCAGACTTGCAGAAATAACTAATATTTCTAAAAAATATTTTTATACTATAATAATTATCTTTTTTAATTATCTACATAGTCTCTTAAGTTTAAGTAGCAAACCTCGTATAGTGAGTTACTTGTTTTTTCTGAATCCTATAACAGGGTCCGGCAATAGTGCGTCGGGCATATGTAGCTCCTAGAATAAAAAACTTGAGAATTTTGTTTAAGTGCAAACCTAAAGTATGTACCAGGATGTATTTCAGGAAAATATTTTAACTTCTATAGGGTGGCTCAAAAAAGTGTGAGTGGACCTGGATGATTTTTTTTAAATGGAACACCCTGTATATTATTGCATTTTTGGCTTTCTTTCCGATCACTTTACATAACCCTAAGATATGAATAAATACATTTCAATTAGTTTCAGAGATATTAAAAAATAAATCAAAAATATATATTTTTCAGCCCTTCTTAAAAAAATTATTAAAAATACAAGAACTGTTCTGAAATCAAAACTATGTATATTAGCTATTTACTTTAGATGGTCTGTACTTACTTTGCTATAAATATGAATATCGTAAATTATACAGGATGTTCAAAATTCTACGCCAAACTTTCTAAAATATAAAATAATTTTTTTTCGTTTTTTTAAATGGAACACCCTGTATATTATTCTTTCAATAGACGGAGAATTAAAGAATGAACATTTTTTGTTACAGTATTTTAAAATTTTTAACGGTTTCGCAGATATTTGCGGTTTTATATTTCATATGGCATTTTCCACAGTAAATTTTTATCAAAGCCACCCAATGATTTTTCTCTCGTATTTTACCATTGAAAGCGCCATATGAAATAATACTGCGTGTATCTGCGAAACCGTTAAGAATTTTGAAATACTCTAAATACATAAAATGTTCATTTTTACACTCTCCATCTAATAAAAAAATAATATACAGGGTGTTCCATTAAAAAAAAAAAAAAAAAGAAAACATATTTTATATTTTAGAAAGTTTGACGTAGAATATTGAACATCCTGTAGGATTTACGATTACCATATTTATAGCAAAGTAAGAATAGACCATCTAAAGTAAATACCTAATATAGTTTTGATTTCAGAACAGTTCTTGTATTTTTAATAATTTTTTTAAGAAAGGCTGAAAAATATATATTTTTGATTTATTTTTTAATATCTCTGATACTATCGAAATATATTTATTGATATCTTAGGTGTATGTAAAGTGATCTGAAAGGAATCCAAAAATGCCATAATATACAGGGTGTTCCGTTATAAAAAAATCATCCAGGTCCACTTACAGTTTTTTGAGCCACACTATAGAAGTTAAAATATTTTCCTGAAATACATCCTGGTACATACTTTAGGTTTGCACTAAAACAAAATTCTCAAATATTTTATTCTATGAGCTACAGATGCCTACAGATAATAATAATAATGTTTGAATTATTACCTATTTATTAATCCACAAATTAATATACTATATTTGTACGAATTTCCAAGGGTATGGTATAATTAATAACATAATATTGTACATAATATATTACTTTAAAGGTTATCTAAATTATTAATCAATTCTTTTTTCTGTCTGCCAAAAATTTTGTATGACGAAGTAGTTTAAATATAGCTTAAAGGGGCCCTAAATTCGAACTTTCATAGTCTTCATTAAATTCTAATTTATGCAACGTTTGAGCGTCAGGAGTATTCAACGTATCAAATGTGAACTGTTGATAACGCCAGTGCCAAGTACACCCTCAAAGGGTTGTATAAATATGCGAGGGCATACGAGGCTTTGGGCCTTACTAAGCTGAACATCGATAAAACTAAAATTATGTGCACTCCCCCCGAAGATCAAAACAATGCTATAAAAATCGGAGAAGAAGAACTGGAATATGTAGCGGAATTTAATTACCTCGGCAGTTTGATTTCGAAAAAGGCCAATATCAACTCCGAAATTCAGCATAGGATTAGCAGCGCCTCAAGAGCATTCTGGAAATTAAAAGACAGGGTTTTCTAAGCGAAAAAAAAATTAAATAAGTTGCAACGGACAACTCTTGAGAATCAAATGGTTCTACCATGTCTCAAACGTCTTTGAAAAAGCTAGCTGCTAGAGCGCTGAAGTCATGACTACAAAACCCGCTTAAGATGAGCTGGTCACCTATGCAGGATGCAAGAAAACCGCCTACCTCTTCTTTACGGTGAGCTTGTAGACGGTAAGAGAAAACCGGGTGGACAACTCAAAAGGTACAAGGATATTTTCCACGAAAACTTAAAGGGAATAAGCATGCAGAATCAGTGGGAAGAAGCTGCGCACAATAGAACTCAATGTAGAAGAATTGTAAACTCAGTTAACAGCTACAACCAAAAAGTAAAGAGACGACAAAGCAATGAGATTTTTGAATGTCTGGAGTGTGGTAGACAGATAACATCACGTATCGGGCTTTTCAGTCACAGAAAAGCTCATGAAAGAAAACGCCTTGCGTAACCATTTTCTGATGCGTGTCAAATACTCATCAATACTCATCAGCCATGCGTGTCAAATACCCATCAGACAAAGAGTAATGGCAGTAGTAGTAGAAGTGTAAATAAAGACAATTGAGGTTCGAAATTATCTCAGTAGAGTAAAATTAATTTATTCATCTATAATTAGTGTCACTACTGTTTGACATTGTCTACCACATTCAAAGAAATATCTTGAAGTATTTGAATAAATAAAAATAAAAATAAATCAAATATCAATTTAATATTAATAAGCATGTAGTTTACGTTCTATATAAACTTTTGTATACCGGGTGCGTTTCAAAAGTGGCTCAGCCCTATAACTTAATTTTTTTCAGATAAAAAAACGAGATTTGGTATGTTAGATTAGATTATTATATTATAATTAGGATGAAATGACACGTATTCAATTGTTTTCGGCCACTTCCTGTTTCACCGGAAATGACTACAGCTTTTGATTTTTAATCGGTATATTTCTACTTTATTCGATGGGAAATGACACACTGAATATAGAATGACATGTCATATGTCAACTTTTGACATTTAGGCATATGGTTTATTTGAAATTGTAACATGCGGTTCATAACAACAATTTGACTTGAAATACTACATACATACATACATACCGCCATTACTCGCTGACGAGTATTTGACACGCATCGAAATACTAAGTGTATGGTGTATAGTACCAAATTATTCGTAAAAAATGCTTTTTCTAAATATGCTAATGAGCCACCCTTGTTCCATTTGAAAAAATTGAGATATGATTATAAATATGATTTAGGCATCTTTTAACGGGCCAGGACAAGACATGAAAAACCAATTTTTTTTTATTTTTCCAAATCTCATTGATTAAAAATTATTGTTTTTAACATGGCACTCTAGATTAAAATTTAAAATACGTTTTTTTTATAAGCGAAAATGTCAAAAGTGATGATATGTCATTCTACTCAGAATGTCATTTTCTATCGAATAAAGTAGAAATATACCGAGGGTGCCATTTAAAAATCAAAAGTTGGAGTCATTTCCGGTGAAACAGGAAGTGACCAAAAACAATTTAATACATCAATCAATCCTAATTTATGTCATATACCAACATACCAAATATCAATTTTTTTATCTGAAAAAATAAAAAAGTTATAAGGGTGAGCCACTTTCGAGACGCACCCGGTATAGAACGATGGACGAAAGATGTCTGACGGTATTTCATACATCGTAAAAATTGTTTTTCTTGTAGTTCAAGGAATAATACTTAAAAAAATGTTATTTTCTTAGGTATTTTCAATGACAATATTCGGTTATTGTTTATTCTTTTTGAGGTGCGAATTCTTCAGTAATTTTAGGATAAATTGGTTGCCTGAAAATTACGACTTAACGCTAATATCAATATTTTTGTCGGTTTTATTACCTATATTTTATACCTATTTTTCCTGCCTAGAATATAATTTTATATTTTTTAATGTGTTAGGTATCTATCAATGTAAGGTCTACAACTCCTGAATATTTAAAAAACAACGAAAAAAATAATAGATCACTATCAGTTTTTTTCATACTTTTTCAAAAATAAAAAGATAAATTTAAATTAGAAATATCATAAAAATTGATCATTTTAAAGAAGATGTAGATCAGATTAAGGCAAGGTGAGTTAATTACATGCAGAAAAGTGTGCTAACCAAGATTCCAGCCGTTGGACATCGAAGCCACCAGACTTAGTGTCTATGGATTTTTATCTTTGTGGGAGAATAAAGGTTCTTATTTTAAAATTACCCGTATAATCTAGACAAGAATTAGAAGTAGTTAGCGATTATGCGAGGGTATCTTTCACTCCCTCTGAGTTGATGAATTCCGCGAGAAATGTTCGGTCTCCTCCAGACTTGAAATAAAATATAGACTGAGCATCTCATTCATAAATAGCTCGAAGATGCGGTCAGACAATGTCTTGTTATTGTTGTGTCATTGTTTTAGGCTCTAACGAGTGCGACACGAGCGATAGATAGGTTGTCTCCGTCGTAACGGTCGTTCCCTGACGACTCTGACGAGGAATGCAACACTGTCTTTCGTTCATCAGTACACCTGAACTCTCCGTACCATAGCCGGGTAATTTTTTTATTTTAATGAAGCTATAATTCAATTAAAAATATATCGTATTTAACTTTTTTATATTTTATTAAGATTTAGGAGAAGTTTAGAAAAAAAAACGTCCAAAAGCGATAAAAATAATAAAATACATGTTATAGAAAAAAAATTTAATAATCGAAATTATCTATTTAATTGTTTTAATCAAACATTTACAACCCTAATGTTAATCAAAACAGGATCTATTCTATAGATATAATAGAATCGGCGGCATGGAAAGAGAAAAAACTTCATGATTGTTGTAATTTTTTTTCTGATAAGTGATGTCTTATTATGTAAATTAGAGAAAACAGAGATCTGTTTCATTAGAGCAAGCTTTTAGGAAGTGGATAAAATGAAAACTACATTTATTTAACCCGGTACTGTCTTTATTATACAAAGTGGCTCACCCCCATAATTTTTTTTATTTTTTCTAATAAAAAAAACAAGATTTGCTATGTTATTATATGACATAAATTAGGATTGATTGACGCATTCAATTGTTTTTGGTCACTTCCTGTTTCACCGGAAATGACTATAACTTCTGATTTTTAAATGGCACCCTAGGTATATCTCTACTTTATTCGATAGAAAATGACACTCTGAATAGAATGACATATCAGATGTCAACTTTTGACATTTTCGCATAAGGTTTAATTGAAATTGTAACACGCGGTTCATAACGACAATTTGACTCGAAATACCAAGTATCAATATATTCATAAAATGCTTTTTCGAAATATGCTAATCAGTCACCGTTGTTCCATTTAAAAAGATTTACATATGATTAAAAATACGATTTGTGCATCTTTTAACCGGCCTAGACAATACACGAAAAACACTAGACGATCAAAACTATTTTTCCAATACTCCTTGATTAAAACTTAGTGTTTTTATCACCGCCGTGGCACCCTGGATTGAAATTTATAATACGATTTGTTTTTAAGCGACAATGTCAAAAGTTGACATATGATATGTCATTCTATTCAGAGTGTCATTTTCTATCGAATAAAGTAGCAATATACCGAGGGTGCCATTTAAAAATCAAAAGTTTTAGTCATTTCCGGTGAAACAGGAAATGACCGAAAATTGAATGCGTCAGTCAATCCTAATTTATGTCATATACTAACATAGAAATCTGTTTTTTTTATCTAAAAAAATAATAGAAAGTCATAGGGGTGACTTTTGAGACGCACCCGGTATATTAAAAAGTATTGTTTCATAATGTAATATGATTTTAAAATTCTTGTATGTTATTTTAGATTCTGAAGATAGTTTTAGGATAAACTGGAATATATTTTTAATAAAAACATGATTAATTTTTTTAACCGATGCCTAATATGTATAATAACAGGGTTATAATTATGGTTTTGTTACAAAAACTTTTATAAAAATGATTATGTAATAGAAAAAATTCAGATTTTACATTTTACTAAAATATTATCTAAATAACCGCCTTTCTACAACAACGCCACTGACTCCCAATTGGTAAATTGAGAGTTGCCTACCGGTCGAAAGTCATTTCGAGACTCAAATGGATCATTTAAGTCAAATTTCTTGCAAATTTGGCATTGGCGAACCATATTTTATAGTTCTTGAATACAAAAAGTAAATAAAATAAACATTTAAGGACTACAAACTAAGAAAATGCAATAATTCAGCTAGAGAAGTAGCGGCAACAATGTTTTACTACACACGTGCGACGCGTACTGCAAGATAATAGATGAATGAATAGGCGACCTCGCCTCTAATCGGTGTTGCCATATTGTAAAGGATTTATCTTTTTACATAGTATTCGACTTATAATAAAGTAGTATAAGGACTATTTAATACATCTATGGAATATTAAAACCTACTTTATTAAAATGCAGTATTAATATCTCAATATATGTGTATAATAAGTAAAAAAATATTGATAATATTAAAGACGTGACAACATAGGCTGGACGAGGAAGGTTTGGTCGGCTGCGGTCGAGTGTACCCAGAAGTCAACATGTGTACAAAAATGATTGTTTGACCGCGTGTAGATGTAAATAGTGTAGTCTATATTTTATTTTAAGTCTATGGTCTCCTCTGTCCTCTGTCCATAAGAGAAGACGGTCGACATGTCGAACACCTGTAGCAAAATCTCATGTCTTGGTTTGCTATTCAGTTCTATTGTTATTAGATATAGTTAAAATGTGTTGATGTTGTTAAATATAGTTTAAATTGTTGTAAAATTTTGCATCTTTTAGTACAACTCCGAAACGGTAACAGATATCGATATGCGGTTTTCACCATAATGTTCTTGACAAAAATTGATCTCCAGACACTGATAGAAGTTTTCGACTATCTGCTATAGAAAAGGGTGTTTCTCTTTAAAATCATTCAATTTGACCCACCCTGTACACGCTCCCCCTCCAGTAAAACAGCATACATAATTAATAATTATAATACTAAAGCTTAGCCCGATCCTGTCGTGTTAAGCCATACCCAAGATTCCAAACACACGTGCTTTGATTAAGACTCGACTCTGATTAAGGTTTGCAGAGCTTCAGCATTTGTCATAAAATAGCGAACAATTTTTTACAAAACCATGTAGATTATATATCACTGTAATCACAAAACTTCAATCCGTTTCCGTATTGTAACGGAATTTTAAATTATGTCTTTATTTTCGAGAAAATGTGGTACAAACATAAGGAATATTTTGTTGATGTCAAAATCTTAAAAAATAAAGAAGCTGTCTAAAAATGTGCTACAGTACGGATATAGTATATAATCCTTTATCTTTAATTTCCTTCTTCATTTGTGTAAAAATACCTAGCCAGTTTTACATAAAACCTTAAATACCGAACGCTTATTTTGCTACTTTTTCGGATAGTGAAATGGACTCTTAATCTTAATGCCACCGATTAGTTATAAACAGTTAACAAAGTAACTTTCCATTGCCTAGGCCTAGGGCTAAGGTCTCGGAGTGAGTGGTATCAAAACGGCAATTCTGCTAGTTGGAGTTCGACAAGCAGTCGCACTTGCCACTTCAACCAACCAACCATGTTTTATCATTCACGGTATTTAGGATCTAAAAGATGTTTTCTTCCATTATGGCTGAAATGGTTACAAGGATAAAAGCAACTTTTTGAACACCATACAGTTCATAAAATAATTAGAGCATTTAATATGGTTGGCTTACCAATGAAATTTATGAAATTCGTCAGTTTTGAAATACTCTAACATCTGGTCTTTCCTTGCACACCAACATATACTATACTTCGCCATATTAATAGAATACAAAAAAATATTAATTAGTATTATTACGCCAACGGACACTTTGCAAAATAATTACAAAACGAGCGGCAGAAAAAAAATCGTTGCAGTAAGTCGTTGTTGGATTATTTTATTATAAACGCAAGAAATAAAAATTATTTGCATTCTATTGGAAAGTTTTACGTGTATATGATACAAAAAAAAACTGACAGAGCAAAGTGTAGCGGGCTGACCTTGATAAGCTACATTATATTTTTCTTTAAAACGAAGGTTTCTACATTCGAAATGCGCTGTGTCACCAACTAACTATAGCAGGACTAAAGTGCAAATCGTATGAATAATAAATTAATAGTTGATCAATTAATGTGGTACTGTAGGTCTTAAGTTACTGAAATTTATTTTTATTGCTAAACTATAGAAAAAATATATTAGGGACTTGACACAGGTAACTAACTACTGATAAGTTCTTTGAAGAAACCATTGGCTCTGGGGAATAGGACAAAAAGAGGACACTTAAAGATGGTAGATTCGATAGGGGGACCTCTACTCCAAATGAGGTACCCACTCTTTATCACTATCGTAAACGGGGAACTTTGGGGAACGATTTTTAAGGTTTTTCGTTGATATAGTCTTTGCTATATGAAATATTTAAACCATAGTAGTGTCATTTAACCTCCTTATTATAACACAAAAATTAACCAAAATATGAAACACAAATTCTAAGCAGTACCGGGTGGCCAACTAAGAATGGACGCCGGCTGTATCTCAGAAACTACTTATCGTATAACTTTGGGAAAAAAATCTAATAAGTAAATCGACCAAGAGAAATCGCTGGAAATTATTTTCAAGTTTGAAAAATGTCCGCTAGGGGGCGTTTCTCTGATTGCCAATCAGAAATCAGGACTTTTCTCAAAAATATGCAGGTGAACAGGTATTTTAAATATTACTATTGTAATCATCGAGAAATTTGTATTTTTTTTATGTAGAGTGCTTTGCTCTATCTCATAAAATAAAGTGGTGGGGGAAGGTTAAACTTGCTTTTATTAAAATAAGGATAACTCTGATTTAGGTTAACCGATTTAAACAAACTAGGGCTCTTATTACAGTTGAGGGTTGGAACCTTTGGTGTTACACAGCAAAATAAAACACTAAATCACCACAATACACCAAAACACTTTTACTTTTACACTGGACGCGCGTTTCGCTAACCATGTTAGCATCATCAGCAGATGATTATAAACTAAAGTACAATCTACAAGTTGAGCGTTTATATACTCGCTCAGTAGGCACCGAGTGGGCGTGGCAAAATCTAGCCAACCGAGTCAGAGCCCACTGAGCGTAACAGTGACAAGTCTCAAATTACAGGCAATTAGATGAATATGAAAGCATCAGAATTAATAAATGTAAAGATAGTATGAACAGAGACAACGGTCCAGTTCCTTCAAGTTCTTTGTTCCTAACTATCTCCAGTGTAAATTTTGTTTCCATCATTTTTTTCCTGGTAGCTAGAGGGCGCTGTTTGACATCATAACCGATATTGCGCTTTTGCATAAAAAAATTAAATAGGAGGCTATATTTCTCTTTACACAGTTAAATAGAGCACAAAATTTCCAAAATATTAGCGCAAACCGCAATTTTCTATCTTATCTCTAACCGGAGATATCAAGAGAACAAATTATGTTAGGCTGTGAATTGTGACATGTGAAAAACCCTCTTTTCTGATTGGTTATTAGCGAAACGCCCCCTAGCGGACATTTTTCGAACTTGAAAATAATTTCTAGCGATTTCTCTTGGTCGATTTACTTATTAGAATTTTTTTTCCAAAGTTATACGATAAGTAGTTTCTGAGATACAGCCGACGTCCATTTTTAGTTGGCCACCCGGTACTTTAGTTATTGCACTTTAAAGTTGTCCTAAAGTAACCCCGTCTCTTGGGGTGAATTTGGGACAGAAAAATTCTACGCGTAAATAGTAATAAAGAAGCATTTTGTACCAAAGAAAGACACACAGCTGTACCGGGTGCGTCTCAAAAGTGGCTCACCCCTAGAACTTTTTTATTTTTTCATATAAAAAAACATTTGGGATATTAGTATAAGACATAAATTAGGATTGATTGACGTATTCAATTGTTTTCGGTCCCTTCCTGTTTCACCGGAAATGACTACAACTTTTGTTTTTTAAGTGGCACCCTCGATAGCTTTTTACTTTATTCGATAGAAAATGACACTCATATTTATATCAACTTTTGACATATTCGCTCAAAAACAAATTGTATTTTAAATTTTAATTTAAAATACAATTTGTATATACCACGTACCATGGCTGTGTAAATTTTCAATCAAGGAGCCTTGGAAAAATGTATTTGATCGTCTAATGTTTTTAGTGTCTTGTCCTGGCCGGTTAAAAGATGCCCAATTCGTATTTTTAATCATATCTCAATGTTTTCAAATGCAATGAGGGTGGCTCATTAAGTTATTCGGAAAAAGCCTTTTTTACGAATACCACACACGTGGTATTTCGAGTGAAATTGTCGTTATGAACCGCATATTATAATTTCAAATAAATCATATGCAAAAATCTCAAAAGTTGACATATGATATGTCATTCATATGTTAGTATCATTTTCTATCAAATAAAGTAAAAAAATACCGAGGGTGCCATTTAAAAATCAAAAGTTGTAGTCATTTCAGGTGAAACCGCCCAAGCAGCATTTGGACGTCGGGACAACGTTGTGTCACGCGACCAAACGTCGGGGCGCAACGTCGGCACAACCTCGTGCCAACCCTAGTCTGCACTAGTTTGGAGAATAATTTTTGGGTCGAAACGACGTTGGATACCGACGTTGGCTAGAAGCCTAATTTAGTACAAACTGCAACGTTGTTTAAAATCCTAATTTACAGAAATACAAAACTAATATGGCGTCTAAGTCGCGTTTTATCCTAAATTGGGATAATTATAGTAAAAATATTATTTTTATGATTTAGTTAGAGACATATGTCAGATGACAGTGAAGGAAAACAAAACAAAAGTATTTAAGTGTGGAGGATGTTTGAAGATCATAATTATTGAAACACTTTAACCGACTCTGTAACTCGTTACCCAAGGCAAAAAAGTTAAACGCAAACAACTTAATTGATAAATGTATTGTTTCTACTTTGAAAAATACTAATGGGTTTTAAAATTAAAGTATTTTAAAAATTTTCTTGAATTTATTCGCAGTCGAAAAAATTGTTCGCAGTCGTGTTTTTTAGGGCCAAATATTTCAAGTTAATGTATTCAAAAAGCAGGAATTGCTATTTTAGGAACGAAACATTTTCTTATTTAACAACATGGCGGCTTTCGCTTTGTTGTTTTGGAGATTAAGATGGAGTAGTTCGAGTAGTCGCATACTGGACTAATAAAGTCGCAGTTCGGCCTTAACTGGTAGTATACTAGTCGCAAAATTGCCTAATTTAGTCATCCTAGAGTCTAGCTTGTGCCGCCGTCTATAATCTAAATAAACGAGGGAGTGGATAAACTATCGGTAATATATGTCGATGTATATTTAAATTTAGTTTTATGTGTACCTTTCTTATGTCCCATTTTAATTAAGTTTTTTTTTATAAAAACAAAAACAGACTGAACTGTCTGACTGAACAGAACAATGAACTGAAAATTTAAGATTTAAGATTATGGTTCAATACAGTTGCAAAAAGGTAGTGACTCGACGTCCTACCAACGTAAGAATAAGGAAATCTAAACAACGTTGGAATTAGTAAACCAGACGACGTTTGCATAACGTTGGAATAGGTCCTGAAACTGACGTCGGAAAACTCTATATTGTCCAACGTTGTAACTACGTTGTCCGAATAACCTAAAGATCATTTAAGCAAAAAAGGTTACAAGACAACGTTTATTCGACGTCGCAGAAGCTTCTACTTTGTTGTAGTACTAGTCCAACGTCGGCACAACGTTATAAAAACGTTTAAATTTATTTTAATACCAAAGGTAGGGAGCTAACTATTTTTTGTAACTTATCCAACGTTGTGTTTAGTAAACATGTGGTCGCAAGTCGTGAAAATGCTACTTTGGCGGAAGTGACCGGTAACAATTGAATATGTCAATCAATCCTAATTTATGTCATATACTAACATACCAAATCTCATTGTTTTGTCTAAAAAAATAAAAATCCTCGGTATATAAAAGAAGCTCAAAAGTTTGAGAAAATATACAGGGTTGTTCACATATGACACGGAATATTGTAGGTAAACGATTAGATTTTTACCAATTGTAAGTTTTGAGTTCGTTGAAGGACTATCAGAGCTACAATTTAAAAATATTTTTAGAAGATATAAAGTGTCCCAAATAAGTAAAAAATATAGTTATATTTTTTTAAATGGAACACCCTGTATATTAATAGTTAAATATCCATCATAAAAATAAAACAATATATTCCTTAGGTAGGTACAACGGTATTCCGATTTGAACGAGATTGGGGGTGCCTATGTTTTGCTAAGTGCTTTAACATTTGACTTTCAAAGAAAAAACGGAAAAATTACGGAATGGGTGAAAACTACCCCCACTCCTACTAATTTTAGTATAGATATTTTCCAACTCCACCGACGACTGATTTTTAGCCGACCATACCAATAGGTATGGTAGGCTATTAAGATCGGCAAAAAAAAAGTTTTTTTAATTTCACTCAATGATGAGTTATTTGGGTCATAAATGACCTAAATACAAAATATTTTCATGGTGTCTGTCTGTCCGTCTGTAACACGATAACTCAAAAACCGCTGAACCGATTTTAACCAAATTTGACACAAAAATACTATGGCACCCGAGAATCTGGTCATTAGTTTTTGTGGTGGGGTGGGGGGTTGGTAAGAGGGTATGAGAGGAGGTTAAAAATTTAAAAAAATCGTAACTCCAAAATTACAGTAGCTAGCGAAACGCGGTTTTCAAATTAAGATTAGGAATAATATTTGCAACAAAATTTGTATAACATCAAAATCAGTCAAAGTCGCAGTTTTTGAGATATTAACATATTTTTGTATGGGCGGCTATACGTGAGTATACGGAATATGCGGTATACGTGGTATTATACCCGGGAAACCATTTCTGATGGTTCAGAGCCAGAAGAACCGTTTGTTGGAGCCGTTGGAGGTTCGTCCGACTCGGATTATGAGCAAGAGTGCGCAAAAAGACGGAGGCTAATTCCTGACTATTTTAATGTCCGTTCTTTATCAGGAAAAAAAGTTGTTGTTGTTTTATTTATTATTTAAGAAATTTTTAAGAAGATAAGCTTTTTTTTGCTATATGTACAGTTATTTTTTGTTACCTTATTGTGTTCCATATTTTTATAACTTAAGCACATAAATAAAAATCAAGTTTAAAGTACGGATATGTTTTTTTTGTTGGAATATTCAAAAAGTATTCATATTTAAATGAATCCAGGTATTCAAATACAGCGGTATTCGATTTTTTTTTCTTTATATTCGAATCTTGAGTATTCGAATACAATTTAGAATACAGTATTCAGGATTCATATTCGAATACCGGATTTCAGTATTCGACCCAAGTCTGGCAACCTCTCACCCTCCTGTCAAGCATTTCTCAAACGTCGAACATGATGGGCAGTTCATAGTAATATATAGTTCACAATAATTACCAAAGCTGCCTTGTCATATTGGAAAAAACTTCAAAAAAAATATAATTGCAAAAATTTCAAATTGTTGGTGGCCACTTTATTTCCCTCTTAAAAATTAACCGAGGCCTGTATTTTCATGATCTAAAAAACAAAATGCTCAGGAGACATGGTTCTGACCCTAAAATGATATTTCAGGAAAATTTACAGACGAAATTATTGCACAGGGTGTGTCAAAGTTAGGGTAAAAAACAACTCCTCGATCAACCCTGTATAATATGCCAAATACTAAAGTTTATAAAAAAGCTGAGTTTACAAATTAAAGTTGATATAATTATATACAGCTTGCTAAAAAAATCATGAAAATAGGTCTAAAAATAACAAAAATATAACAGTTTAAATTTGACCAAAATTTTCTCCGTGGCGTTTTTTTTGCATCTGAGTGTATTACAAAATTTATTTATTTTTTTAAAGTTTCATGCCCTCTAATGGACAAACGAAGCACTTTTTTATAGAGGTAAATTGTATCCACTTGTTTTGACTCCAAAAATACGTATTAGATGGTAGTAGTTAGTTAATTGGGACACCCTGTGTCCTGTGTATTAAAATAACTAAGACGATAATTTCATCTTCATTAATAATAATTTGGCTAAAACTACGTTACACTACTTACACACTATCGTGGTTTTAAATGCTATTTTATGCTAAATATGTAGTACACGAGTAGTAAGAGTTCAAAAGCTAATTGAACTAATTCATTATATTTCTTATGAAGCTACGTAAATACCTATCTAGTCATGGTTTTTGCAGGAAAAATATATAAGTACTTTACATAATTAATTGAAAGTGCCATTATCTCTTAAGGCCATTGTAAATTTGAAACAAATATAAACATAAAATATTAATTAGATATGTAAAAATTTAATGCTATGTACGTTGACACGTACATATTCCAAGGTGGTGTAATTCAAGTTTAAAAGGTTTGTAATTAGTAATGACGTTAAAGAGTTTTTAATGAATAAAATATTTTTAAAAATTATTTGTAAAATATATTGTAATGATACTCTTATGTTTTTACCTAATAAAGAAATAGTTGTTATATTATAAATAAAAAAATTGATTTAGGATTTTCTACAACCCCAAGGTGAATTTTCAATCCACTTGTTTTCAAGAAAGTAAGTTTCTTGTAAGGTTTGTTCCAACACAGAAATTTGTACCGTTAGGGTAGCGTTCTATGACGGTAAAGTTTCAAACAATCATCTTCAGTACTATCCACATATCTACTCAATATCACTGTCCTCTTCATCACTCATCATATTTAATTCAAAAATATAAAAATATTTATTTAAAATATGTAGGTAAAGGTAGTCCGGGTTGACTACCTCACAAGGCTCTACAGCAAAGAGGAAGATGCAATCGAGCAGAATGATACACCAGAGATAACCACTAACGAAAACATACAAATAGAAAGTGAAGACATAGAGATGGCGCTCCGACAATTAAAAAACAGAAAAAGTCCTGGACAAGAGAACATTCCGAATGAACTACTTAAGAATGGAGGACAATATCTAATCCAGCAACCAACCAAACTAATTAAACATATATTTCTCTATCAAAGAATATCTGACGAATGGCGAACAAGTACCTCTATCCTTATGTTTAAAAAGGGGGATAAAGAAATGCCAGCAAACTATAGAGGCATAAATCTTCTCAGCACAACATTAAAACTAACAACAAAAATAATAACAAACAAATTAAACAGCATTATATCTCTATCAGATGAGCAACAAGGATTTAGAACGGGTAGATCATGCACTGATGCGGTCTTTGTTATAAGACAGATTGCAGAGAAATCGATTGAGTACAACAGACCAGCTTACATGTGTTTCATAGACCTGCAGAAAGCATTTGATCGGGTTCAATTAGAAAATGTTGTACATTTACTTTATGACAGACAAATACTCCATAACTTAATTAAAGTCATAGAAAATATATACAGTGCTAACAAAATCCAAGCTAATATCCACGGGGATCTTACCGAACCAATACCTGTAGAGAAAGGCATACGACAAGGCAATTCATTAAGCCCACTTCTTTTTAATATTATCATAGACGAAATAATCAAACAAGTGCGCCATTTAAATGGATACAAAATGGGAGACCGCAATATGACAATTCTATTTTATGCCGACGACGCTGTGCTATTCGCAGAAGATGAGGAGGACCTTCAAAGACTAGTATATCGCTTCAATCTAATAGCAAAATCTTAGAACATGATAATCTCTGCATCCAAAACAAAGAGCCTGACAACATTAAAAATACCTATCAGATGCAAGATTGTCGTGGATAACACAATAATACAGCCAGAAATGAAATTTAAATATCTCGGTATAGAGTTATCCGGTTATGGCGATATCGAAAAGAGGTAAGACAACAAACAACAAAAGCAATGAGAGTAGCTGGATGTCTGAACGACACCATATGGAAAAATAAGTACATAGGCGTCGAGGTCAAGTCAAGAATATGACAGAATGACCTACACATCAGAAACCAGACCGGATACAGCAAAAACAAAAAGATTCTTGGAAACAGGCGAGATGAAAATCCTCCGCAAAATCACACGTAAAACGCTGCTAGATAGAGAACGAAGCGAAAATATAAGGCAATCATGCAAGGTGGATAGCATTAATGAATGGGTATTGAGCAGAAGACGCGAATGGAATGAACGTATAAGCCGAATGGACGAGGGAAGAATAGTAAGGTCAGCTCGAGACAAATCACCACTGGGAAGAAGAAGTACGGGAAGGCCAAGAAAAAGACGGTGTGATAACCTTACCATCGATTGAAAAATTGTAGGCATGATGTGAAGAACGAACAGGCAATCTGCCAATTATAGAGTAGGAAGAAGAAGAATGTTGATAAAACAACTATAAATACCAAATAAAAGAGGATGAATTAGCAAGTTAAAAACAGAAAATAGTCATAATATTATGTTTTTTAGGAATTCAAGCAGTTTCAATCGAATTGAATTACTATTAGGAAATTTTAATTTTTCTTTGTTAATTGCATTATGCAGAAAAAATATGTATAAATATGTGTCTTTCCTTATGAAAATGATTATAAGTCGGCAGACTGAGATTAAATAGGCATAATAAAAATGCTTAACTAAACAACAAGGAACAAAATTAAACGGTCTATTAATAAGGTTATCTCATTGTTACTTATTAACTATAAATTATTCGAGTCTACATATATTATGTTATTAATAATATGTATTTATATATTTTAATTTAAAAACATCCACCTGCAAATATTCCACTAATTTTGACGTATTATGTACTTAAGCTCATTAAAGGCAAGGTTCGATTACCATGCATTTTTGCTGATATCTAAGAGATCATTCTTAAAAGAATTTAGTAATTAGATATTTTAAAATTGTATGAAATATTAAATTATAATAATTGAATAATAACATTTTAAAGTTTGTATACCGGGTGTTTTTCAAAAATGCTTTACCCCTGTAAAATTTTTATTTTTCCGGATAAAAAAACGAAATTTAGTAGGTTAGTATATGACATAATTCAGAATTGGTTGAAGTCCATTCAATTAGATTCGTTCACTTCCTGTTTCACCGGAAATGATTAAAACTTTTGATTTTAAAACGGTACCTTCGGTCCTATTTTTTTTACTTTATTATATAGAACACGGCATTCTGAATCGAATGACATGTCGTCTGTCAACTTTTGACATTTTTGCTTGAAAAAATAGTATTTTAAATTTCAATCTAGATTACCACGGCCATAAATATTACGACAATTTGACTCGAAATACCAACTATATGGTACCACACTATTCGTAAAAAAATGCTTTTTTCAAATATGCTAATGAGCCACCTTCTTTCCATTTGAAAAAATTACACAATACCATTTGGCCATCCTTTAACAGGCCAGGATAAGTGACAAAAACTGATTGAATACGTGAATCAATCCCGATTTATGTCATAACTAACAAACCACATTTCATTTTTTTTATCTGAAAAAAACAAAAAAGTTATAGAGGTGAGCTATTTTTGAAAAACAACCGGTAAATAGTAATAACGCCAATTTAAAAAATAAAACTTTCCAAAAGGATTTGGTACTTATAAATTTACAGCCTTCAACTATAATCATTTCATCTTTAGTTGTACTTTAACTGAAGACGAACAGATCGTAATTAAAATGACAGATACTCGTACCTTATTACATATCCAGATAAGTATAATATGAATCCTACTTATAGGAATTTAGTACATTTCTACAATCTCTACTAAAATATCTCTGAAACAATTATAGCATACGCAAAATGTCAATTCAAATAAATCACATTTTATATAATTTCATTCTATTTTGAAATATTATAATTTTGTTGTATTCTGTCTAAAATAAAACGAAATTGCTATATCTAATAGACAAATAGTGTAGGTATTTTGTGTTACACATAGTTCTAAGTTCTAACATATTTCCACTCCGATTTTTTTATCCTCCCACTTTTTTCACCCTTCCACCTATAGATCGTCAGTAGCTCGGTATATTTAAATAGTTACCCGCTATTCTTTCAGTATATCACACCTAGGTTAGGTAAGGATACTTTCCTCACCTACATAAAATTAATATTCAGACTTACCTGAAACAAGGCTGATGATTCCAGTTGAACAGCTTTTTCACCAAAGAACCACTAATATTGCCTTCAGGCATCGCACAAATATCAGTATATAAAGTTTAGTTTAGGACATTTTTTCTTGAATACATTTAAAAATTAAACACTGCGATCGGAACTAAGAAAACTAAACCAAAATTAGAGCAATTGAAAGATGAAAATATGAAAATTATAAAAAACTATAGTAAAATTAATCGAGAATTTCTCGAATCGTACCGTTAATGGTAGCGCGGTCGTAGAAAGCGAAGTGGTATAGCGAGCGCCTTTCTCGATTCCCATTGGTCGAAGAGATTGGCGCCAATTCGCCTTGTTTTAGGCGAAAAGAAAGTAACGAGAGGCGAGAGAGGGAAATTCACTTTTGGTTTTCATTGTGACGTCGCCGATAGGTGATCGGGTTACGTGCAAATTGTATAATCGGTTTTTTATACGGTACTGCTATAGAGCGGTCCATATGGTTAAGGTGCGTCTGGTGTACGGTTAACTTCCGGTCAATCAGCCCTAATAGCGACTTATGTAAATTCGCTTCAAGATTATAAAATAAGAATCGCTTTTATAATGTCCTTCGACGTTGTGCGATGTCTAGTCTTTATTGGTTTCGGCCATCCCAGTCTCCATCACGCAGATTTCTTGAGCTCATCGCCTTCTTGAGACACTCTCGATCCAAGAATTTACTACCGAGAAAAATCAAAGATTTTCCTTCATTTAAGATTTAAGTAAGAACAATTTTTGGATTGTCACGGGGTTTTTAACAAGATACTGTCTCAGCAGGACAAGAAACAACTCTGGTTCATGCCTTTTGTCGGTTGGAAAGGAGCAGATGTCTGTTTTCCGACTTTCCAACAACGGCTTGATTAAAGCTGTGTCACAAATTACCTATAACAGATGCGAAAGAAAGCGACTGCATCGGAAACCGCTCGGCAAACCCGACACGCCTATTGAGTGGTGTAAATACACCAGTCGTTTAGTCCGAAAACCTATGCTGTGTCGTATTCGCTTGCTGCAATGACATAGTGCGTGGTTATATGTTTCTTTTTAAAAACGCGTGTAGGATTTTTTTGGAACTTTTGAACTGTTATTTCCAAGTTTTGGTAATTTGTATATCTTATTTAAAATGGGATGCAAATGTGTTTATTTATAAGGAAAAAAAAGATATTTATAGTATAAAAAATTAATTTATTTAACAAAATTTAATTAAAAATGTGACAAAATAGTTACCTTTCTATTGGTTCTATCGGACTTTTTTCGACTATATAAATCTTTATTTTTAAACTTTAATACATCAAATATTTTCAATCTAATAAATCATTTAATGATGTAAATAAGAGGAAATTTCTCACATGGGTGGTCAAATTTTATAGTTTTCATTATATCAAACAGCCTCTGAGAAATGTTTTCAACTCAAAATGCCTTTAATTATGTTTGATTACATCATTAAAAAGGGTCTTCAAATACATCAATGTGATATTTGTCTAAAATTTGCAAAAGAATCCGAATCTCTGGATAACTCGAAATTATTTACCCACTGAAAAGCCTTTGATCATGAAAGTGGAAAAATTTGCTCATTTTATTTACAGGCTGGAAAAATTATTTATATTAAATTTTGATGAGTTTTGCACTGAAGAAAATATTCAGAGGCTGTTTGATATAATGAAAACTATAGAATTTGACCACCCATGTGAGAAATTTCCTCTAATTTACATCATTACATAGCTTTACTTTGCACATGCTTACTTGCTACACGCCTTACAACAATACTTTCTGGCCAATGATTTATTGTTAAACGTGCAAACGCAGTTGTTGCTTTTTGAAAAACGAAGTAGTAGCTTATGTACGTTATGCATTAAATTTTTTCTACAGATACATTAAAATTTCTAGGCAAACTTGTGGACAAAATATTGGATTGGAAGGCTCATGTTTCTAATGTTTCTGCGGGACTTGCCAGATATAGCTATGCATTCAAAATAATTACGTAACATATTGGAAGGGAAGCGGCTATAACTGGGTATCATGCTTATGTACAGTCACTATTAAGATATATGGGTTCATTTTTGTACGATGTAGCAGGGATGTGGAATTGTCCTGGAATTTGTCTGTCCTAAATGTCAATGGAATTTTCCTTTTGAAGTTGTTCCTAACTCATGGTGTTATTAGTTCTAGAATGACCTCCATTGCTGCTGTTGGACATGTTCTCATGGCTCCTGTGATGCAGATGCATGCCAGTCTCTGCACAGCTTTGCATAGGCCTTGCTGTAAGTTTCTCTAGTTGTGTGTACCAAGCAACTATATAACTGCTCTATAGGTAATCATGGGTCTTACTAACATGGAATACATCCAGCGCAAAATGTTACGGGCGCAGCCCCATCTATTTCCCGTCAGTCTTCTGCATATCATGACAACATTTGTGACTTATTTGCTGGTAATGTTCTTAATATCCATAAAAGTTTAATGCCCAGGTTTATTCCCAGATATGCCGTATGATCGAATAAAAACGGCGTCAGCGATAGCTATGAAATGAACATCGTTGTCATTTTATATGTAAAATTATATGGGAAATGTCATCGATCGTCATTCCATAGCCATCGCTGACGCAGTTTTTATTCGATTTTTCGAAAAATTAATAATGTATAAGGTGTGGCATTGAAAATAAGAAAACTATTATCAGTATCAGAAACTTGGTATTTGTCTCCTTTATCACAAACTCTGTATGAAGAAAGTTTTTTTGAAAAAATGCACAATTAAAAATACTAATACCAATAATTGACGTGTCCCACCGTTTTCTCTACCATTTAAAATACAGGGTCCGGCAAACTTGTGTAAACCTAAAGTAACTACGAGAATGTATTTCAGGAAAATATTTTAACTTCTATAGGGTGGTACAAAAAATTGTGAGTGGATCGGGATGATTTTTTTTAAATGGAACACCCTGTATATTATTGCATTTTTAGCTTCCTTTCACATCACTTTACATAATCCTAAGATATGCGTAAAAATTATATTTATCAGCTTTTATAAAAAAAATATTAAAAATACAAGTATCCTGAATTAGGTACCCATTTACTTTAGATGGTCTAAACTTAACTTTGCTATAAATATCGCAATCTTAAATCGTACAGGATGTCCAAAATTTAACGCCAAACTTTCTAAAATATAAAATAATTTTTCTTTGTTTTGTTTTAATGTAACACCCTGTATATTATTTTTTTATTAAATGAAGAATTAAAAATGAACATTTTCTCCATTTAAAGTATTTCAAAATTTTTAATGCTTTCGCTGATACACGCAGTATTATTTCATATCGCTCACTCCACGGTAAAATACAAGAGAAAAATAAATTATTGGGTGGCTTTGATAAAAATTTACTATGGAAAATGCCACATGAAATATAAACCGCAAATATCTGCGAAACCATTAAAAGTTTTGAAATACTCTAAATACAAAAAAAAAATTATTTCTTAATTCTCCTTAATTTTTTCATTAGATGAAAAATAATATATAGGGTGTTCCATTTAGCAAAACGAAGAAAAATTATTTTATATTTTAGAAAGTTTGGCGTAGAATTTTGAACATCCTGTATGATTTGCGATTACGATATTTATAGCAAAGTAAGTACCGTAAAATGGGGTGAATAGAAACATAGTGGTGAATAGAAACAAAATTTCTGAAAAAAATCAAATCACGATTAAAAATATTCAAAGTAAAAAGAGTCGACATATCTAATTTTTCTATCATTGGTAATACACAATAAAATGTAAAAACTATATTTTTATCTGTGGCAGCACTGTTTCTGTCAATCAGCTCATCAATAAATGTGAGATCGATTTATCACCTATTTTGTATGGCGCGAAAACTTTATAAATAAAATATTTATTTTTAAAGTGATACATAAGCTGGTACATGTAAGTTGTCATATTATATGTATTATTAATTATTGTTAAACCTACTTAAATATGTAATAATTTACTGTTTCTAATCGCCTTGTTGGAAGTAGAATAGATAAAAACATTAACATCAATGTGTGTTTCTATTCTCCTGAATAGCAGATAGAAACACAAATGTTATTTTTATTTAATATTTATATGCATATTTTTCAAAAATCAAATTATATGTATACGCAAAGAACAAACAAAGACCCATGTTTTAAAATATTCGGGAAAATAATACCACATTTTTATCAACCGGTATATCGCTAATAGCCTACGAAACTGTTTCTATTCACCCCATTTTACGGTACAGACTATTTAAACTATATACCTAATATAGTTTTGATTTCAGGACAGTTGTATTTTTAATATATTTTTTAAAGAAAGGCTGAAAAATATATATTTTTTATTTATTTATTAATATCTCTGAAACTATCGAAATATATTTACTCATATCTTAGGATTATGTAATGTGATCTAAAATGAAGCCAAAAATGCAATAATATACAGGGTGTTCCATTTAAAAAAATGATCCCGATCCACTCATACTTTTTTGAGCCACCTTATAGAAGTTAAAATATTTTCCTGAAATACATCCTAGTACATACTTTAGGTTAGCACTTCAACAAAATTTCCAAGTTTTTTATTCTAGAAGCTACAGATGCCCGACGCACTATTGCCGGACCCTGTACATACATACACATTTATGATACACACTGTATTAACTATGGAGTGTAGAGGTACCTCTACACTCCATAGTATTAACAGTAAATTTATAATGCGAGACCACCTGCAACCAGTAATACAATAAATTAAAAATTAGGAAAATTTATTTCTATTTATCTAATTTCATCAATAATATAGTCAGTACTGAAAAGATCTAAATTTTATTTACATTGGAAGGTAAGGAAAAAAATTAATATTCCGGCGACCGCCGCGCCGTAATCTAAATAAAAATTTCGATTTTTATACGTGTAAGCATAAACAAATTCTATTCATATATTTGCATGGCTTTACTGTGTTTTAATCTAGCTTTCTGGAATATTGGAACTAAGAGAAACACCTAAAAATTAAGATATTTGCAGAATGTGATACTTGTTTCATATTCTTCTACTGCAAAGTATCGATATCCATATTTTTTATAAATTCTATTAATCATCCTTCCTAAGCGCACCATAGATAAGAGAAAGCGGACACGGATATAACCTCACAAATTGCGGCACCAAATCAAAACAAAACTATAAAATCTTTGCTGCCTCTTAAGCCAAATTATAGGTGTAAAGTTTTATTATTCAGATAAGGCTGTTTAGTTTTAATAATGGTAAAGTTAGGTGAAACATTTCCAAACTTTTTTGTAAAAACCACGTTCGGAGATATGTATTTACATGATTGGTTTAAGGATTCGTATGTTAACACCGAAAACACGCTTCAGTATAAGTTTAAAACTATTTTAATTCTAGATGGGGTGTTTTCTTTTCCCATCCCGCAGATTTTACTCCTGTATGTACAACCGAGTTGGGAAGAGCGGTACAACTGAAAGAAGAGTTTGCGAAGCGTAACTGTAAACTGATTGCTTTATCTTGTGACTCGGTAGAGTCTCACTTGCTATGGGAAAAGGATATAAAATATTGGGCAGGTAGAGATAGTGAGTTTCCCTTTCCCATTATTGCAGATGAAGACAGGGAACTGGCTATAGTTTTAGAAATGCTCGATCCAAGCGAAAGGGATTCTAAGGGCCTTCCATTAACTGCAAGAGCAGTTTTTATTGTAGATCCCGATAAAAAATTACGTTTGTCAATATTATATCCTGCTACAACAGGAAGAAACATGAAGTAAGTTTAGGAATTATTAATTCTTATCTTCCTTTCATAACATTTTAATTTTTTTTAGTGAAATATTGCGGGTTCTAGATTCCCTAAAACTTTGTGATAAGTACAAAGTAGCGACACCCGTCGATTGGAAGGTAAGTTTGTAATTTTTCCTTACCATTCCTATTTTTTTCAATAACATATTCCATAGCAAGGAGATGAAGTTATGATTCAACCTACAGTATCTGAAGAAGAGCGCAAGGTTTTATTCCCTTCTATGACAAGTTCAAGTTTACCTACTGGAAAGAACTATATTAGGAAGACATTTGTCAATTAAGACTAACTAAAATCTCAGTTGTATAGTTGTTTATAATGTTTTGTATTGCTATTCTTAAGGAATAAATTGAAAGGATAACATTTTATTAATATTTTAGTTTTTTCTTTTTTTTTAATCTGAATGACTGAAATAAACATATTATTTAGCAGGCTTCATTTGGTTAAATATTATATTATTTTATGACTTCATTTGATTAACTACTTATTAACTGATTTATATGGACTAATTACTGAAAATCATGCTAATTCTTTTGAGTGTTCCAGAAAATAATGTCGTGTAATAACATAATTTTATATAATTTTAACTATATAAACTATTCTAGAAAACCAAATGTTATGTTATAACATTAATTGCAATCTTTTCACTACTTTCTAGTATGTTTTTGTAACGTTAAAACAATAATATTTTTTCACTGATTACATAGAACACTTTCTGCAAGCATTTCTTGTGTTGTGAAATTAAATAAATATGAGTTACAATATGGAGTATTTAGGCCAGGTTTAAACTATATTTAAACCATAAAATAATAGAAGTAAAGATTTAAATTCCACTGAATTGCGAAACATATTTCATTTCTATTTCTTCATTAACAAAATAAGTAAAATTTACAAAAATTTGATTATTTTAGCACTCGATCCTCATGATAGATGGTGCCACATGTTGAAAATATTTGAAATTTAACGCGGCATGCCAACTTGACAATTATGCAGCAAGCGCTGTCAATGTCAGCTGATAGCTGATGATTTGTATTCCGAAGTTTGGGCAGTTTTTAGGGCTATTTATTAGGATGAGATTTCAAAAATTTGTCATTTGTAATAAAAGGTAGCTAAATTTTAAAAATGTCTAACGAAGAAGAGAAGTGGACTGTATACAACGCGTCCCAATATTTGCCGGCAGTGTTAAGCGATCCGAATAAAGGTAAACAGTTGAACTTTTTTACAAGAACATGGGGCGATGCATTTGTGGAGAAGGTAGAAGTAGAAAGAAGTCCTTTTTTACCCGAAATAACGTACGGACATTTCGACCAGTATTTTCGAAAATACGGAAAGCGCCATCGAAGGCATCAGAGGTTGAGCGAAGCAAAACTAGAGGAAACTAATAAACCTAAACTAAAGTCTGAAATACCCGAGTCTCAAGATAAACTTGCTGTTATTCCAAAAATATATTTACAGTCGGAATTTAATTTAAATGATCCAAAGGTAGTAGAAGATCACTTAGTACAGTATTGTACATAAACATATGTGTTTCAGGTATTTAATGAAGTTTTTAAATACGAAACAAAAACTGAACATGATTTACAAGAGGAGTTAAGTTATTATCTTGATATTGTTGAGGAGCATATAGCTAAACAAGTATCACAAAAGTCTGGTGCTTTTTTTCATGCTATGACTTCCCATGATACTATAATGGAGCAAATGGGTGTTGCAACAAATGAGGTAAAGTTATTTATTTTTTTAAATGTTGATTTTAATTGTTCCCCCTTTAGGTCAGACTATTACGATCCAAAGTACAAAAAGTTAACAAGTGTTTGACAAGAGATGCTCTCAGAATTTTAGCTTTGGCAAGAGCTAAGAATAACCATGTAGCTTTAGTGGATAAATTAAAACTTATGTCAACTGTGTTGCAAACTCAACCAACATTACAATTATTACTTAGTTCTGCCGATTATGTGGGTGCATTGGAGTTGATTGCAGGTAGGTTATTGTATATTTTTATTATGGTTAATATGTTATTTTTTTGTATTTAATAATTGATTTTACAAAATTTAATCTTTGTGTTGTAATTTGTCAAATACGTTTAAAATAAAGTATATGGAGGGTACCGCTTAAATTCCTGTCCCGATATTGAAGGATGGCTATAGAATTTTAATGCATTTCCTACATAAGTCTATCCTTGGTTTGTAGGAGGTTTGACTAAACAAGGATGAACCTATGTCTTGAACATTCGACTCGATTTTCTGTCCTCCTTCAATACTGGGACGTAAATCCTCTCATTGCTCTTATGGGGAGGCTGTCGTATATTTTTTTTAAACGTATTTGTAATTTGTAGATTTAAATATTTAAATTTGGCAAATTCTCTTTTATTATTAATTTTTTATTGACAATTAATTGTACACAAAATAAATTTACTTCATATTATCACTATCTTGAAATGCAGTAAACAGGTGAATTGTGAAATCACTACTATGTAGAGGTTTAATTCTTTATCACATTCATTATCATGTCTGTTATCAATGATGACCCCATTGATGACACATAAGGTACTACAGGTTATTTCTACTCCCAATTGTTAATTTTCTTAACAATTTGTTATTATATTGAATCATTGGCTATGAAAATTTTTCCATACCATTACAGTTAATGTATTTAACAACAAATATACTTGTTTTCTATGTACTTAGGTTAATGTATTTAATATAATACACATTAGAATAAAATATCTCACATTTGACACAATTTACCTCTACAAAAGTGCTTTGTTTTTGTCCTTTAGAGGGCATCAAAACTTTAAAAGAATAAACACGTTTTTTAAGATATTTTAAGAACCGATATACCAATTTGTATGAAATTAGGGGTGTCTATGTTTTGCTAAGCCCCTTAACATTTGATCTTCACAAATATCAAGAAAAAGTACGGGAAGGGCGAAAACTACCCCCACCCCCACATAAATTTTACTAGAAATATTTTTTACTACACTGACCACTGATATTTTTTTCGTAAAATTATTTTCCTAGTATTTACTACATTTTTGTCTCTTGTTAAAAAATGACACATCATATATTTTTTGAGAAACAATTGAACAAAGGTAATTTTTTAAAAAATTAGAGAATTTTTTTTCCAAAGCAGACCTATGAAATATACAGGGAGTTCCAATATTGGTTAAATTGGCCACAAACCTCTGTAAATTTTGGTCGGCACCTCAAATCAGAATAACCGTTCTATTTTTTTTTGTTTGATGCTCTCTAACAGACAAATGAAGCACTGTTGTATAGAGGTAAATTGTGTCTAATGAAATTATTTTGATTCACAAAATAAGTAGTAGTTCTATATCCACGGAATATTGGGACACCCTGTATATTTTTTTGGTTATAATATAAATAAAATATATGCCTTTTATACATGGTGGTCCGAACTGTATTCCGGAAACTTCGGCAGCGTATTCTGCAGATAAAAATAAGTAAAAAGGTTTGTATAAATGTATTGTCCTAAAATGCTTAGTTTCGGAGATATAGGGTGTAGAAGTTTCATTTTTATTTCGATTTTTTCCAAATAATTTCTGAAATAACGTCAATATTTAGATGAAAATTGATGTTGGTGTCAATATGAGTCCTATATGTATTTTAACAACTGTTTTTAAGAGTAATAACTTTTCGTCCGAACCTGTATAAAACTACTGGGTGAAAATATATACATTTCGGTGATTTTTTACGTAAAAAATATCTCTTGGTAAAAATCGTTACAAACAACCGTTCTCGAGATATTTGGAATGGAAATAGACAATATATGTCATTATTACCCAAAAATAAACAATGTTAACAAACCTGACTGAAATGATCAATTTGAGAAATTTTTATTTTTTTTTAATTAATCATAAATTTGTCTGCGAAAAAATGACGATAAAACAGTTTCTGTTGAACTTTTGGCACAAAAACATTTCCAATTTGTGATTTCAGTCTAATAACTATTTAGTCAACATGATTAATTTATGTCAACGATGACAGGTATTGATAATTTCGATTTCAAATATCTCGACAACCATTACTCGTAGCGATTTTTACCGAGAGACCTTTTTTACGTAGAAAAAGTCGTAAATGTATATTTTTTACTCAGTAGTTTTATACAGGTACGGACGAAAAGTTATTGTTCTTCAAACCAGGTAAAAAATATGTAGGTGGCGCCCTTTACAAGTAGGAGTCATATTGACTTCAAAATCAAATTTGTCATGTCAAAAAACTCACAGACACCAATTTTTATTCAAATATTGACGTTACTTCATAAATTATTTGAAAAAAAAAATCTAAATAAAAATGAAACTTCTACACCCTGTATATCCGAAATGAATCATTTTAGGACGTACATTTATACGAACTTTTTTACTTATTTATATCTGCAGAATATGCTGCCGAAGTATCCGGAATACAGTTTGGACCACCCTGTATACAGGGTGTCAAAAATAGTGTTTCTAACTTGTGGGTGATTCTACAGATAAAAATAAAACAAAAAATTCCTATGAACGTATGCCCTAAAATGCTTCTCGAATAAGTTACAGCCCTCGAAGAGTTAAATAAAAATAATATATTTTGTTTATTTTTAAGAAGATTGGTAAACCATTTTTCCTGAAATTTGGTACTTTTATACACATTTTAATGCTAAAGCGAATGGCAATGGTGGAAAGTACGGGTAACGTTAAGGTGCGATTTCCTAGCGACGCCTGGCGCCCGCGTCTCGCCGCACACTGGTTCGTTTTTTGAACGTACGTGGCGAAACCTGTATATCAATGAAAAGTAATGTATTGCTTTATAGACGTCGCTAGGAAATCAGATCTTTAGATACACTATTTTTTTGACACCCTGTATAGTCTAATTTTATTAGTTTATGTTCATGTAAACTTGGTTTGAAGTTTCCTAAGGTTATTATAAATTTTAGGCACGCAAGATGTTTTGGCCAGAGAGTTAGCAGGAGTTACTAGTTTAAGACATTTGCCATCTCAGCTTAAAGAAATGTCAAAGTTAATAGATAAAATGTTAAGTACAGATTTTGAGAGATATGCTGCAGCTGATCTACATAGACCGCTGGATACTAATGAAGGTACTTTGTTTGTTATTGGTACTACCAGTAACAAAATAAACTAATGTAAATTGAAATTTAGGTGTACTAGAACCTGACAGATTAATAAGTTTGGTAGCGGGATTACTCAAACAGAGCCATTTACAGTTTCTTGAAATATACAAACAAGAAGCTGTAACTGCAGCCAAAGCATTGCTGAAGCAGCTGATGATTGAACAGTTGGCTGATGCAGAAGACGAGTTGAACGAATTGACAGGTTCTGGTGAGGTGGCGCCACCTATGGATTCTGATCATTGGCTGAAAGTTTTGAAGTTGGGCAGTGAAGCACTTGGTTAGTAATTAATATTTTATTATTGAAATAAATAAACAAGCTTCAGTTCCTCAATAATTTTCTTTCTGTACCATTAGATTATTTGTTTTTATATTTACATATAAAGTAGATAAGGTACTGTATTTATCTGTATTTTAAATTACAGTATAAATACAAATTACTTAAATTACAAACTATATCTAAAATCATAAGGAATTGCCAATCATTATAGGCTTGGTGCATTTCAGTTGATTTCAACAAATTCCGTCGGCAGCGCTTCAACGGCAGAAATCAGAAATTATCAGTATGTACACGCCGCCGCGCCGCGCCGTCCAGGTTACAGTTCATGTTGATCGTATTAAAATAAAGTTATAAGAAATGTCTATACCTATGTGGCGGATTCATCTCTCCAAAAAAATCCTTTATGGGTATTTCGCCACTGCACTGCAAGAAAATCTACAAAATAAAATAGTTATTTTTTGTAAACACTTCTGCGTTAAACCTAAACAGACACTGCTTGTCAGAATTTATGTTTACAGTTATACAAATTTGCCTAACAAAGAAAAAAATGCTTAACGTTTCGGAAAGTCTATCTCTTTCCGTCGTCAGAAACAAAAAAAAATACAAAGAATAAAGAAAAAAAACTTTAAAATATTTAAATTCAAACTATTATGAGAAGACTTTAGTTTTTTTAAAAATTTTTGACAAAACAATGATTGTTTCATAAAGGATTTTTTTGGTAAATAAAGTTGAAATCGTGGCGTTGTCATAATATTTAAGTATTTTAGTTTTTTGCTAGTGCAGTTATTGAGGGTATAAAACACTCAAGTACGAGGTTTGTGTGATGTAACGCTGTTTCGGGTTGTAAAAAATAAGCGAAAAAGAATTCGAACTAGGCGTCGTGTTGTGTGACAATTTCAAATCTTAATAAAATTGCCAAACAAATGTTAAAGTGTAAAGAGAGCGTAATTAGGGCATTGTTGGGTGCAATAACATTCAACAACTCAACTTATTTAACTCTCCCCAAAACATTTTATAGCTTCATAGTTTTTCACACGAATTTGATCAAAAGTAAAAATGGATTCAAGCAGCTCGACGAAACAAGTGAGTTAAAGTGCTCCTTACATAATAAAAAAAATAAATAGACATAATACCACAGATTAGGTATCCTATAAGTATACAGATAAAAATCTTGTCCTTAATTCGTGGTACGAAAATTGTTTTTATGACGATGTGCAAACGAGTCAAATTTCCTGTGCGCAAAAATAAACTCGTGTAAAATAACAATAAACAGCGTAATAGAGAGATATCGCTAAACCGAATAGCGTGCATGGACGTTAATAAGGCCAGGTGTTATTTCCTTTACATGAGGTGGTATTAACTCTCTTCATTTATAGTTATTGGATCGGAAAGAATTTGATCGCGTCGCGTCCGCTATTTAAACTTAACCTAACTTTGAATTTAAAACTTTGAAATTGTTTTGTTTACTAGGTATTTTAAAACTAAAGGGCTAAAGTGCTTATTTCCAGTGCTTTATTGTTCAACGTCTGCAAGTGGGTTTAGGGCAACAAGCAACAAATTTTCTTAGAAGGGCTAAGTCGTCATCTGCTGTAAACCTAAGACTCTTTATAGGTTCTTTAGTATTGGACAAGGTGGAATCCATATTTTGGGCCATATTTATTTAATTAAAACTAATCCCAGCTACTTAAATATCAAATTACCTAATAAAACTAAAGCAATAATTCAAAACAATTCAAACATAACCTAAAATAAAAGATCTCGCCGGCCGGCTCCGGTTGTCAAATATCCGCACATGCCCATTTAAGCAATTTTTAAACGTTATCAGAGGTTATTTAGAAAGAGCGCTTGGTGTAATTGATCCGCAAGTTACGTCAGGCGGTAACGTTATTAGTGGGTGTTGCGTTAAAAATTGACTCGCGCATATCGTAACCATGATAAGGTACGCGTAAATACTGGATGACGTTATTCGGTTTTCCGATATCTCTCTAATAACTGTGCCGCTCAGGCGCTGTGCACAATTTTAGAGGCCATAAGTGGGCGTGCTATGTGCGCAAACTAGTCACCTAACTAGTGCCCGATTCCGAAAATTGGAACCACGAAAAACAATAAAGAAAAAACAAAGATTATAATCTGTATAATCTGTGATAATACTATGATAGGTTAAAATATAATTTGTAATAATAATGGTATACTTTTTTAATCGACTAGTGATTAAATGTTTTATGAACATCTTCTAAAATTATAATTATGTACTAAAAATTTCGTTATAGCCGGAATAGCCTCAATTATGACCCTACTAGCAAAACCGGTGATTAAAACTATGCTCGCTACCGTAGTTGAACTCATCTAAAAGGTTTTTTTAGCTGGAATAATAAATTATAATACAAGTAAGACCTTCTGCAGATATCAAAATATTTACTTTTTTATTTTTAGAATTTTCACACATACTTCCTAAAACTTTTAGAATAATTTGTATAATAAATTTTTTGTATACTCGCTATTTAAACCCGTGTATTTGTATAAATATACTAGTTGTTTACGATATTCTCCGATGGTGGCAGCACCGGCGGAGAATGAATGCACCAAGCCTATAATATAACGTTATAAAATGTTTTCTGTGTGAAATATTAGAGCTTAAGCTATTTAATACCAAATATACAGGGTGAGTCTTAAATAAGTGCAAATATTTTTAGGGGTAGTATATTTCGACCCCAGAAACACGAGAAATCTATGAGGTTCCATTTCATTCCATGAAAAAAAAAATTTGGAAAAAATTTTGGAAATGCTTTTAGTTTTTATGTAAAAATATAATTTATTGATAACATCTCAAAATTTAAACAAAGAATCATTTTTTTTAATTTTCAAGGTGATTTTTGGACTGGAAAGTTTTTTTCAAAGCGACTTGGATTTTTGTAGAGTTTTATTTTGGGCTTATTTTGAAAAACAGTAATGAGAAAATATGTTTCTTTTATCGAGATCTACCAGCCCTGAAAATATTTGCAATTATTTATTTTTATTTAAGTCTCACCCTGTATATTACTACAGATGGGGGTTGGAATAAATGGTGTTACAATAGAAAAATAAAACACTAATTCACCACAGTACACCAAAACACTTTACTTTTGTACTGGACGCGCGTTTCGCTAACCATGTTAGCATTATCAGCAGATGATTAAAACTAAACTAATATCTACAAATTGAGCGTTTATACCGGGTGCGTCTCAAAAGTGGGTTACCCTTATAACTTTTTTATTTTTTCAGATAAAAAATCGAGATTTGTATGTTAGTACATATATGACAAAAATTAGGATTGATTGACCTATTCAATTGTTTTTTATCACTTCCTGTTTCACCGGAAATAACTACAACTTGTGATTTTTAAATGACATCCTCTGTATTTTTTTACTTTATTTAATAGAAAATGACACTCTGAATAGAAGATCATATTATGTCAACTTTTGACATTTTCGAATATGGTTTATTTGAAATTGCAACATGCGATTCATAACGACAATTTCGCTTGAAATACCAAGTGTGTGGTACAACCAAATTATTCGTAAAAAATGCTAATGAGCCACCCTTGTTCCATTTGAAAAAAATTGAGATATGATTAAAAAAACGATTTGGGCATCTTTTAACCGGCCAGGACAAGACACAAAAAACATTAGATGATCTATTTTTCTGAGGCCCTTTGATTAAAAATTAGTGTTTTTAACACAGTCATGGCACTCTAGATTGAAATTAAAAATACATTTTTTTTAAAGCGAAAATGTCAAAAGTTGACATATGATGTGATTCTCTTCAGAGTGTCATTTTTTTGAATAAAGTAAAAATATATCGAGGATGCCATTTAAAAATCAAAAGTTGTAGTCATTTCCGGTAAAACAGGAAGTGACCAAAAACAATTGAATACGTCAATCAATCCTAATTTATGTCATATACTAACATACCCAAACTCGTTTTTTTAACTGAAAAAATAAAAAAATTATAGGGGTGAGTCATTTTTGAGACGCGCCCGGTATAGGCGCTTAGTTGGCGCAGACCAAGCGTGGCATTACATAAATTGTATCTTTTTTCTGTGTTGATATTTTCCCATGTTAATGAGATTTGAACTGAATGTGCCTCTTAACCTTTTTTTGAACAATTTTTTTTTATTTACAGGCAAGATGATATACCGCGTAAAGGCTGTTCACGACTTGATTCGAGAAACAGCGGACATAAGCGCCGGTTTGGTGGCCAGTTCGGACTACGGATCTGCGAGAACGGACGTATTTTTATCGGAATCGGACCACCAGGAAACCGTAAACAAACTGAAAGCCATGCTCACGTCGGTCTGCGACTATTGCAACGAAAGACTGGCCGCTCTCATAAGCACCCAAAGTGATAAAAACAGTATTACCGCTCACCAGGTGGCCAACCTGGCAAAAATTGTCGAGGAATTTACGGGTATGTGCGAAAGGCTGTGCGGCAGACAGAGCGCTGCTCTGAAGGCGGCGTTTAAGATCCAGGCAGGGAATTACGTGCACAAGTTTAATTTGCAGCGGAAGAATAAACTAACGATGTTGTTGGATGCGGAAAGGTAAGACTGCTATTTTTTGGATATATGTTACATCCATTTTACAGTAAATTAAGTCTTTAAGTCTCAAGAACAGCGTGTTTTGCGTTAATTTCATGTAGTTATACGTACTTGAGATTTTTATTAATACTTTAGATTTAAATATAGAAGAGACACGGATATTTGATTTAAAAAGACTAAAGTATATTTAGATTAGATTACATTCTTTAAGGTGGCTATACCGGCCTTACTGCGACCGTTTCAGATCTATTGTGGTCCCCTTCTGACCCTTAGGCACAGATTAAGTATTTTCAGATTTTTTGTAGCAAACGCCACGAATGTTTGGGAGTGATTTATGGCTTGATGAAGTTAGAATCGACACGCGCGCTATCATTTTTACATTAAAAACGTAAATTTTTACCGCAGACGTAGGTTTTTAAAGACCGGGCTAATCATCTGCCTGCGCTCCTCCTACTTATTCTAAAATGTTAGCGTGATTGACAAAGACGATACTATATCGCGTTTCTTTGATTGATTCGTTTTTTGCGTCAGTCCATTGGTGTGCTTGCAGTGCGACCAATAGGGCATTCCATTTTATATGTATAACCAGAGAATAGGTACATTAAAGAAATGCTAACTTCATGTTAAAAATGGAAACAGACGCCACCTGGTGTCGCCTGGCAGTACTAGCTAAATTGAGGGGAATTGGAGGGGCGAGGCTTAAAAGAGGGGAAATTTTTAAAAAAATATTTTTATAAGTATCACTGACTTACTGTTTAAAGTTAATAAACATATTTTTTATTACTTTAATATAATTTAATCTATTAAAAAATATGTCTATTAACTTTACACAGCAAATCAATGATATTATTAAAGACTTATTATTTTCAGAGAAAATTCATAGTAAATAAATTACACATTAGTAAACAATATCATTTATTTTTTAGAGCTGCGATTTATATTACAATAATATTGAAATATATATATATATTTTTTAACAATGAAAAAGAATATCCCCGAACCTGAAAAAGAAAGATGATCAATTAATGACTTAAATTAGTTCAAAATACATTTTGCAAATAACTAGTGAATTGGAAAGATAAACATACTATTAAAAAGACATTTTAGTAGTATGTTATCATCTATTTACTGATAATACATTACATAAGTATATAATAGGTAAATAACATGCATAAGGCACTATGATACAACTACCTGTATCATGAAAACACACTAATATGACAAAAAATATATACTAATTTAAATTCCTTTAATGATCTAATGAAACACTATCTAGCCTCAATGCATGCCATTCCAAAGGCAAAAAAAACTGTTATACCAAATAAATATAAGTTGAATAAAACATAAACCAAGCCAACGTGCATAAACAACCAAAAAATGCATCAAGAAATACTTTTATCAGATCATACCCTTGGATATTTTATATATCGCACATCCCGTTCAAAAGTTCACTAACTCAAAATAGAGAATATAGAGAACATTGTCAGGAGAAGTAAAAGAAAATTTAAGTTAAGGCAATATGCTCCTTTTTGCATATTAACGGCCAAATAATATAATGTTGATTTAATAAAATTTTACTGGCATCCGTCTGAGGTATAAATCAGATTAAAAGGACATTGTTTTTTTTAATAATTGTTTGTTTTGTAAACATTTTTTGAAGACAATACAGTTTTGAACGGGCTGTGCGATATAAACAAGGATCTTACTATTATTTGAGGTTAGAAAGTATTTAAATAATATAAAACATAATCAAAATCATTTTTCATCATAAATTATAGAGGTACTTACGTGTTTTGATATTATTATCAGGAAATAATACGTTTAGTTAAACAGGTACGCTGCCAGGCAAGTTCTATCGGCGGGTCTTTGCAAAAGTTGAAATCTAAAAATACAAAAATACGTTTACATCTTAGTTGTATTTACGAATAAAGTATTTGTGTGTAATTTCTGACTTACCAGTTAACTGAATAATCGCATTAAATACATCCAAATGGTAATTTAATATTGTAAAAAAGCAAAATTGTTTTAAATCACTTGCCAGGACAGCCCGGCCAGCTTCTTTGTTGACAAAATGGCCGCGGTATCATGATTTAAGCAATGTGAGTGACAAAGAAAGCCAATACCTGGCAGATGTTACTTTCTTTGTCGTTGGTCCTGGCACGTTTAAATTTGACTGTTGCCTGTTTTCCCATACAAGTGACACCCCCGTGTGTATAACCAAATATATGTTTTGACAAGATTTTGACAGTTAAAACAACAAATTACAACAGATTATATATTGATTATTATATGACTTGAAACACCACGGCACTGGAATTAAGTTTTATGTGACCTTGAACAGATTAGTTCACATGGTAGCGACCGATGAATCGCTCCCAAACATTCGTGGCGTTTACTATACTTATTTTGTCTTGCAATGCCGCCGTGACCTCGGACCACTCGTGCCTTTAACTAGGGATTATGGCGTTGTCAGACTTGATTTTTTTTTCTCAAATGCATTGTTGTCTTTTCTAAAAAATGTATTCCCAGTTGAAATGGAGAATGCATTTTTTTTTAGATTTTTGTCATATTTTAAGTTCTTACACGGGAGTACTAATTCGTCAGGCAATATTTCTTTATATTTTCACTTGTTAAAAGCGTAAATATCAAGAGATAAAACAGGTAGTTTAAAAATTAAAAAAGTAAGATCTTAAAGCTTGATCAATAAAGATGAATACTAAAAAAACAGCCAGCTGATCAGAAAATAGTCTTTTTATTATTTTTAGCCATAGTTTTTATGTCTTAATAGAAGTTAAGTATATTAAGTTTTAGTATAGAAATTTGTTGGCCACCCATGGTTTTGTGGTCATTCTCGTGCCTGCGTTTGCAATGCCATAGAAGGGTTCTGGCCGTATGAATGGCAATGATGAGGCTTGTTTGGCCATTTTATCTGTTTTTTTTTTGTTACCTTTGTGATAATGTGCCTCGATACTCAGGCTAACATAACATTTCTACGCTCACCCAATGTATTTAGAGTATACACACAATCCCACACTAGTATAGAATTGACCTCCGTGGAACCGAATGCCTTTAGCGCTGTTTGGCTGTCTGTGAAGATGGCCACCGAACGATGTGTTTTTTAGTACGTATTTTCTTTATTCTTCTACATAATATTATATTGTTATTATTTCCGCCTGCAACATCCTTAGATAGGGTTACGTGGCAATATATTCCTTGTTTCGGCCCAAGTATTCCAGCTCCTACGCCTTTCGACGTTCTTCAGCCGTCTGTATATCAGGTTGTCTCAGCTTGAATGAGTACACCGCTCACGTATAAAGAGAAATTTGTCGGCATTTCACCTATTGATTCATCCATTTTAATAACTTCACACCTTTGAACACCGTCTTCAGTGACGTAACAACGAACGAACAATTCCTTTTGGGTAAAGCTAAGAACATAGTGGAGCGACGAGGATAGCGGCGAGCAAGCAGCGCGATACCGCGTCGAGCAAGTCTCGAGGTGCTAAAACATAGTAGAGCGGCGAGTAATAGCGAGGTACTTGTGCAAATTTATTATTTTCATTTGCTTATTGATAATTTGAAATGTTAACAGTGGCTAAAATTATGGGCAGTAGTGTCGCAAACATTTGGTTACATGAAATTTTCAAAAACCGGAAAAAGTGTGGCAAGTTTTATAACCTTTATGAAAATTTGTTGCCACTTCATCTCATAACTTATCTAAAATGTACCGGTTATGTTGATTACTATCTTTCTGATCCCATAAAATCTCTTACAAATACTAAATCTGTTAATTTTTGGGAATATATCATTTTCTACAGCGCGACAGAGCGACGAAAACAAAATTATTTGAATCGATCTCGCCGCACGATCTAACCGCTCGAGCAGATCGCTTTACTATGTTCGCACATACTTGTCTTTACAGGTTTGTTTTGGACGCGATGTCGCGCTGCTTGCTCGCCGCTTTCCTCGTCGCTCCACTATGTTCTTAGCCTTAGGCAGTTTTTTACTAGCAGGCAGGTTTTACTAACCGAATTCGTTCGCGTGGACCATTGCTTTATCGAGCGAATCAGCGTTTACTGAAGATACCCGAAATGCAACTCTCTGTAAACACAACCGTTTTTTTTCGACTAAAGGTATGTTTGATTATTGGGCGTTTTTCAGTTGACAATTTTATTTGCGTGCAAGAAAAGTTGCAACAATTTTACTTGCTGCAATTAAGGCACAGTTAGTTCACTCTATAGTCAGTAACTTTTATGCGAATATTTCTGTTTCTTATTGAATGTCCAACTTAAGGGAAATTAGATCATTAGCAGCTGTATCGTCAACTTCAGTAAATATTTAGTATTAAAAACTTCGATACCCTTGGAGAAATGAAGCCTTAAAATTTTTACTGCAACTTCATAAAATTGAAAATATTTCTAAAACGGTAAGGTTTAAGCAAGTTTAAGTGTGATAAATTTTAATCAAATTTACCTTTATTTCAATCGTAGAATCTAAAAATTGAATAATATACAGGGTGTTACATTTAAAAAAATACAACTATAATATTTTTTACTTATTGACACTCCGTACCTTGTAAAAATATTTTTAAAAATTGTAGCTCTAATGATCCTTAAACGAACCCAAAACTTACAATTTGTAAAAATCTTATTGTTTAGCTACAATACTTCGTGTGGTATGTGATGAACATCCCTGTATATAGGTTTTAAATTCTAAAACCTAGACCGGGTGTTGCATCGTCGGACGGGACATAGGAAATCCCATGTAAATTTTAATGGGGTCAATTATTGGCTTCCCTAATTATTTTAGAGAATAATTCTATTTAGGTTTATTGAAGAGCACTTAAACCCACATTCAAAAGAATAACTTTAGATATTTTTGATTAGCTCGTTTACGAGTTATCGCCGATTTATTTTTAAATATTTCTCCTTTCTTATGGCCCTGTATTTACTTATGAGCATTAGTCAAGGTAAAAGATAACTGTCAAATGAAGTTGTCATTTCATACATTTACCTATTTAGTGCTTTATTATTATTGAAAACTCATTCCTACATCGGAAATCCTAAAGATGTATTTATAAATGCAAATTAATATGAATTAAAGTAAAATAAAGTAATCAATTACAAGGTTAATTATAGTATTATTACAATATTCAATAACTTATTAATTTAGGTACTATTAAATTGTTAGAACTTTAGGACTTAAGAAGATGTTCAAATATTCCTCCATCGACTGCTAGACAATAACCCAGGCGATCATAAAATTCTCTTCTTACATTCGCAAGTTGGTAAACTGAACTTCTGTTGCATTCGGCAGAAATAGTATTTTTTAACTCGTCTAGATTTGGGTATTTTTTATCGTTGTATATCCTGTTTTTGAAATGGCCCCAGAGAAAGAAATCATTTGGCGAAATATCAGGAGACCTTGCTGGCCAATTTACTGTATGATTTAGGCCAATAACGTTTTTGTTAAAACTATTGTCTAAATATTCCCGAACAGCCAGGGTACTATGTGCCGGGCAGCCATCCATTTGGTACCAAACTTACTGATTTTCCCTAGCGGCATCATGTAAAGCAGGTAAAATATGATTTTCGAGTAGTTCCAAATAATATTCTGCATTTCAATTTCGCGTAAGAAATAATGGCCCGATAATATTGTGTCCGAATATCCCTGCCCAAACATTTACTTTCTGTGGATATTGCGTCTTTGTTTCGACAAACCTGTGTTGGTTTTCTTTGTTCCAATATCGATAATTTTGAATATTGGGTTCATTATTTAAGGTAAACGTGCATTCGTCAGTGAAACATATGTTTTTTAAAAATTCCCTATCCGTGTTTGCTCTTTCCATCATATCAAAACAAAACGCCTGCCGCCGTATTTCGTCCCCATCTCGTAGCTCTTGGTGCTTTTTATTTTTGAAGGAATAGTATTTATGTCGTTTCAAAATTCGAAACGCTGTAGTGTGATCTATTCCTATTTCATCCTCAAGTTTCCTTGTGCTGATCTTTCCATCGTTCTCTTCCACGCACAATAAAACTTCCAAGTCGGTATCATTTCTTGCATCGTCTCTTTGTTCCTGCCTTGCTTCACATTGCTGCAGTTATTTATTAGGGTACCTTTGATCTGAAATCTCTGGATATTCCTTGCGATTGTAGATTTTCCAGGTATCGGTCTATTCGGATACAGAGCAGCAAATATGTCCGACACCTTCTGATATTATTTTCTTGATAATACCATTTAATCATCAATACTTTTTCTTCGGTAGTGTAATTCATGGCTAATATTTTCGATGTAGGTATGAGTTTTTAATAATAATAATAAAGCACTAAATAGATAGATAAATTTCTGAAATGACAACTTCATTTGACAGTTATCTTTTACCGTGACTGGTGCTCATAAGTAAATACAGGGCCATAAGAAAGGAGAAATATTTAAAAAGAAGTCGGCGATAACTCGTAAACGGGCTAATCAAAAATATCTAAAGTTATTCTTTTGAATGTGGGTTTTAGCGCTCTTCAATAAACCTAAATAGAATTAGTCTCTAAAATAATTAGGGAAGCCAATAATTGACCCCATTAAAATTTACGTGGGATTTCCTATGTCCCGCTCGACGATGCAACACCCGGTATACAGGGTTGTTCACCACATACCAGGGTTACCAGGGTTAGAATATTACATTGTTTGAACATTAAAACATCATCAAATTTATTGTGAATGAATTTGGATTTTGGAATGAAATTTTTAACTCTTCAACATAATGTTCCACTTTTACACAGGTGGAAATCTGCTGAAGTTCCTCCTGAAATCCAGTTACTTATGGACAACTTAGCCTTAGGCGACGTCATCAAATCCTTACCCGGATCTCCGACGGAAGAAGAAATGAGTACCACCTACACAAACAAATCCACGGTAGCTTTGAAAGTGGGTACACAAGACTATGTTACGGCTGGCACAGTGTTGATTCTCATACGGTTAGTGATAGAGTACTGCGTTTGCGCGTACGACCTACAACTCTTAGCTTCGGTAATCGGTAGGAATTTGTCAGAATTACTTAGGACGTTCAACTCACGATCGTGTCAGCTAGTGCTAGGCGCAGGTGCCTTACGTACCGCCGGCTTAAAAACAATTACCAGTACTAATTTAGCTCTAGCATCGAGATCGTTGCAACTGGTTCTCTGGATGATTCCGCCCGTTAGGAGTCATTTCAGGGCGTTAACGGGAGACGCGTTGAGCGGATTTGACAGCGTGGAAAAGGATATAGGTCATCATATCCAGCAGCTGGAGTCGAAGATCTTGTCCATTATGAACACTCTGTTGGGGGATCAGTTGAACGAGTGGGATGCGAAACCGCCGGTGCCTAGTAAACAGTTTAGGAATATTTCTAGGCATTTGACGAAATTACACGAGGCTGTGAGTTCAGTTCTTCCTGAAGAGCAGGTATTATTTTGTTTTAAGTATTATATTAAGTTTGGCTTATCTGCGTTTTTAAATTAGCACATCATTAAGTCGAGGCTTATTTAAAAAAAAATACTTTGAGCTATAAACCAATGCATCTTTAGTCGTTAAAAATAGCATTTTTATTCAAGTATAAAAATGGTGTTTTAATGGTAATAATAATGTGCTGTTCTTGCAGTTTTGCTCTCTGCGATATTTTTCAAATAAATTCCTGATATACTTACCAGTCCTATAAAAGAAGTTCTATGGAAAATTTAATTAATTTTAAATGTAATTTATAAAAAAAAGGGAGAAAAAATTATTTTAATATCAATTGAAAAAAGAATAAGTAAAAAATATGAATTAAACCGAAAATACCTCAAAATGAAATAAATAATTATAATTTTGATTGAAGTAGTCTATCTAGTAGCTTCCTATTATTTTATAAATTTCAGAGGATTTTATATGAATAGTTTTATTACTAATATTTTTTGATTGGTAATAGATGATGTAGGTAGCAAAGTTGGGAATTGAAATATTTCAAATTATAGATTTTAATTGCTACGTTGTCGTTGTATTGATTACAGTATTAATTTTGCATTCTTATACAGGGTGGCGCACCTCATTCGCCTCGGTCGATTATACGAAAACGGAAAGATGTAGAAACAAAATATTCTATGGGTGTACGTGGGCAGGCAATGTGCACAATTTAAGATTATTTTGAAATATGCAGGGTCTTTCAGAACTAAGATCAATACCAAAGTTATATTTTTTCTTACGAAAAAACTACTAACTGTCACTAGAAATTTACCATGAAAATATCAGCCCTATTGGTTACCATTTTATTGAAAAATTGCTCTTTATTCAAAATCTGAGCTAGATAGGTATAGGATACCCTAATATAGTTTAAAAGAGCATTTGAATCTCCTTCGATTTATTTAAAAAAATACAGGGTGTTGTATTTGAAATAACAAAGTTATTATGTAAAATAAATATTTAATATAGGCCAGCAATTTTTGATACCCCTGTATACATTAAATGAAGCATTCACATTTTTTAGTAAAGTTTATTTCTCTGACTTAAAAGTCAGCACAAGAATTAATTCTGAAAAGTATTGTACAGGATGTTGAAATGTTTTTTATTATAGCATGCATATTTAAATATCTTAAAAACCAAAGCTTGTAAACATATTTAACCCTTATAATAAATGACTTATTTTGTGTCCAGGTATCCAAATATGAAATAAAATACCGGGTGTTCCATAAGAAAAATTATGACTTTGGTGTGGATCTTAATTCTGACATACCCCGTACATTTCAAATTAGTTTTAAATTGTGCACATTTCCTCCCACATATACCCACAAAATCTTTTGTTTCTACATCTTTCCGTTTTCGTATAATCAACCGAGGCGAATGAGGTGTGCCACCCTGTATAAATGAATGTGAATAATCTCTAGGAAGCCAACCAAACCAGACTTAGTATTTTTTAAAGATTTTAAAATGTTAAAATCCTCTCTACGAACGTTGATTTAAGTAATAAAAACATAGTTAAAAATATATTAGTCCAGTCAGATATATTGCATTGTAATATTATATCAAAAGTGTCAATTTTGTTTATTTTAGATAAGCGACATCTATCAAGAAATCCACAAAAACTTCAAAACTCGAATAAGGGATCAGTTGGTGAAAATGAACATTCAGAATAATGGAGGTCCCCAGCACGGGCTGGTCACATCAGAGACAATTTTTTACCTTCAAACCATGAAAATGCTAAAGGTTTTACCCGAAAAGTTTGTTGGAGATAATGCCATGGATGATATATGGGATAGGTAATAGTTTAGCTAAAATTATGTGAATAAAAATAAATTTAAAGTGAATATTTTATGGGAGGTAATATGTACAAGGCATTGACAGAAAAAAAATCCATTAAATTACCTATTTGATGTATTTAAATGTATATGAGTTGAAGTTGCAATATTTTATAAAAAATTAGTGTACTATTAGGTTTGCCTTGAATATGAGTGTAGTATTTATGTATGTATTTTTTGATACACTTCTATTCTTTATTTAAACTAGAGTGGGCACACATTTTAAGAAGTAGCCAGGAGCGACATCATATTTTGCCAACAATGCCGCGCGAAATAATTCGAAATATTATTTTTTATAGCATATAGTACTCGCAAAACATTTTCCGATGCACGTCATCAATCATATCGACATAGATACGAAAGTCTAGAAACCTGACTAAATGAAATTTTGGCAAAAATGTTTAAATTTGTTGCATAATTTAAGATACCGAGCAGCTCTTTATTTTACTTTACAGAGCAAATGATTGTAACAGATATTTTATTTAGATTAAAGCTGCAAAAATTAGTTTAAACCAAATTCTATTATCGCTATGTTGGTCATATTACGACGTGTTATTATCGCAATGCTGTCCTTTATTATTTGACAATTATTATCCTAGAGTCAGTTATTATTTTGTATAATATCGTGTTGTTTTTTTGCCTATTTTCATAGTCTTTTTTTAAAAATTGCATTTTTAAGCACAAACACTTCTTTTAAGAACTAAATATTCAAGTTTTTGTATTGCATTTCTTGAAATAGTGTGTTGAAAATATGCCGAAGCAAAGAGCTTGTAGCTTCCCTGTTTTTTAAATCAATTTTGAAGGAGAACGTGACAATAAAGGTCCTTTATTAACCTTGATTGCAGTCAGAAAAGTAAGTTTGATTGATAAGCACATTATACCACTTTCAAAGTTAGTTTTTATTAAATTCTGTGATTATAGTTTGTGCATATCTTACTTGTTATTACCAATTAGGGCGTTGTAAGATGTACATCAATAAATAAATAACCCATAATAACGCTTATAATAATCTTCATAATGAACTAGTTTTTGCCAATATGTAATAAGTAAAATAAGCTATAAAACAAATAAATCAATTAATCACTAAAATATTAGTTATTAAATTAAAAATAAAACGTAAAACTCTTTAAAAAATTATGATTCATCTCATAAATCCATCACAATCTGGCAGCGCTGTCGCCATCGCTTTTCTCTCAAAGTTGATCACGTGCATCGGAAATTGTTTTGTGATTACCATAGAATAAAAATATCTAAGCTGGCGCTCGTGAATCACCGAACCGTCGAACCGCAAACAAGGGGCGGTCGCTATGCGGACTCTCCTGGTTCCTTAAAATGCTCCCAGTCTACCCTAGATATAACGAACTAGGAACTGTTTATGATGAATTATTTAGTATTTTTACATATATCATATAAAGACTGACAATCGTTAATCTAGCTCAATTTAAGAAAATAAATTGTTGATTGTTGTTAGAAGGTGGCAAATTATTATACATAATTTGCTTAAATAAATTGAAGAAAAAAGTTTTATTATATTTGTGACAACGCCCGGGTGAATCGAGACGTCGACGTCGGTTTCCGGTACTTCACCTAAGGTAAGCGACGTTAGAGGATGTAAAAAATGCCGTTGTTCTTTTTTCCAAGGTAATCCTATAAAATTTACAAAGACCTATTGTTCCTTTGCCAAATCGGATGTTTCGTGAGTAAGAGTCGATTTATACACTCGCTAATTCGGTAGGCTATTAAATAGCTGAAGACCGCGGTTTGGAATCCGCGTTAACCAATTTGGCACCATCTGGAGTAACACTGACAGCAAAAAGAAGACGCTAACTTAAAATACTTTAATATTATATTTAGAAAACAGCAGGTTTAGTCGTGACTGACTAAGTTAAGAAAAAACTCAAAATTTAAGCGAAGATGCAGTCAATAATCGCCATACAGGCTAATAAAACTACTTTTTCAATTTGCCAAGATTTCGAGAATTTTATTCCCATCATCAGGTTTGGTTGTAAATAATAATTTTTCCTTCTGTTTCCAATGTCAGATGATGTTAGCTTTTAAGGCCTTATTGTGCAGAGGATGCTATTTTGCTATTTGACTCATTCAAACTAACCTGATGATGGGAATAAAATTATCGAAAGCTTGACAAATTGAAAGAGTAGTTTTATTAGCCTACTTGGTGATTATTGACTGCATCCCCACTTAAATTTTGAGTTTTTTTTTAATTATATTTACATGTAAAATAATCTTTATATACACAATTTGGAAAGCTGACTTTCGGTGTCGATTTCCGCGTGTAAGAAGAGCACACTGAATTTGTTCAGTTTAATGAAATGTACTGAACAAAGAGAGAATAGCAAAAATGTTACCAAATTCGTAAAAAGAGCATCGAATTATGTAGTTATATAATATACATACCGTCGCATTTTATCATCTCAAACTTACAAGATTCCTATAATGATATAATCCCCATTTTTACTATGCACTGATACATCGATTTGATGCTTTCATGCACACGTAGTGAGTATGGGGTTCGTCGATGCGATTCGTTGATATTTGTTCATTTGGAAATGCGTCCATTATGTGTTCGTAATATTTCTTTTGGTGGCTCGTCCAAAAACCGTCATTCTGCCGAACCGCCGCACAACCCGTGTGCAAATCGCATTGACGCATCGACAAACCGCATCAGTGCATAGTGATTATGGGGCTTTACTCCTAAACATACAAATACCGACCTAAGATACTATATTGCCAAGCCTGTATATCTGATCTTATTAATGAAGGATCATTTTGATTGAACATTTAGATACCATGGGGCCTCTGGTATCTATTTTCGTGGGATTATATTGCTTATGAAAAATAATCCTTGTGATCCTGTTAAATCTGACCTAATAAAGATCCACCATGACGTCATATTTGATTTACTAACTAACCTCGCTTTTTTCACGAAAGACAATATTTCAATACCAATGTGTTCAGGGGTATTTCCGATACTATATAGCTACTACACAGCCGACTATATACGTTGATGACATCACCAAAAAGCTGTTTGGCGTTGATATTTCGAGGGTTCCTGTACTGCCCCCCAAATTGTTAACCATGGTGCTTTCAGAATGGACATTCTTATTAATGATGCATCAAGACAATCATAGTATGCCAGGTTATTTTCTCTTTTTATTTATACATGTTTTGTCATTTTTTTAATAGTGTTTTGTATTTCGTTGGTCAGACAAATTTGTGTACAAGTAAAAACCCACTGAGAAGTTGGAACGTCCAATGTCCCGTGGAGTGTAAACCCTCTAGATAAAATGTATACATGCTGGGCCATTTTTATTTGGATTTATACATGTTACATTTTTTTAAGTTTTGTTTAGTTATTTTAAATAGTTCTTGTTATTTTTAAATAGTGTTTTGTTTTTCGTTGGTCAGGCAAATTTGTATACAAGTAAAAACCCACTGAGAAGTTGGAAAATCCTGTAGAGCGTTAACAGTGTGTGTAAACCTTCAGGGCGTTTTACATAAAAGATATAAATCCCGGGATATTTTTTTCTTTTTATTTACACACATCTTCCATTTATCTTTTTTTTTTAATTTCGTTTAGATATTTTAAATAGCGTTTGTTTTTTTGTTTGCCAGGATATTTTTTTTACATTGATCTTTTTTTAATTTTGTTTAGATATTTTAAGTTTTTGTTAAGTTTATAAATGGTTTTGTTTTTTGTTTGCCAGGCAAATTTGTGTACAAGTAAAAACCTATTGAGAAGTTGGAAAATCCCGTGGAGTGTTAACAGTGTGTGTAAACCCTTAGGTCGTTTTTCATAAAATATATAAATCCCGGGATATTTTTTCTCTTTTTATTTATACATGTTTCAGTTATCTTTTTTTAATTTTGCTCAGATATTTTAAATAGTTTTTGTTAGTTTTTAAATAGCGTTTTGTTTTTTGTTCGCCAGGCAAATGTGTGTACAACCCACTGAGAAATTGGAAAACTCCGTTGATTGTGAACCCTTACGGCCTTTCACATAAAATATACATTTAGAGTTTTCTGTTTCAATGTCAATAATTCCGGTTTTTTTAGAAATTTATATGTATTTTCATAGGTTTGGGACATAGTAGATCTTTAAGGTCGCAGTGATTAACTCTCATTCATAAGTTTATTTTTTGAAATTGTTCACAGAGTTCAGTTGTGTCCATTTAAAATTGAAGTTAGTTGCAGATAGTTGTAGGCATTAAAATGTATTTTAATGCTATTTTTTGTTAATACTTGTTCGATTTAAAATCTGTAGAACTTTAGGGGTCTTTGATTTTGTCTAAATCTTTTACTTTGGGTTCTTTGATGTTGTCTAAAATCCCTGCATTTCATAGGATGTTATTCAGTAGGTTCATTAATAGCTTCTGGACGTATCTTCTAATGTTACCAATTTAACTATCTTTAAGCCCCTGATATAGTTCTAATACAGATTTGTGTCCATTTTCAACCTTTTAGGGATAAAAGTTATTTCTTGTTTCCTCTATATATTCTGGTGTAGTAATATTTATTACTTCAAATAGTAGATATTTCTTATGTTTATTGATAGTCCATCTCCTTCTCTTAATATGTTTTAAACTTAATTTTTATTGCTTGATCCATCTTATTTTTCTTTCTTTTTATTTTCGTTTATGAAAACGGCTTCTTTCTTTTTTAAAACTTGTCTTATTTATTTATTATTTTTTTAGTGTGTCTAATAATATAAATTTAGGAGAAATATCTACTGTACCATCCTTAAATCATAAGAAACAATCAGGGTAATTTGATTGTACATTTTTCATTTGGAAAATAGAAAATTAGATGTTTAGCGAACCATAATCGATTAAAAATTTGATAATGTTGCCTTAGATTAAATATAGTAAATATACAGTATATCTGGTTCAAAGTGTGAGCAAGATATAAAAAAAAACATTGTTTATGTATATTTTGTACGTTTTCGTAAGTTTGAGATGGTCATTCGACCAACGGATGAACGTTCACGTTTTTCTCTTAAGCTGTATTTATTACGCTTACAAAACTTTCAATGCTGTATATTTTAATGTATTTAATCTAGTTTCCTGCTTCGCTATAAGCTCTTGTAGATAAAACATGTCATTTTCTTTGAGTTATATTATAATTTTGAAAACAGTTCTGAATATGTATATTTCGTAGAATATTTTTGTGTGATGGACATAATGTTTGAAGGTGTTAATCGACTTGGGTGTTTCTTGATATATCATTAAAGTAAAAGTGTATGTTTCACATGAGTAGTTGACCACTTAATTTTTCTTAGTGTCGGTGTACATATTATCCTTCCATATTTTTGTTTTTGTTACTTATTGATAAAAATGATAAAAAATAAGTTATTTCGGACAATTAAAATAATATAAAACATGTGATTAACGAAATTAATTATATAAAAAATATATTTACTTGTGATTATTGCCATTAATTTTTTTAAATTTACAATATAAATAAAAAGCATTCAGTTTTTAATGTTTTTTTTTTTCAAGTTGAATATAAAATATAAGTATGTATATAAAATATCTGTAAATCTAAGACAAATTATTTATTTAATTCCATAGAACTGACTGATTTTTTTATCACTGTATGCTTTTTGTTTATTTCCCAGATACTTATAATTTTTTTAAGAATTTTACATTGTTTTGTTGTTATTTGTTATATTATATTATGAATAAATAGCATAAGTCAAATGACATTTATTGCTGATCATAATGTGCAATTCATTTTTGTTTTTTATAAATATTATTTGAAAATAACTATCTTTTTATGTCTCTTTCCCTCATTATATTTTTTTTAATCAAAGGAAATAAAGAAGCGATTGTTAAGATCTGTTATGTTCAAGTATATATATGTATATAAACGAGATTTGGTTTAAGTATTTAATACTCACTTCCAACTACAGCTGCCTTCCCGTTACCCTACCCCACACATCTCGATTTAGAGCGTCATCAGCTTCTAGGTTACGAGCTTCCATTGCTTCCTTAACCGTTCTTTTCCAGGATTTTCTAGGTCTACCTTTCTTTCTTCTGCCCTGGGGAGCCCATTGAAAAACTTTTTTTGACTACCTGCTCTCCGGCATACGCAGAACATGTCCAAACCACTTTAAGCTGGATTTTTCGATTCGATCTAGTACTGTTTCCTCCGATGCATTCATGATACGCCTGACCTCGATGTTTGTTTTGTTTCCATCCCAGGTATACCTGCGCTTCTTCTAAGGTAGTCCATTTCAACAACTAGGATTTCGCGCTTCGCGTTTGCACTCAGAGTCCATAGCTCTGAACCATAGCAAAGAATTGACTCCACCAATGTTCGTTCAAGTCTCTTTTTAGTAAAACTAAACCTCTTTTTAGTTGTTGCAGACAAGTTTCGTTCCCACCAGAGGCTATTAAGCCATCCAATAACTTGTTTGCACTTCTGAATTCGGGTTTGTATTTCTTCCTTGCCCAAACCCTCGTTGTTGATAGTAGCACCCAGGTATTTAAATTTGTCTACTTGTTGAATCTGGACGTTATCATTAATGAAGATTTCAAAACAAGCGTTGGAATTGACAGCTAAGTATTCCGTCTTTTTTAGACTAACCTGAAGTCCCCATTTGTTGTATTCTTGATAAAGCCTCTTAGTCATGAACTCCAGATCGTATGAGTCCTGCGCAATCACAACCTGATCGTATGCAAAGCTCAGGGTAAATAGTGTGTTGTCCCCAATGGGTATTCCCATATCTTGACATTTCGTCTTCCATTCCCTAAGGGCTACTTCGACGTAAGCGTTGAAGATCAGAGGAGATAAGCTGCATCCTTATCGCAACCCTTTTGTGGTATTAATTGGATTGGATAGCCTGTGTCCTATCTTAACGTATGATTCATTTCCTTTATATAGCTCTTTTATTATCTTAAGTAAGGGTCTATCTACTTATAAGATATTCAAGAGTTCCCATATCTTGTTGCGAGGAATATACAAGAAAATTAATATTAACATTTAAAACTAAGGTACTAGGTACTAAAACTACTCGTAGGTACTTAAATTGAATTCTGGTTGTCTTGACTTGAGGGTAATTATATTGATTTAAGTAATTTTACTGACTTAACTTGCAAATAATCATAATTTAAGTAAAAAATATAGACTTATGTCATAAAAACGACTTAAATAACGTAATCGATTTAAGTCTTTACAAAAATGACTTGACTTAAAATAAAATGATTTATAGCGCTTTCAGATGGAGCGGAGCGTCTGCGCGGACCGTCCGCGCTCTTTTTGTGCTGCTTGTTTTTTCAAGATAGACGAAATCATCCGGACGGAGCATACGCAACCCATGTGAAATTGTCCATTTAAACTCATGAAACTCGCGGACGCTCCGCTCCATCTGAAAGTGCTGTTAAGTCAAAGATTTAAGACTTATATCATTTGAACTTTATGTTAAAGTTGACTTAACAGTTAAATAATTTTGATTTTATGAATGACTGAAGACTTATGTCTTTTTAAAGCTGACTTGCTGCAGCGCTGCTCACCATGATGTGCCTAGGAATAGCAGGTGTTGGCCACTTCATTTTATCAAATAAGTTTAATTTTGCAGAACTTAATACAATGAATGGATTCCAAAAACCCACGCTATTTTTTTTGTGAAAAGTATCGCTGAAGGATTCGTTCGGCAACCAATTCTAAAAAGAATATATACCCAGAATATTTCAAGAATTATAAATAAACAGGAAATTATTCTCTAAATGTCGAACAATCAAACTAAAATATACTAAAATATACGATCTTGAATTATTATCTGTGAAAGAAAGACCAAAACTGAAGAAGGTGTTATTTATGTCTCAAAAATCATGACAGAGAAAAACAAGTTAGCTGCCCCAAGTGCACCAAATGGATAAGTAAAATCTATCAACAATAATAGCTTAGCAAACAAGGCTAAAGTAGTTTCTGAATGCCAGAAATTCAGGCAATTAATATTTAGTTACAAGTTTTTCAATGTCTACAATTAATTGTTATAATTTAAATAAATGCGTATGTTTTACATAATTACTAATATGACATCATCAAAAATCCATTAGGGTATTAAAATACCCCATGCGAGTTCTTAGTTAACATGCGCTAACGGAAGGTTAAATATAAAACAAAAACAGAAATTGTCGATTGAACAAAACGTCAATTTATTCAAATATATCACTTGGTATATTTTCTCCTTTAGCAGCTCTGACAAACAGGTTTTTATTCGACTTCGGACTGGAAGCTACACACCAGAAGTTTTCCGCAGTTTCCATTTTGTGCGAATCCCGATACGTATGACAACTCACCGTACATTCAGCACCGAAAAACGTTGGAATCCACTTAGTGGGTTCCACAGCCAAGTTCTGACCTGATGCCGAATGCTGAATAATCACTCTGGTATCCGGCTTGAAAGGTGTTCCGATGGTCTCGATTCTTCTCTGAGGGTTCCAGTGCAAAATTTTGAAACGACAATAGACATCTGCCACGCTGGATAAACGAAGCGATAGATGGTGGCCGAAAGTATCAATGGTTGAATTCTCGCACTGGACATACAGTGGTCCATTACCGCCTTCAGAAATTTGAATAAGAACGTCTTCTCCACAGGTTACTTGGTCCCCGTCTTTGGAATTTCCACATCCGACTAGTTTAAAGGTATTTCTCACTGAAGATTCTCTAGTCGGAGATGCTGTAAGCATGCAGCCATGACTGAAATGCTGACACACGTCGATTTCCCGTTCAGTTATCAAACCACATAGAAACAATCCTTTGGAAATGTCACAAACACCAAACTTTTCGTTTAGATCTGATGTTTTTATCTGGTAGTTTTCGCCGAAGCTTACAAAGGCAGTTTCGTAGGCCGTGGATGTTGGTTTCATGATGTTACGCATCATTTTTTTCGTTTTCTGGATAAGCATTTGACAGTGTTCCCTTTTATAGGCCGTTGTGGAATCTTTCTCCTCTTGTAGAGCCAGATCTTCGTTCCATAGTCCAAGTCGCACTGGCAGGGAGTAAATAATTCTATTTTCATATACTGCATTCTTCTCTTCGTCCATTTTATCGTTGTATATCATAGTAATAATCGTAGAGGGAAAACTAAAACCGTTTAGGTACGAAATTTCTTATCATTAATACGTCATAATTATTTATTATTATGACTAGTGACAAGAAGACACTGACAATTTGATGATGTTAACCAGTTGCAACTTGCGACATTCCTTATGTACCAAATCGAGCCCTATCATTGGGATCTCGGATACTAGAACAGATACGAGGTCTAGAATGGTAACACCACATAGTGCTGGAAATAAAAATAGCATATTATGGGCAGAATTTTATGCGGAATCCAAAGCTATAGAAAAATGGGGGGTGCAATTTAAAAAAAAAACTTAAAACTTTATCATAACTTGTTTGGGGCCATCCGCAGTACACAACAGAAAACTTTTTAGGATACCATGCAACATCTCTATAAAACCTGTTTTCATATCTTTATCAACAACGACGATATTGGACTCATCTCTATTATTTATGGGCCACCCTGTATATTTTCCAAGCGAGCGCCTAGTGGCGGCAAATCTTTTTATAGTTCATTTAAGGACACTTTGATCTCAATAACAGATATGAAAAAAAGTTTATGCATATTTAAGCATTGTTCTAAAACTCAAGATTAAGTTTAGTTTTGTATGATACACTATACAGGGTGGGTCTTAAATAAGTGCAAATATTTTTAGGACTGGTATATCTTGATAAAAGAAACATATTTTCTCTTTACCATTTTTCAATTAAATCCAAAGTAACTGAGTTATTTTAGTTTGAAAATTTCAAAAAAATGATTTTTTGGAAAAATTTTGAGAGCCACCAGCTTTTTTCTGTATTTGCATCCCTTTTAGTGCCGTAACCATATTAGAGTAAAGCTGTAACTATGGTAATATCAGAGATTAAGAAATTATACCGTTAACATCTTTTTTTTGCGAAAAAAAAACTCATAGACGTGTTTCTGGGGTGGAAATATACCACCCCTGAAAATATTTGGACTTATTTAAGACATCGTTAAAGACTTACCCTGTATAGTAATAGGATTTTCAAACTTATTGTTATTAATACATGTTGGTATTAAAGAACTCGACAAATCTTAAGCTCATAATTCATATAGAATCATACTGGCAGGGCTCATAATTCATATAGAAATATAATAAAAGATTTATTAAGTTTTAAGATAAGTATGAAATTTTGCAGTTTAATTCATAATAGTCAATTTTAAGGTTGATTATCAGTATTCTACTACCTTCCGTTTCCATTCCATATCCGTTCCGTATTTTTTATTATATTGACGCTATACGTAAGCTTCCGTTCCGTATCAGTTTCATATTTTTTATTATACAATTTATATCTTATATCATTACGAAAGTTTTATTTTAAAAATGTGTATCTTTTGAAAAAGGTAATAGATTTAATTAAGAGGTGAAAGAATAAATAAATATCAGCGAAATTTTAACAGAGCTGGTGCAAATGGAACGAAAGGGAAACGGAACGGATAGTGTGCATTGTCATATATTTACTTACATGATATAATATATTATGTAAACGGAAGGGAGCTGATATGGAAGGTATAGTGAGAATCAACCTTAATACGGAAATCCATTTAAAATAATATTATGGCAAAACACCCCTATTCAGTAAGTTATCCGAGAAGTTATCTAAAATAAACTTATGACTATTTGTAACAAATTTGAAGTTTGTAGGACACAATTGTTCAAAAAATGTCGCTAGTTAGAAATTTTGCATGATTGCTGTATGCCCAGCAAATTGTATTGGGTTGATCCACTGTGTGACGATGTACAACAAAATGTTTCGTATTAAAAAATAGTGCGCATATTTGAAGTAAAACTTCTTACTAACAGCTGTTATATTTAAGGATTTGACATGTTTGAAAAAGTGACTTCAATTAATTTATTTCGGTCATTTGTACGTTTTCTATTTCCTCAATAGCCTGCAAAAAATTTGTGAAATACCACCCAAAATCTATACTATTATGCAAATGCCTAATGTTAACGCTTAAATTTATCTAAGAAGAGAAAAAATGTACCTAACCAACAATTCGTATTTATAGTGGTTTATAGTAATTTTTTAAACTTATACACGAACATTCTCGTTGATTATTGGTTTAAAATAAATATGACAGTGTCCTCCAATGAAAATGCGAGTTACTAACCCTATAATAATTCTAATTCTAACCTGGCAACTGAGCTAGATGCTTTACTTAGACCGTTACTCAGAAGCTATAAACCTATCGATGAAAATATGCATGAAAGTTTACTTCCTAGCACACAACTAGAAGATATTGGTACACAAGGATAGTCTCAAGTTTATTATAGTGATTTTTTTAGCCGTGTGTATGGCACAGAGAGAGAGAGAGAGAGATACTGGTTTATAGAGCGCGTCAACAGCGAGGGTTTTTTAGCGCTCAATAATAATCTCTAGTTAATATGAGGTTATTTTAAATTATTAGAAATTAAAGTTTTTCGTTATGTTGATGCTGTCTAAGAATTCCATAACTTTATTAATCTTCGAAATGTTAAAAGGTGTGAAAATATTCTCATAGGTAACAGCATTAAAGAATCTAGACTTGGGAGGCAACAGGTAAGCATTAAAAAATGTGTCTCATTGACATTAAGTTATTGCATAAGGTGCATTTCGGAGGGGGTTCATTTCTGATAATGTATGATTTTTGTAAGATATGAGTATCATGTGAGGGTTCTAACAACTTTACAGAAAGATCCGGGTTCAAGAGAATATATATTTTGATAGAGATGAAGAAGTGGCATATGTGATCTAAATTTATTAGTTCCCTCGAGGATGTCCCATTCATATTTTGAAGTATACGGAAGAACATTTTTAACATTGAAAATGTTTCTGTTATCTATAAGGGAGCCCAAAAATCGAATTAAAATGCTACATTTGCCACACCATGACGTCATATATACAAGGGTATAGGAAATCTCGGCGCAGAGGCGGCAGTCGGCCAGCGCGCGCAAAAACCATTACATCGCTAATTGTTTATTGATATATCTTTATTAGTTTAAAAGCAAAAAATATGGGGTTTGCTTTGATACCTTGTCAAGACATAAGCGAAACTTTTAAATTGTTTCTTTTTTTCATTTAGGCCTTCGTTTTTCGTTAAATGAAAGTTATATTAAAAAAATCTATTTTTAAACCAAATTTTCGCATGATTGAAATGATTATTCATGTTTAAAGTTTTTTTTTGGTCATAAGCGCTAATGGAAATGTTTTTTTGTAAATAATTATAAAAAATTACTCCCTACGAAGACTTTATTGTGTACTGGATCAAAAAATAAGTATTTGTTTTCTCTATACGGTGGTATTAATATATCGATTTTTGATGATAGTGCCTTTTTACCCTGTTTAATTTTGTACTACTTTCGGAATAAGGGTCCCCATATCATGTACTGTGATGTACTGTACTTCCATCCCTGAAAAATTCAGCTTGTGACACCGAAGTGAGAGGTAACGTCAAAATAAGCTTTAATCTACCTACATCATCATAGGTAGGTGTAGGTACTCTAGGTAAATTCTACCTAGACAGTAGCTGAACTAGCTGACAGTAGTAATTAATTTGTTATCCGATAAGTAGTTGTCATTATATAAGTTTAATCGTCTTATACCTCCTATAACGGTAGGTTTTGGATTTTTCCTGATTGGTTTGTTAAACAAAAATATACTGGGCATATAAATGTCTGTTACAGGTTAATTCGTTAAAGAAATATGTTACACACATATTATTTTAATAATAATAGTATAATAGTAATGGCTATATTATGTTATAACACATTATTGAATTAACAATTGAAAACAGTATTGAATGTACTTATTTTAACCAATGCATTGTTTTGTTTTTTTAATCTCACAAATAAGAAATATTTTATAGTTTTTATTATAAAAAACAGTGATTATACAATTTATTTACACCCCTTACACTGTTTTCTGTAAGGGGTGTAACCAGGAGTATATTTCGTAACCTTTTACGATATAAGAGGGCACAAAGTGTTTTATTACTTAATGCTTAAAATTTAATAATATATTTGTACATAAAATAAAATAGACTAGAAAGTCAATTAATTAATATTGACGTAATTACTAAATAAGTACAAGATTTTTTTTCTAATTATTTTAGTGTATTTTTAGTCACCGAATTATAAAGGAGAGATATCCAACCATTGCATTATTTTACTCACAAATAAATGTTTTATGGTTTTTATTATAAAACAACGATTAATTTATTATACACCCCTTAACCCAAACACTCCAAGGAGGATATTTCGTGACCCCGTATTTAAAGTGGACAAGGTTTATTAGTCAATGTTTTAATTACCCAGCGTCTTTAATAAAAATCTAATGTAATTTTTCATAGAAATGATCTGACATGAAAAGCAAATTTTATCAAAAAACTTTTTGATTATCTACAAGGAGTAAACCGCTGACAAATGTCTGTATACTAATGCCAAAGTAATGCCAAAAATACAAATTAAATACCAAATTTCTCATATAATGCCCCACTAATGCCAAGCTGATTCCAATATAATACCACTAATACCACGAATAATATGTAACACATTTGTTTCACGAATTAACCTGTAACAATACTGGTAGGTACGTGCACAGATTTTTTCCTAGGTAACTTAAAAGTCGTTAAAAAGTCTAATTATATTTAAAGAAGATATAATTCCAACAAATTACATTATAAGGCCAATAATGCACAAGTAATACCATTAAAATTTTAGCGTTTTTAACTTGTGTAACATATTTCTTTAACGAATTAACCTGTAACAATAGTGGTAGGTACGCGCACAGATTTTTTCGCTAGGTAACTTATTAAGTCGTTAAACAGGCCTATAAAAGCTATAACAACATAGGTAACTAATATTTATAATTTAATTCGAGTTTTAATCTCAAATAATAAATGTTTTTACTGGTGTATTTCTGAAGTGTTCATTATTAAAAGTAGATATTCTTCAAGTTATGCGAAGTAATAAGTAATGTTTCCGGTGAGACCGCGTATATGTCACCGGATTCTGGTTAGTATAAAGACTTTTTCTATAGAAAGAGTTTTTTCTATATTTTCCTTTCAAAATAAGACTAATTTCTTCTTATTCTTTTAAATATTACAGTGTTTCTTTTTCCTAAAATGTTATACTTAATTTTCGCTTAAAATTAAAAAATCACAAATGGAGGAAAATATACGTTATTGAATAAAGTTTATACAAATCACTTTACCATAACAAAAAAGTAAAAACATGTCATGGCGGAAGATATTCAGGTGGCATTTCACACATTTATCTATTAAAATCGAGATTAAAATAATAAACTTGCGTAACATGTTATACACGAGATAGAAAGTTTCAGAATCGATTAATACGCAATACGCTACGCAGTCAACTTATTCCTATGCGCGGATGAGCGTCTTCAAGACTCTTCCTTCGGCCAGGGTCACGACGCCGCCGAAGAGGAATCGGCCTACGTTTGGCTAAACAGGCTGGACACGGTGGAGTACGATATTGGCGAGTCTGAATATTTATAAAAATTTGCAAAGTAAAATATGTTGGAAAAATAATTAGTCCATACATATATAAAAGCTCAAAGGGTTTTTTTGTTGCATCCATCCCGCCGAAAGCGCTTTACCAATCTTGATGATTCTTTTTTTAAATGAAAGGTATATATGTGTAGATTTGTTATGAAGTATTTTTATAGTGCTTAATGGCTATTTCTTTGTGTAAAACGACTAAATACTAAAACATACCTGAAAACACCTACACACAATACCTCCAGAAATAAATTAGTTGTCATTGTCAGTGGTGTGTCAGTTAGATTATATATTACGTTTTTAGATATTTTAGAGTGAGTTGATGCCGCCAGCTTTAGATACATAAATATTAGCACAAAGGTTCGTTTAAACGACATTAGTGAATTAGCTACACAAAGCGATTTTAGGAAATTCATCCTCTTAGAGAGTAAAATTATCTCGGAACAGTTTGTTGTATGAAAATTCCTTACTATTTCGTCTAGAAGAATGAAATCCTACAAAAAGAATTAGAAGAAATTTTTGAAATTCATCAACCAAATGGGTAAAGTTAGTAAAAATTTATATAAAACTTGGTGACGTCTGGATTATACACATAAAAATTGGCACAAAGGTAAAGCGAATTTATGAAATTTATACCCTTAGGGAGTAAAATAGGGAATGAAAGTTTGCTGTACGAAAATGCAATACTATAACATTATAAACCAGACAGTATAAAATTTTATACAAGGGTTTATTTAGTGACATCATAAGGAAATATATCTTCCTCAATTATCCTTCAAAGAATAAAAAATAACCTATAAAGAGAGTATTAGTGCTCTTAATAAATAAAAAAAAGATGAAAAATAAAAAACATCTATATGTTCACTAGCTCTCTATAAAGAAGTAAAAAATCATTTAAATCAATGCATAAACGATTCGAGGTGTAACGCGAACGTAGTTGCGAGAAAAAGCTAGTAATTTATTAAATTATTTTATTTAACTCATTAATTTTCATTGAAAAGGAATTTTTGTAATTCGCCACTATATTAGTTAAAAACTAAGAAACTCATATCAAATTTAAGTTTTGCGATTTTGACTTATACTTTTTACAAAATCTGAACACATTTTAAAAGAAAAAAAGTTTTTGATAATATTTGTGTAGATTGACTACAAGTTGTATAACATAAATTTCTACGACCGGTCTACCTAGTGGTCTGCAGCATCGCCTTGTGGTGCAAACGTGGGCCTGTTAATCTGTGACGTGACGCACAACAGCCAAGAAAAACAGAAGCGTGGCTAAGAAATTTAATAATTTAAAATAAAGTCTTTTAGATACAGTAGTAGGTATTAAAAAGTTTTGTGTTTAAATGCGGTTTGCCTTTCACAGTTAAAAAATTATATCGTAAAGTGTAACTTTCCGTAAGAATTCTTTATCTGTGATTGATCATGATCTGTCATCATGTTAACCTGATGTTTTGTATGTTATTTTGTTTTTTTCGAGGTTTTTTTGCTTGCTTGTTTTACGGATAGGTGCGATCGCATAATTATTATTGATAATGTTTTATTTAATTTTAACATTACTACTTTTTCAGTGAATCTTTAAATCTGTTGTTTTTTTTAAGTTCGTTATTTAAACATATGTATGTAATACACTCATATTAACACTAATCATATTTTTACGTTTTTATTCATCATTTTCAATGCCCCCCCGGTTGCATCTTTGTAAAGGACTGTGAATTTTTTGTGGAAATTTCTGAAATCGACAACGGATGGAGTTCTTTCAATATTTTTTCTGGCCTCGTTAGCCAGTTTGTCTGCTCTGTCGTTACCAGCAATGTCAGAGTGTCCAGGAATCTACATAAAGTTAACATTGTAGTTTCTTTCAGTAAGTTAAGGTCAGAGAATTTTTGGAGTTTAAAGAAGCAATACTGTTGACGGAACTAAGTGAATCAGGTAGTATTAATGCTTCAATCGGTGGCATGCTCCGAATTTGGATAAGAGCCTGATAAATAGCTGTGAGTTCGGCTGTTAAAATGTCAGAGAAATTAGGTAATTTGATTTTTTTATTAGCAACCGAGTTGTAAAAAGCACAGTATGGCACAGATCGTCATCCAGAGCGAGTTTAAAGGTTTATTGGTTTATTGGAGTTTTTTTGTTTTACAAAGGGATATATCTACTCCGAATGGGGCAGCTGTGGCAACACTGCCGTTACCACTTTCCTCTTTCTTGAATTTTTACTTCCAACACGCGTAAAGAAGTTTCACTTCAAAAAGTTGATGTCGCTTCCTTCTAAGGGGTAAGACGGGGTGAATCAAAAAGTATCCCATTTTGGTTCTCCCAACCAACTACAACCTAATAGATTTTGAGAATAGGAAAAAATACTAGTGCTGTATATCTTTACCTTAAACACATCTCTACATTACTTTCCATTCCACGAAGAGAATTCTATACAGCCCCCTTTAGTTTCCCAATTTCCACGCTAGATGACCCCAACTAAACCTCTCACAGCAGGAACGGCAGTGTTCGACAGAGCGAGACAGACGACGTCTATCTATCGGCAAATCGGCTCTCGCGAGTCGATACTTCACCTTGCTGCGCGATTTTTCCATCTCTGTCTAAATCCTGCCGATCCGAATCAGTCCGCACTCCCTCAGCTCGGTGCAGGAGGTTAGCGATATTCCTGCCGGCTAAAGGCCAGTTTTATTTCGCGGATACCGAGACACTGCAGGAAAAAATAACGTACTACCTCGTTAAAACCGCGCAAAAAATACGTTTAATATAATGATGAATTTAGTAATTTCGGGTGGTTTGGTTTTCCTGTAAAAACAGACAGAAAATGAGAAGGTGTGGTGGAGCGAATTTTACTGGAATGAAATGCAGGATTTTTATTTCTTTTCTATTTATACAAGTGAAGGAATTCGCCTGATAGTTTAATAGGTAAGTACAGCAGGTGAAAGAAAATTTTATTTTAGGATAACCAAGAGTTAATAGACAATAAATAATGACAGAAAGTATCGGAATTATATTTGTAATAAAAAAGAAAATACCTCTTGCGGTCTTACAAGGCCGATGTATCTCTGCAACAACCTCTTACTCAACACCGCCTTCTCTTGTAATTTTGTAATAATTTTCCTTTTATTGTGATTTTTAAGTAAGAACCTGAACATTCCCAGGTTCAAACAGTTGGTTTCTACGATATAATTAACAATTTCTTGTATTTTTTAACGTTTATGAACAAAAATCCCGAATAATGTTGATAATGATAATAATTCTCCTCTTATGGTATTTTTTTTTTCAGAAAATTCTTAACCAATTAAATATTTAAACGTTATATGATATTAGTGAGACTTGACCAGAATTTATAATATTTTCTGTAATTCTTTTTCGATACCCTGATTTAATAAAAATGGAAAATAGAGTGCAGTAAGGTCCGTAATTTGCCGTCTGTTCGTCAATTTACCGGTGGTATTGATCTGTTACCGCTGTCTTTGTTCCATATGGGTTTTATGGGGTATGTCTGTCTTTGTTTTCAGACCCCACGTGTTCCTTTTATGGGGTTTTGGGGAATGGTATCGGACAAATACGAACACGATTAGAAAATGCGAAATTTTTGATTGGGTTTCTGTTAGGTGGATTTAGCATTTCATTTATGGAGGAGATGTTGAAATAAAATGAAATTAAATGTGAATAATAGTCTTTAGTTTAACGTGAGTTAATTGGGCTTTAAATTAAGTTGTTCTTTTTTTGCATAACTAATATAGTATTTTTAACTTTTTAAGTAATCTAAAACATGACGAATACATTTTTGACAATAAGAAAAAATATACATTCAATTTGCCACCAATTCTTTTTTAATCATTGGAAATTTGCCTATACCGGGTGCGTCTCAAAAGTGGCTCACCTCTTGGCTAACTTTAATTTTTTCAGTTAAAAAAACGAGATTTGGTATGTAAGCATATGACATAAACTAGGATTTATTGACGTATTCAATTGTTTTCAATCACTTTTTGTTTCACCGGAAATTACGGTATTTTTTACTTTAGTCGATTGAAAATAACAGTCCGAATAGAATGACATATCATATGTCAACTTTTGACATTTTCGCATATGGTTTACTTGAAATTATAACATGCGGTTCATAACGAAAATTTGACTCGAAATACCAAGTGTGTGGTATCAAATTATTCGTAAAAAAATGCTTTTTCCAAATGTGCTAATGAACCACCCTTGTTCCATTTGAAAAAATTGAGATATGATTAAAAATACAATTTGAGCATCGTTTAACCGGCCAGCACAAGACACGAAAAACATTTAACGATCAAATATATTTTTTCAAAGCTCTTTGATTAAAAATTCGCATTTTTAACACAGCCATGACAGTCTAGATTGAAATTTAAAATAATTTGCGTGACAATTGACATTTTAAGCGAGAATGTCAGAAGTTGACATATGATATGGCATTCTATTCAGAGTGTCATTTACTATCGAATAAAGTAAAAATATACCCAGGGTGCCATTTAAAATCAAAAGTTGTACTCATTTCCGGTGAAACAGGAAGTGACCAAAAACAATTGAATACGCCAATTAATCCTAATTTATGTCATATACTAACATACCAAATCTCGTTTTTTTATCCGAAAAAATACAAAAGTTATAGGCGTGAGCCACTTTTGAGACGCACTCAGTATAGAGTGAGTTGCCAAATAAGTGCAAATATTTTTAGGGGTAGTATTAGAGTTTCAAATTTTCGGGATCGGGATCCCGTTTTGAAATCCCGGGATTAGAACCTATAATCCCAGGAGCCCGGGATTGACTATCAGAATAAGGAATTTGGTCTAAAGATATACTTAATAAAAATGTAGATATAAAATCAAAAAGAAAATGAGAAAAGAGCTTTATTAAAGTAGACAAAACAAAGTAACACTCATATTTAGCGATAAAAAATCAATTCGTGTTGAAAGAAATATAACAAAAACGGAATATAACTTTTGGATATTGACGTTCTGCTTAAGACGAATAAAATATGTTTTAAAGACTAAAGTGTATAAAGTCGAATCATTAATTAAATTGAGCATTTAAATTTTTCGAGAATTAGTATCTCGAAGGATTCCGGGATTTAATATTGGGATTTTGGGATTAAGCATATACCGGGATTCCGGTTTGGAAACCTTAGGTAGTATATTTCGACTCCAGAGAGTCCTTGGAGTTTCTTGATTTTTTTTTGGAAATTTTTCTGTCGAGTTAGGTCGTGGCTTTTAAACACTGCGCTCATGACTAAGAATGCGCTTTTGGCTTTTCCAATTCTACATTTGATTTTCTTGGGTAATTGATAGACAGCAGGTGAAGGATATTACTCTTTTAATAGAAAACTCGAAGGAAAAGAATACAGAAAATATTGTCAGACATATTAATAATGCCAAAGAAAGAATCTCTTATGGTGTTACAAGGCCGTCTATATCTGCAACAACCTCTTACTCAATGCCGCCTCCCCGGCGAATAATGGTGTAATAATTTATATTTTATTGTGGTTTTGTGTAGTATTTCCATATTACAACGTTTTCACTCATGGTCATTCATGTTTTGTTAGAAGAGCTTACTTTAAAATTTCTTCTCTATTTTGCTAATTTATTAGTAATAAAGCCAGAATATCAAAAATATACTGCTCACAATTTTGCATCTCTTTATCAGATATGAATGGTCCAGGGGAAAAACATGATAAGCTCCAATTTCTTAATTTTAAGGTTTTATAATATTTTAGTAGGTCTAACTCGTCTCTACAAAATTGTATAAACTCTGCAGGACAATAGCTGTTAAGTTCTATGATATAGGCCTAGCAAAAATATAGATACATGGGAAAGAATCTGATAAACACCAGCCGTCCAGTGCTCTCCTGTAAAATTAGTAAAATGGCGCTGATGATGTTTTCTCCCCACCTTTCATATGGTTTGGCTGGGTTGGAAACTCTTAAAAATGGTCGCCTAGAGATTCTTAGGAGCATTATTAGTCTAACCCTTGATTATAAATAACCTTCTCGTGGATGTTATCCAATAAACACCACTTTTAGATAAGACGTGTATCTCTGCTTATGCTAAGAAAACAAAATGTCAGCTTTTGCTTCCAGTAGAGTTTGAATATAAAGATCTTTACAGACAACAGTATATTTAAAAGAAATATTACTTCTTTTAGAGTTGTACTCCTCATTATCAGTATATTATTATATTATCAATATTATCCTCATTAGCATTATTGTTGTTGAATCCAGGAAGGAAGATGTCAGTCCATATTATAGTATTAGAGAAGGTTTAAATATTAAACAGCCGGAGAGCACTATGCGGAGAAATGTTCGAAACAGGATGTCAAGGTCGCGTTTCGTCGCCCAAATTTGTCGCATTTGTGTTTATTTACAACTGGAAATAACCTTGACCTACTTTCGATTCTTAAAAGCTCCTGAAAACTACTGGTGAGGAGGGCGTGGGGGAATTTTTTTAGCGTTTCCTGTTGCCCCGTTCAATTTTGTTTCGTTTTGAGCTATTTCCAAAATATGGCGGTATCTGTACCCGAGGCAAAGGATTTTTTTTATAAATCTCAGTGAAATAAGTAAACTTTGACGTTTCTAAAATAGTTGTTACGATGATATTTCGTTATTACATCTCGTTTTCGATGAGTAAATGCAACAATGAGATACAATCCAATTCTCGATATAAAAGTATCTTTTATTGACATTGGGTTAATCGATAATTTTTCCAATCAGCTCGATGATATTCCCAGTATTACTCATCAAGCAATACTACTGTTATATTAATCCATTAAGGCCGCCTAAACAAACATAGCATATACAATTTTATATACTAATTCATTATAAAAAAATTAAATAATAAACATATTGTAATTATATTCCTGCAGATTGAAAGAGAAAAGTTCTGTTCTTAAATATCTACTCCACATACTAGGTATACGTGTTCAAATATTAATCTTGTTTAAAACCGTCGTTAGGTTTACCTATTTCACTGAAATTTATGAAAAAAAGTCCTTTGCCTCGGGTACAGATACCGCCACGTTTTGGAATTAGCTCAAAACGAGACAAAATTGAACAAGGCAACAGGAAACGCTAAAAAAATCCCCCACGACCTCCTCACGAGTAGTTTTTAGGCGATTTTAAGAATAGAAAGTAGGTCGAAGCAAACCGAAGTCGGCCAAGACAACTGGAACTAAACAGAAATGCGACAAAGTGGGGCTACGAAACGCGATCTTGGCCTGATTCGAAGAGTTCTCCGCATCGTGTAGAGGCTGTTTTAGAGTTAAATATGCTTTTGCAGATGCTATGTTAGAGTTAATGCTTTGCTCATGGTCTTTTTTTGCGCTGACAAAAGGAGGAGCAAAAAATTCAATTATCTTTTATTAACAAACAGGTGTAATTTTTTTCCTATGACTACCACAATAACTTTTTTATCAAAATGATGAATAATGCTACTAAATATTTTATGATTTATTTTTACAAAAGATTGGTTAATCTCTGCTACCACTTTTTTAAAATAATTGTAAATAAGTATTCTTTGTTTTTGAAATGAATCATAAATCTAACTGTCGCTAATAAAATTGATTAGGTCGATAAAACAACATTTATAAGTCTTCCCGAGATTGATGTTTCAAATTCGTCTTGAATTGTAATTATTATAAAAATCTATCAACTGGAAAAATTTTAAAAAATAAAAGACATTATAAATGGTTTAGTATTCAGTGAACCATAAATTTGAATGCAACAATTACAATGAAATTCACAATTTTTTATATCTGACAGTAATAATTATTCTCCCAATCGAGATTTGACACGTGGTAAACTACGCGAAAAAAATTGAACAGTACTATAGCGTAAAGATATGTAACAAAAAAAAAATCTGATATTTTTGTCTACTTCAACCTTCATACTCCACTGGATATTTTACAGAAAATGTTACTTGCAATATTATGAAAATTATTTTTGCAGGATATATCGTCGTAAATGTCACGAAGTGGCTTAACTCATTTTTTGATATTTTTTAGGAGAGAGTTTTGTTTCAATACCAACCAATACACGCACCGGCACGAAAAATGGGCACCTTAAAATTTTGATGTATTTTATAATTTAATATACACTACTCAAAACAATTATCGCATATTTCAATAAAAAAAATGATTACATATTTCTAAACAAAGCATGCATTTTCCTGCCTTTCTCTTGTCAGTTTTTTTAGGATACGCACTGACATGTAATTCTTAATCGGCCGTCTATTTAGTTGAATATTTGTAACCAATATATCCTTATGGAGCCGCGCTCACATGCAATCAAATAGTCGGCCGATCGACTTTATAAGTATGTATTGTTTTCACTTTTGCAATTGAATTTCCCTCCATAGTATCCATACTATTAAAATCGTAAGTCAGGGAATTTAAAGTGTCTTGTTTTTCAGATTAATATTTTTTTTAGAAAATATGCGCTAATTGTTTTGAGTAGTGTATTTTGCTCTAATGAGCTGTTTTTTATGATTTTTTAAGCAATTTGTAGATAAATTATTTGACTTTTTAGTGTCTGTTACTAAATTAAAAATGAAAGTTTCCATCTGTCATTTATACGAGGGAAAACAAAATATTAATATTTTGGTGAAAGTTTGAAACACCCTGTGGAATATCTTAACGAAGCAAATAATTTAGAAATCATTTTATCATCTAGGCACGTCTTTTCTCGATAGTTTGTTTTGCTTTTGATTCATCTCAATAGCTTTATTTTTGTTGGAGATATTGAATAATACAGTAACGTTTTATAGAAATTTCAGCATTGATTTTGGGTCCTCATCAACAAACCTATAAAATAGTGTTTATTGTTTTTGTTATGTCACTGTCATTGAAGAGTCATATTATTATTGTTTATTGACGTTTACTCTAGTTGAGATAATTTTAAGTTCTAAAGTATCGGCTATTGCTGCTTTGATTGATTGTAGAGATCAACTTTTGGAATTAACACCGTATCTGCTAGAGTAACTGCCTAACAGACAATAATAATATGATTTTTCAAAGGCAGTGACATTACGTAAATCATAAAAACTATTTTATCGGTCTGTTGACTAGAACCAAAGGCAAAGGCATGGTTTTAATGCAATAAATACCCAAAAAAAAATAACGCTATTAAGATGAATAAAAAAAATAAAGTATCGAGAAAATATATACCTAGATGATAAAATAATCTTTAAATTCCTTGATTTGTTAACGGTACTCTACAGGGTATTTCAAAATTTTACCAAAATATAAATATTTTGTTTTCCCTCGTATAATTTACGCTTCGTCCTACGTGGGAGACAAAAGCGAGCGAGCGACGCGTGCGACTACAGCGGACGATGAGCGCGACTAGCGCGACATATTTAAATTGCCTGCGATGCCGCTTCAGTCGCGCGACTCTCCTAGCTAGGACCGCTTCGTAAGAAAACGTTATTTGATAAATACGCGTCGCTCGCACCGCCCGAATCGCGCGCTTTTGTCTCCCACGTAGGACGAAGCGTTACAGATGGCAAGTTTGCTACTGTGTTTCTTTTACAATAAAGAAACACATTGACTTTTGTTTTGTCTCGTATTTAAGTAGTCGGTACTTTGTCTCAGAGATAACCCCAACATTGATCTTTCCATTGCTCTTTGTGTTATTCTGATTTTGTTTGCTGTTTTCTTGGTTAATGTTATGATGCAAACGCACCATGTAGAATGTAGAATGAGTGGGAGGGGGGTTAATCACCGCGACCTAAAGATCTATCGTGTCCTCCTTTATTGAGTTATAACTCATCATACAGTCTATAACACACCCTCCATGGGGATTTTCCTGTTGTAGGGGGGACAGGGTATTTCCTATCCTCCTCGGATAACAGATGTTCTTACTCCGAGGAGTAGACATCTACCTCCGACGAGGGTATTCACGGTTGGGGTTTGGCCCTCCGTGCGCTTCACAGTCGAGAAGCTTGAGGTGGAGGCTGGATGATCTGTCTCCATATTCTCCACCTTTTTAACGTGGTCTCTCCTTAGATCTGAATCTATAATAGAGGATATATCTCTTTATCTTTATTGCCTTTTTGGATTTGAGGTCAATTCCTATTCGTGATCATGGCTCTGCTCTCTCGTTGTGCACTCGCCAACAAACTCAATGTCCTTACATTGGATTTCTTGCCTGCCGGTGTTGGACGGCTTTCCATCCTGGCTTTTTCTCTTCTATCCTTGAGAGGTGAGAGGTTCTCGAGTTCTAGAGGTAGGCTCCCGACCGTTACTAGAGGAGGTGGTAGCTCGTGTGCCACTTGTAGAGGCTGATATCGCGCATCTCCACACCAACAGACATCACAATATACATTCAGATGCAAAAAAACGCAACGGAGAAATTTTAGGTCAAATTTAGAGTGTTATATTTTTGTTAGTTTTGGCCCTATTTTCATGATTTTTTTAGAAAACAGTATGTAATTATATCAACTTTAATTCGTAAACTAAGTTTTTTATAAACCTTAGTATTTAGCACATTATACAGGGTTAATCGAAGGGTTGTTTTTTTACCTAAACTTTAAAACACCCTGTGCAATAATTTCTTGTGTAAATTATCCTAAAATATAATTTCACGGTCAGAACCATGACTCCTAAGCATTTTATTTTTTGATTTCATGTCAATACATGCTTTGGTTAATTTTTAAGAGCGAAATGAACTGATCACGATCAATTTGCAATTTTTTCAATTAATTATCTTTACTTTTTGATGTAATTTTTTAATATGACGAGATGGTTTTAGTGACTATTATCGTAACGTCATATTACGCTGCATTAGATATAAAATTAAAAAAATAAAAACTGACGATACAGTCCTGCTTTTAATAAACATTAATAACGACAACAGAACTAACGATATTAAAGACAATATCTGTAATACTCAAGTATACAAATATATTTTTTTTAAATACCCTAATACTTTGAATTGCCTTTCTTGACTGCTGTAACTGCCTGTATACTGGACTGCTCCTTAATAAAGTTTACTCCAGCCTAAACAACCATCATTCTACAGGAACAATTTTCTGTGATTTTTCTAAGGCGTTCGATTGTGTAAATCATAAGATCTTAATTAATAAACTGCAGCACTATGGGTTCAGGGGATCATCTCTCGAATGGTTTAAGTCGTATCTGAGCAACAGAAGTCAACTTGTGAGGGTGGATACCACGTTGTCTTCTAGCAAGCCAATAGAATGTGGAGTACCACAAGGCTCACTACTAGGCCCTATTTTGTTTATCTTTTTATTAACGACATTGCTAACATAAACATCAGTGGCAAAATATGTCTTTTTGCGGACGACACTAGCTTCACTTGGAGCAACAAGGACATCGCGGCACTTCATAGGATTATATCAAATGACTTAATCACCATTAAATCTTGGTGCGATTCGAACCTCCTGAGTCTCAACATTTCTAAAACTAAGGCTTTGTCGTATAAAAACTCGTTGCAGCCTTTTGTACTTGACAACACCACCATTGACGTCGTAAAATCCGTAAAATTCTTAGGGCTTGTTGTGGACAATTCTCTGAAATGGGACATACATATCGAAGCTTTGTCGAAAAAATTGAGCTCTGCCTGTTTTGCATTAAGGTCTGTTTCTAAGGAGCTTAACTTGTCAGTGGCTAGAACTGTTTATTATGCACTTTTTGAGTCGCACCTCAGGTATGCCCTTCCATTCTGGGGTACGTGTTGTGCGGCTCAATTTGACCGCATTTTCAAGCTCCAGAAGAGAGCTGTTCGATATTCACTGGGACTAAACAGCAGAACTCATTGCCGGGGCTTTTTTAGAGAATTAAAAATATTGACTCTTCCTTCCTTATTTATATTTGAATCCGTTTGCCTAATACGTAAACATGTATCAGCTTCTCAAGAAAGGCCATCTCACACTTATCCACTCAGGAACGCGGAGCAAGATCTTTATCTACCTACCCCACGCTCAGAGTTAGTTAAAAGTTCAATATTATACAACTCGAAAAAAATGCACAATCACCTGCCATTTGAAATCAAATCCATAACATCATTTTTTTCATTTCGCAAAGCATTGAACTCTTATTTACTAGACAAGGCTTTCTACGCCGTAAATGAATTATATTTTGAAAATCAAATTTGATCTTGTAAACACTGGTCTAATGTTTGCTATTGCTATATTTACTAATGACATCGAAATGAATTTATTTTTGAATATTATTTTAATTTTTTTGTTCTTTGACATTATAAACATTTATAAATGTTTATAAATGTTTATTTTAACAATAAGACTGACAATATTATTTGTATGATGTTTTGTATTATCTTTTGTTTGTTTGTTTATGTACCTTGTTTTTTTTTACTTTGTTTGTTAGTTTACCTTTGTCTACAAATTGAAAATTTTTTTGACAATAAAGGCATTTATTTATTTATTTATTTATTTATTCGAATACAATGTACGTCATACCGTCGGATCAATAACCAGAAAACTGAATTAAAAGAATCTCTAATATACTGAAGACGTTCTTTAAAAAATCATTATTTCCTATGCATTGTTTTCAGATTTGCTAGAAGTTATTACAAATGAATCATTTGTATTACGATAAGAGTAAACCACTACAAATTAAAACTATGTTCTGGTTTAAATAGGTCGCGTGTTTGTAATAAGCACCGTTTAAAATAAATAATAAAAACATTAGCACTTGTTGACGCAATGACGACATGAAAAAATCATAGATTTATCGTGTGGAATTATTTGGAATTTCTAAATACCTATACTTTTAAAAACGAAAAAAAAAAACTAGGTTCGTGCTAACTTGTATGACAACATTATACAAAATACAAGGTGTACCAAAGTGGGCGAAATCAACTTTAAAAATATAATCAGTTGGGCAAAATAAGAAAAATATTTCGTTAAAGATATTTTTTACTTTTAGATATTAATTAAAAATAAATCGAAATTGACTTTTTTGGCCTCAAAACTAAACATGGTCTATTAATTAACAAATTTATTAACAGAAAGTTAATTAATATACAAGTATTTACAAATAACAATGGATATACAGACCTACAGTCTGTGCCCATGAACCGTTTTGTTCTAATAAACAGAACAATATTATTATTCAAATTTTTTAACATTTGAAAGTAATACAACACAAAAAATCATAGATTTATCGTGTGGAATTATTTGGAATTTCTAAATACCTATACTTTTAAAAACGAAAAAAAAACTAGGTTCGTGCAAACTTGTATGACAACATTATACAAAATACAAGGTGTACCAAAGTGGGCGAAATCAACTTTAAAAATATAATCAGTTGGGCAAAATAAGAAAAATATTTTGTTAAAGATATTTTTTACTTTTAGATATTAATTAAAAATAAATCGAAATTGACTTTTTTGGCCTCAAAACTAAACATGGTCTATTAATTAACAAATTTATTAACAGAAAGTAAATTAATATACAAGTATTTACAAATAACAATGGATATACAGACCTACAGTCTGTGCCCATGAACCGTTTTGTTCTAATAAACATAACAATATTATTATTCAAATTTTTTAACATTTGAAAGTAATACAACACAATACTGACTTGATTTTATGCAATATTTTTTGATTGTTAACTATTTGCTTATATTAATAATAAACAGGGTGGTCTGAACTGTATTCCGGAAACTTCGGCAGCATATTCTGCAGATAAAATAAGTATAAAAGTTCATATGAATGTATGTCCTAAAATGCTTAGTTTCGGAGATACAGGGTGGAGAAGTTTCATTTTTATTTCGATTTTTTCCAAATAATTTTCGAAGTAACATCAATATTTGGATGAAAAGTGGTGCCTCGGAGTTTTTAGACATGAGAAATTTGATTTTGATGTCAATATGACTCCTACTTGTAGAAGGCGTCATCCACATATTTTTTAACTGATGGTTTGAAGAGTATTAACTTTTATCCGTACCTGTATAAAACTACTGAGTTAAAAAATCTACATTTTTGACTTTTTTCTCGAGATATTTGAAATCGAAATTATCAATACCTGTCATCATTGACATAAATTGAAAATGTTGATTAAATAGTTATTAGACTGAAATCATAAATTTTATATGTTTTTGTGCCAAAAGTTTAACAGAAACTGTTCTATCATCATTTTTTCGAAGAAAAATTTATGATTAATTTAAGTTCCCAAATTTATCATTTCAGTCAAACAACTATCTACTCAACATGTTTATTTTTGTCCATAATGATATGTACTGACTATTTCTTGAGAACGGTTGTTCGTAGCGTTTTTTACCAAGATACATTTTTTACGTAAAAAAATCACGGAAATGTATATTTTTCACTCGGTAGTTTTATAGAGGTTTGGTCGAAAAGTTATTAATTTTCAAAACAGTTAAAATAAATGTAAGTGACGCCCCCTACAAAAAGGAGACATATTCACATCAAATTTCTCATGTCAAAAAACTCCCAGACACCATTTTTTATCCAAATATTGATGTTGCTTCAGAAATTATTTAGAAAAAATTGAAATAAAAATGAAACTTCAACATCTTGTATCTCAGAAACTAAGCATTTTAGGACATACATTTATACGAACTTTTTTACTTATTTTTATCCAAAGCCACAATGCCAAAGTTTCCGGAACACAGTTCGGACCACCCTGTATTATATTCTGTTTTTATCAGTTTTAATTTTGATCAAAATTAGCAAATTTACTAATTTTACCACAAACGCTTTCCGACAAAATAATTAACAAAAATAAATAGCTCGAAAAGTTCGACTTGAACTGGACTAACAATAATTATAAGATTTAAATAATATAAAAGGAAAACTCATTAAAAAAGTTTTACCGTAGTTATAAGAGGGGTCTCATAGTTATAAGTTATAATAGAACTATATAATATTTTTAATATTATCTAGATATATACACAACCAAACTTATATGGAATCATCTATTATTTTTCATAATTTTTGAGATGTATGAAAATTTTCTGTTTATGAATAAAACTCAGTCCTTACCAATGACTTTTAATGAAAAATAATCCATATAGCAATTAAAAAAAATTAATCATTTCCCAAAATAAACAAAATGGTATTTTTTGGTTTCTGAAACGAAATTAAGATTTAAATTTTTAATGGCCAAAAAGCATAAGCAAAAAAAAAATTGATAATTTTAATATTCCTTGTTGCCACCTCTAGCCCTTATGCAAGCTTCTATCCGCGTTGGCATGCTTCTTATTAAATTATCCACGTTGTCTTGGGGTATGTTTTTCCATTCTGTTAATGCTGCATCAATAAGCTGTGCGAGATTTCCTGGATTGTTTCGATGAGCTTTTGGCTTTTTTGGAAAGGTGCTACAGGGTAGGCTCAGGGACAGTATTGGTGACAAAATCTCGGAAGACCAAAGCGGGTTCACACCGGGGAAATCTTGCACAGATAACCTTTTTGTCCTGCAGCAGGTGATGGAAAAAAAGATAGCAGTAGATCAAGAAGTCCATCTAGCATTTATTGATTTGGAGAAAGCGTACGACTCTATTCCCCGCAGCAAGATATGGGAAGTCTTGAATATCTTAAAAGTAGATAGACCTTTGCTTAAGATAATAAAAGAGCTATATAAAGAAAATGACACAGGCTATCTAATCCAATTAACACCACAAAAGGGTTGCGACAAGGATGCAGCTTATCTCCTCTGATCTTCAACGCTTACGTCGAAGTAGCCCTTAGGGAATGGAAGACGAAATGTCAAGGTATGGGAATACCCATTGGGGACAACACACTATTTACCCTGAGCTTTGCAGACGATCAGGTCGTGATTGCGCAGGACTCATGCAATCTAGAGTTCATGACTAAGAGGCTTTATCAAGAATACAACAAATGGGGACTTCAGGTTAGTCTAAAGAAGACCGAATACTTAGCTGTCAACTCCAACGCTTATTTTGAAGTCTTCATTAATGATAACGTCCAGATTCAACAAGTAGACAAATTTAAATACCTGGATGCTACTATCAACAACGAGGGTTTGGGCAAAGTAGAAATACAAACCCGAATTCAGAAGAGCAAACAAGTTATTGGATGTCTTAACAGCCTCTGGTGGGACCGAAACTTATCTGCAACAACTAAAAGAGACTTGGAAGAACATTGGTGGAGTCAGTTCTTTGCTATGGTTCAGAGCTGTGGACTCTGAGTGCAGACGCGAAGCGCAAAATCCAAGTTGTTGAAATGGACTACCTTAGAAGAAGTGCAGGTATATCTAGGATGGAAAAAAAGACAAACATCGAGGTCAGGCGTATCATGAATGCATCGGAGGAGACAGTACTGGATCGAATCGAAAATCCAGCTTAAAATGGTTTGGACATGTTCTGCGTATGCCGGAGAACAGGTGGCCAAAAAGAGTTTTCAATGGGCTCCCAGGGCAGAAGAAAGAGAGGTAGACCTAGAAAATCCTGGAACGGAACGGTTACGGAAGCAATGGAAGCTCGTAACCTAGAAGCTGATGACGCTCTAAATCGAGATGTGTGGCGTAGGGTAACGGAAGGCAGCAATAGGCTGTAGTTGGAAATGGGTATTAAATACTTAAACCAAATCCCTATATATATATATATATATATATATATATATATATATATATATATATATATATATATATATATATATATATATATATATATATATATATATATATATATATATATATATATATATATATATATATATATATATATATATATATATATATATATATATATATATATTATATACGATGTTTTGAGCCAGTCCCACAAGTATTCGATAGAGTTTAGATCTGGTAAATAGACAGGCCAGTCCAAAACTATGACACCTTCCGTTTCAAGACATTATCTAGTCACTCTGCTCGTATGGGGAGGTGCACTATCGTGCATGAAGTTAAAATTATCCCCAATAGCAGCTCTCCAAAGACTAACGAGTGGTTCTAGCACCAAATCAACATATCTCCGACCCGTTAAAATTTGTTGAAGTGGTAACAATGGAGTTTTTGCTCCTAGTATAATACCTCCCCAGAACATTACAGTTCCTCCTTTATATATTGGTACAGATTTGGCAGCCTGGAGTCTCGCTCGTCTTCCTGGAGCTCTGAGAACCCGAATTCGATAGTTATCTGATCTTAGGCCAATTCTGGTCTCATCCGAAAAAAAGAACATTTTGCCAATTCTCAGTTGTCCAGTTTTGATGTTGAAGGCATCAATTTAGCCGGTCAATTTTATTTTGCCGAGATAACTGTGGGATCCGTAATTCTCTCCTGCTGTAAAACCGTTGTACACGAAGCCTTTTTCTTATGGTTTCAACTGAAACGTTCACACTTGTAGCTGCCAGAAGTTGTCTTTGTAGCTCTGGATGGGAAACATTGAGATTTATTCTAGCAATTTAGCACACAAGGCGGTCTTGTTGTTCAGTTGTGACTCTTTGACGACTTTGTCTGGGCCTATCCTTGTGTGTTCCTAATTCCAAGTACCTTGCATATGTTTTCGATACAACACCCTAGGTAACGCCTACTATCTCGGCTACGTCTCTCTGGAGCATTCCTTGTTCGGTTAGAGCAATAATTCTTCCCCATTATACATCTGTTAATCCAACATAAGGCATTTTTTATTTTTTTTGGATTGAATGAAAATTACCGGACAATCGTGATTTTACTACTGACCACAAAATTCAAAAGAAAATAAATCGCAGCAGTCGTTTATTCTTTATTATCATGTTTATTTACAACAAAAAGCTTTATCTTAAAGTTGTATACCAATTTTTATCCTTGCAAGAAATTTAGTCAGAAATAAAGAGTGATTCCATATAAGTTTGGTTGTGTGTATTACAACCATAGCAGTCTAGGATATAGGCCAATTATGGATGCAGTTTCCTGCCCATTTTACTATATAACAGTAAAATATATATGAGCAATACATTAAAGTAAAATTAGATATAATTTTTAGTGAATATATTCATAATTTAAAAAGTAAAACAAGTTAAGCACGAAATATTATGAATCATTAATAACACAAATTACTCTAAATGGGAGTATGAAATAAATGTATCAGTTTCATTTATATGATAATTTTATTGCTCCTTCTGGTTTTTGCTAACCACTACAATTTATATCCTATGCTTTTGTTATTAATAAAAAATTTAATCCGTCGTCTACGATAAAATAACTGGTTCTAGAAATATCTAGAATATTAAATTTTAATTCGTTATTGATAAAAAAGTAGGAAATAACCGATCCAAACGACCTACATCAAAGCAAAGACCTGTTTACATATTATATTTATTTCTCCATACCAGTTTTTACTATATTTTTTCAGTCTTTATAAAGTCCTAATTTATATTTCTTGCTTGTACAGGGTGTTCCTTAATGACATGCTAATATTTTAAGGGGGCGATTCTTAAGCTTATTCCAAGAAAAAAACTTAACTTGATACCAGGTGATAAAATTCTCCAAAAATTTTTTTTCGTATTAATTCTGATGTTATTAGAAATATCTTTACGAAATTCGATACACGTCTTCTATGCCTAAAACGAATTTTTTGAAGTAGAAATAAAATTTTTGTTTAATTTTTTTTATTTTTAAATTAATCTCTTAATTTCTATCCAGCCGATGCAGAAACGATTTCCTCACAACAATCACCGCATCAGATTTTTAGCGATGTGACTCTGAAGTAAGATGACTTTAATTTTTTAAGCAAAAACTACGTACCCCAGTCAAAATAAACAAAAAAAGGGGGTTAAATAACAATAATTCGTATAGAGCTGAAAATTGGTACAGGTCTTAAATACAATATTATAAATGATATCTGAAAAATCTCCACCCCTCCCACGTCTGCTAAAAAATTATTCAAGGTCAAAAGTCAAAAATATGTTTTTTTTGCTTTTTTCTCCTAAACGGTAAGCGCTATCGCAAAAGTACCCTAGACAAATGTTGTAGACCATTAAATTTTCTACAATAATGGTTAACGTGGTTTCCTCTGTAGGCCTAGTCCACGATCTACTGTGGTTAAATTTTATTACACATTATACTATTAATTTTAAAAAACGGTGCTCTTGGTAATGATTATAGTCGAACGGATTATTGTTGATTTTGGGAGAATTTTAATCTGAGTGATAATCTTCAAATATACTTCAACAGTAATGTCTGCGCAGAAGTATTCAAAAAGATTGACTCTTCTCCACAAGTCATCATCACAAGTGGAATTCGCTTGCTTCTTGCTATATATGGTGCTAAAAAAAATGATTCTATAGACAAGTATATAGATATTTAAGTTTTGTTAAAAATACTCGGGACAACAAAATGGTACAACTTTCTTGTCTTCCTCCAACATCTGCTTCTGCCTGTCAACACTTATACACCGAGGTGTATACTATCAACTCTCTATACTCTTGGTATTTGAGATCGAGAAACCCCTCCTTATAACGTATATCTGCCAAAAAAGCTAAAGGGTTCTTGAATATTTGTATTTTAAATTGTTTTTTACTTGTTATAAGTTTTTTTCTGTGTTCTTTGTGTATTTTTCTGACTTCCGACGAACTTTATCGTTTATAGTTGCTTTTTAGTGGGGCAATGCTTTTATTACATTTTCTGATGTTTAAAGGTAAGTTATTTCTTTTGCTCCAAGAAGATATTCTACTTATAGATTGTCGAATGGGCTCTTTCACTATATTTTGGAATTAGCATAATTGAATAAAGCAATTAATTCTAGAATTTTCTGATGTCTCGCTTTCGAAAAATTTGAAGTCGTTCTTAAGAAAATAAATAAAAACAAAAAAGCCCAGAATAAAAATCCGCACTTTATTTTTAATACGTCACACCTGGCATGTTGAAAAGCGGCAACACGGCCGCGGCCGGGCCACCATGCTGACCAAATACGTTTAAAATAAAGTATACGGAGGGTACCGCTTAAATTCCTGTCCCGATATTGAAGGATGGTTATAGAATTTCAATGCATTTCCTACATAAGTCTATCCTTGGTTTGTAGGAGGTTTGACTAAACAAGGATGAACCTAAGTCTTGAAACCATTCGACTCGATTTTCTGTCCTCCTTCAATACTGGGACGTAAATCCTCTCATTGCTCTTATGGGGAGGCCGTCGTATATTTTATTTAAACGTATTTGAAGCTGACCCACCACCACCTCCACACGGAGCCATTCAACCTTTTCCAATATGGCGGAGATAGAAGTGCTTTATTTGGCGCGTATTTTAAAACCTGTTTTATTTCCAAATAGACATTTTTCACACAGATGTCGGGTTAGGTTACGTAATATTTCACTAATTTTTTAATATACAGGGAGTCTAAAGTTCTCCACATAATTAGTTACCTACTAGTTACCTACCATAGTTTAGAATTTACTGAACGTTTAATAAATATATACTATTATGGACAGTATAGGAAGTTACTTGTCTTAGTAAAAGCCTTGGTAAATGCTCTTGGAATTATAAACTACACTGACTTGGGTAAAAAAATATGGAATACTTTTTCTATGTTTTGCAGCATTACACAAATGGGAATAAATTTAAACTATAATAGGTGAGGATAAATAAAAAATATAATATGTGTTTCAAGATTTTATATAGAAAAAAAAACTAAATACATTTTTGGGGGTTCGTAAGTAAAACTTACGCTTAGCTTAGTTTTCTTTACTCTTTCTCTTTACATAGGGCATTGTCTTTGTCGTAAAGACGTCATTCCTTTTTTTGCATAGTTCTTCAATAAAATATTGGATATTCTAAACAAGATGGATTTAATAATAAATTCTGACATATGTGAGGGGCAATTGTGACCTAAAAAAAGACTTACATCCAGGCCATTTATATTTTCAAATGTCAATGTTGTCAATATCTTTCTGTGATCTTTTTGATGTAAAAGCTTGATTCTTCTTCCAATATTTTACTTATAGTGAGGTAAGTGTAAGCAGTAGCCATAACTACATCCTCATTAAGGTAACAGAGGATTTGGCCTTTGGCCTTTTTGAGGCATATTTAAAGCACTTCTTACCCGAGAACTAGTAGTAGGAGTGAAATTATCTCTTTTAATAGCTGTCAACCATTTTTTACGAAGCTCGTTATTTTTGAAGAATATAAAAGCAGAAACCTTGGGACCCCTCTATAATTCCCGTGACAATTTGGAACAGAGCATGTAAAAGGCATGCTACAATAAAATGTTAATACCTACCCTTTAATACATATCTTTGGATTATTGTAAGTAACCATTATAAAGTACTATGCAGACTGGCGGCGAAGGCTTTTTACTCATTTAGGTGTAATATCTTGATATATACTTCTAGTTCTTACCGTAAAATAATTAATACTAGAGGAGTACGACAAGCACAAAAGTTTGAAGTTCCCTATGTGGAATGTCTGGTTTGGATTTTTATTACACTGTTATTTTATCACAATTTTCTGATCACGCTATGCACTGAACACTAAGAACTAAACAACCGTATTGCAGAAGCACAACAAACTAGAGATAATTAATTATTTCTGGTATGCAATCGGAACGAGAAACCACTACCGGCTTTTCAGGTTAATGGTAAACAATTTAATAATGCGCTGCCTTCGCCGCCATATTTGCCTTGCCCATATCATGTTGATTAGCCTTGAGTTGAAGTGGTGCTGGTCAAATCAAATCGCAATGTTGCCAGTTGTTGGCTGGCACACGAGCACGGTTCTGCAATGTGATTGGACGTATTTTTCATACGTCATCAATTGGCACTTTAAAATTATTTCAAATTAAAGCAATTTTGAGGGCCTATAATAAAATTATTCAATATCATGGAACTATTTTTTTTTGGATAAATATACTGAAAATAGTCTTCTATTTCAGATTTTGTCCTTGAATTGGGTATTTTATTTTATTGTGAAAGAGCCCATTATCCTCAACGCTATTAACAGTATGAAATATTTTTCAGTCGTCTGCAAATAATAAAAAATAAATGTTGGGTGCTATAACATGTTTAGAAAGTATTGGAAATACTGTAGCAGAAAGAATATAAAAAAGAAAAAATATCATTGTTTTATGTCTTACTGAGTGAATAATAGGTACCTATGTGGTGTTTTAAAAGCGGGTTTTGTCTTTATATCCCATTTTTAACTTTCCTACTTATGACTTATTAGCACCATTGTTTTGCATGGTGTGCAAATGCATATACCTATGCCATTATTTTTAGTATATAAATTTAGATCGATTTTTTGGGGGGTCAAAAACTTATTCTACCACCACCGTCTAAAGATTTAGACGGTGGTGCTACCACCAAAGTTAGCTTAAATACTGCGAAAGTCAGCTATATAATTTAATAATACACATTTTAAATTAATACATAGTTTTTGTACAAATATTATTGTTACATACTATTAATAAGCAAGTGTTTATATGAATTTTCCGCTACTGAAATGTTTATCTTTCGTGAGTATATATTAGTTAGAAATATTTTTCTAACCTGTATGAGTGATGTTTAAGGTAAATATATGCTGATAAAGTATCGCATAAATAATTAAGGCGTTGCCTAATACCTATATTAACGATAATTTTAGAAAATGGATGGGTGGTTAAAAAGTATTCATTATTTTCGATTTTCAAATATTTCCTGTATTCTTTCGTATGCGGACATGTTATTGATAATTTTATTAAACAGCAGTTTTAAAAAATATATACCTATTTGTTATCAGACCTGCAACAAGTCAGTTTCAAAAAGACTTAAATCTTAAGTCTTAAGTCATTTCTAAAATCAAAATGATTTAAATTTTAAGTCAAAATCAACATAAAGTTTAAATTATTTACATTTTAAGTCTTTGATTTAAATAATTTTCTTTCAAGTCAAGTCCTTTTCGTAAAGACTTAAATCAATATAATGTAATGTAAGTCGTTTTTATAAGTCTATTAGCGTGTACCAGCGACTTCGTTCGCGTCGAATTAATCATTTGTAATGGTGATGGTAAAGCAAAGCAAGAATTTCCATTAACATACAAACTGGATAAAATTTTCTCACATTTATGTCAGCATGAGAAAAATAATATGGTGATATTATTATATAACTTGGTAATATTTGAGGGGTAGTTTCATCTCGTTGGAACTTTCGAAAAATCCGTTTGCCAAAAATAAGCTTTTTACGTCAAGCAGTTTAAGCAAAAGTGTGGTTGAGAAATTACCCAACTTTTTGGAACAACCTGTATGATTTTTTAAAAAATTTCAAAATATGTAAAAAAACCAAATAAATTATGCTTGTCCAAGCGTTTTCCCGAAAGACTAACTGTTTTTTAAATAACAAATATTATAATATTTGATAGGCGTTTTCACCCTCTTGGAATTTGAGATTCGAGAAACCCCTCCTTATCGAACCTCTACACCCCACAGTCAATCCGTTTGCCAAAAATCAGCTTTAAACGTCAAGCAGTTTAAGCAGAATCGTGATTACTCAATGGTCATATTTTATGAAACACCCTGTATAAATTAATAAAAAATCTTAAAATATGTAAAACAACAAAATAAAATATACGTCTTTAAGAGTTTTTCCGAAAAACTCAACGATTTTAAAATAAAATATATTTGAATATTTGAGGGATAGTTTCACCCCCTTAGAATTCGAGTTTCGAAAAATCCCTTCTTATCGAACCTCTACACCCTAAAGTCAATCTGTTTTCCAAAAATCAGCTTTTTACGTCAAGCGCTTTAAGCAGGATCGTGATTAATCAATGACCAGATTTTTCGAAACACCCTGTATACATTTTTAAAAAATCTGAAAATATGTAAAAAACAAAATAAGATATACGTGTTTAGCGTTTTCTCGGAAACTTGACCGTTTTTTAAATAAAAAATATTGTAATATTTGAGGGGTGGTTTCACTCTCTTGAAACTGGAATTTCAAAAAATCCCTTCTTATCGAACCTCTACACCCTAGAATTAACCTGTATGCCAAAATTGAGCTTCTTACGTTGAGTGGTTTGATCAGGATCGTGATTAATCACTATGTCAGTCACTTAAGGATTTTATATATTAGTATAGATATTTTTGATTTAAATTATGATGATCTGCGAATTAAGTCGGCAAAATGCCTTAAGTCAAAATAATTACAGCCAAGTCAAGACAGCCAAAATTCACCTTAAAGACCTATTTTTTAATGATAATATTAATTTCCTTGTATTACCGATTGCCAATTTCCTTATTACCTATATTATTAATTAATTGTGGGTACGTACAAATGAGACTAAAACAACATGAAATTAAGTCGATTCATTTTCAGAATAAGTACAAACAAAAAAATAAGTTTTTTTTATAAAATTTAACTAAATTACATTTATTATTTAACTACAACCTAACTACAGACTACAGATTAGATGTCATCAAATACGTAATAAATAAATTAATATATTCTTTAAAGGATTGTACTAATATTTTAAATTTTAATAGAATTCCTTCGCCATTTTGTCGAGAAACAAATTGTTTATTAAAGCCAAATGGTAATTGTCTAGAGTATTTCTTAATCGCACAGTTAATATTTCTTAATATGGATTGTACTCCCGTAGGGGTTATATAGTCAAAGATTATACTACAAATACAGGGTGTCCCAGGCCGAACGTGTATTAGAAGTTTCTAGAGAATTACAATATCTAGATCGGAGTTTTTTTGCACATCATTTTTTTACAATGAGATCTATCGATTGAAAATATTTTCAATATGGCGGCACTTCCGGAAATACCGGAAGTCGAAAGCAACCTTCTTATTTTAAATGGACACACTCATATTTAAATTCTCTATAAAATTTTATGAATTCTGATATCAAACACTCCATATCTAACATTAACTGTTTTTGACATTCAAACAATATAATTTTTGAAATAGATAGCCACATGTCTTCCCTTTATGTCACAGTAGCTGTAGTAATCACTAAAGCCGTATTCCGTTGCAAAACCAGGCGAACCAGGATCATAAAAAGGTAAAGAGCGGTTCCTGAAAAAAAAACATTGGTTTGATACGGAACGGTTTAATTATGGAATAATTATTATTTTTTATATATTTTGAGACTGAATTTATTTATTTTAGCTTTTAAGTTATTTTTCAATGGTTTCATTATTTTTACTGAATAAACATTTTAAATTACAACCAATGCACACCATAATTCGTATTCTAGCTTAATTACTGATGATGAGCAGTGAAGTCTTTAGTATAACGGGGGCCACGGGCCTGAGATAGCGGAGGGGCCCCTCGGATCTTGGAGGATTTACAAAATCGCGATATTTTGTCGCGGCATTTCCCTGGAAGCATTTTTAAGAAAAAAATATTTAAAATTTTTGGACGAAAAAAACTACCACTACCTGTTAAATAAATGTGTACAGCCTAAATGTAAAATTTAGTGATTATCACAGCCCCTGTGACATAAAGAAAAGACATGTGTCTATCGATTTCAAAAATTAAATTGTTCAAATGTCATATAATAATGGCGGTAGCTGTCATGGAATTGAGCGATTAAAAAATTATCATAAATTTTTTTTTTTCAAATGGAAACCCACTTTTTTTATTTCACCCTTTCACTAAGGTTTTCCAATTCGTTACGTTTTAACTAGACATATTCCTATACCTAAAATAAATCGTTTTTAAGTTATTTAAGATTTAGTTTGAAAACGTATATTTTTCTTGATTTTATCTAGCTTCCTTTGACATTAAGTGTCAAACACTCAGAAAATTTATTTCCATCTGTCAGAAAATGAATTATTTGAATTTCCTATATTATAACTACTGCTGCTTAAAAGTTTAAAAAGTGTATTTATATAAATATATGATAGTGGTAATCTCGACCGTACTTTTAAATTTAATGTGGAACAATATCGGGTAGCGGTCTGTAGATTCAATTTAAACTAATTTGTTTTTAAACTCGATATTTCGTTAATTTTTATTAACTTCTTCAGGAGTAAAACATTTAGTCATTGAATATAATCCTATTATAACACGAACATTTTACAACTTGCACAAGACAAAACATTTCAATATAAAATATGTCAACAATTAACAAATCAAGTACAGTGGACAGAAACAGAATCAGTACTGTAGGTACTGATTCTGTTAAAACGATTTATTTTAGGTACAGGAACATGTATAGTCAAAAAGTAAGAAATTTTAAAAACGAAAGTAACGAAAGTCTTTTCACGAGTGAAATAAAAAAAGTTGATTTCCATTTGAAAAAAAAATGATTTATGATAATTTTTTAATCGCGCAATTCCATGACAGCTGCGGCCATTATTATATGACATTCGGACAATTTAATTTTTGACATAGAGCCACATGTCTTCTCTTTATGGTACAGTGGCTGTGGCAATCACTAAATTTGATGTTTAGGCTATATACATACATATTTTTGACAGGCAGTTTTTTTCCTCCAAAAATCATAAAATTTTTTTTTTCTCAAAAACGGTTAACGTTAGGTATAGAGTATTTAATATCAAAATTCATAAAATTTTACAGATAATTTAAGTATGTAATAAAAAATGGGGTCACCCATTTAAAATAAGAAAGTTGCTGTCAACTTCCGGTACTTCCGAAAGTGCCGCCATATTGAAAATATTTTTAATCGATAGATCTCATTGTGAAACAATGATATGCACAAAATCTCTAAAATCTCTCTAGAAACTTCTAACGCAGGCTCAGCCTGGGACACTCTATATAAATACTTGAATTTTGTCAACCATTATACATACGTCATTCAATTTTTATAAAATGTGCATTAGAAGTATATCATTATCTAAACAGACTGGGGGCCACATTTAGCTTCGCCGCCCCGGGCCCCCGACAGGCTTAGTCCGCCACTGCCTACCTCCATTGCTTTTGGATGTAAATACAAAATATTATAACAAATTTTAGAAATTAAGTGAGAATTTCACTCGAACTTCCTATATTTGCTTGATTTCCAGAAAAACCAGCCTTCTCGCGCTTGTTAGTTTGGTGACAGTTTTGTGACAGTTATAACCGAATTTTTCAGGAAACCGATAGAAACGGAATATAAAACCATAACCAAGATAAGCAACGGAATCTTTGAATAAGAAGACTAAGGAAGGAGCATATCAAAAATCTTAGGTACACCGCGATGGGCCTCAAATATGGCCGACTTAAATTCCGGTTTATCAGTGTCGTTATAATTTTATTTAAAAAATGTAAAACTATAATGTAGGGTAGACGTGGGATAGACTCAATAATTTGTTGTTTTATTTTACGTTGTGGATAAATGTTGGTAGTTATTAAAATTGTTATAAAAATATATAATTCTAATAAAAATAGATAAGTTATAATAAGTATTTATTAACACAAACATCCGATACGCTACTCAAGCAGGTAAGTCAAATTAACGTATCTAAATTCTTTGACATCTAATCTTTGACAAGTAATAAATAAAAGCTAAAATGCAAGAAAAATATATAATTTAGTTAATTTAAGTGAATTTCATAAATGATCGGTTTATTACACGTATGTATATCATATAGTCACTTACTAGCGAAAAGTTGTTCCATTATTTCACACAATTTTTGCCGAGATCTACTGCACGCTACACAACCAACTATTTTAGAGTCTTTTTCGATAAATCGCGATAGTGTCGCTGTTAATTTAAGTTCTGCCACAATTTCCATCTAGATTTACTACCTTCATACAACTATCAGTAGTACAATAAATAATAAATAACATAAAATAAGCTCCGTAAAGACTGACAAATCCACAAAATTTCAAATCAAATTCAAATGTGTCAAATGAATCGTCAAACAGAACTGTCAAGGATCCCCACCCTAGAGTGCTTTTTCCGCCCACCATGCATGAATACATGGATAGCATTATGCTCCTTCCTTAGTCTTCTTATTCAAAGAACGGAATACACCCTAAATTTGACATTTAGACTATACAATTTATTTTGACAGACAGTAAGTACCGTTACTGTAGATATAGATATGTAATATTTAGCATTAATAATGCTTTCATGAATAAAAAAGGACAGTTTCAAAAAACTCACTTCCTCGTAATAACTTCGGTCTATTAAGTAATATTTCTAACGGACCGACTCTAATGCTTATCTGTCGGACCGTTATGGCGGACATAATGCGCCACGTTGTAGATAGTTATTTGTCTTTCCCCGTGAATTAACAATGGCGACAACAATAAAACTGGAAACAAAGCGGCAATTTGTAAGGCGATTATAATTGACACGGTTTTCGATGTTGGTACATTATTACTCATGCGAAACAGGCGAGTTAGTGTTCTATACGAAAACGTGTTAAATGTTGCTCAGGAGATTGGTGATTGGGTTGTTGGAAATGCATTGTTTCAAATTATACCGTATCCGAATCGATATATTTTTTAAATCGTGAAGGTGATAATGAAATTGTGATGGTGACAAGTTGAGAAATGTAAACGCTCTTTTTTATATGAATTATTTATCTGTCAATATACGGATCTGGTGGAGCGAGTTTAAAAGAATGATGTTTATTATGACTCTAAAAATCTCCAAGCTATGTACTTACTTCAGTAGTTGCTTTGAACACAGAATATTTCAAAATCACGGACCGTAGACTATCCCAAGTAGCATTTTGGATACATTTTAGGTAATGTTTCTAATAATTGTGTCTGTTTCTTATAATTGTGTCTGTTTCTTGATACAAAATGGAAACGGTACAAATAAGAAACATTTTGGAAACCTATATATTTTATATAGCTTTATTACATGTGTTTCCAATGTGGTGGCACTAGCCGTTTCCTGAAATGCTTCGATGCGGAATCTAAACTTTTAGAGAAAATGTTTCGAAACATTTTCTTTAATTTGTGTCAATAGTTTGTGTCCATAGTTTGTGTCCAATCTGTTCCCGTTTTCAGTAACCACAGTTTCTAAATTTGAAGAAACAAAATACCAAACTAAAATAGTCTATATCTGTGTGTGGATTTCAAAATGAAAACAACCGTCAACACTGTCGACCTCCGCCATAATTTTGTTGTCTTAAAACCTTTGTTTTTAGGTTCTCTCGCACATAAAAGGTCTGGCAAAAGCAAATTCATCGTTTAATTTAATAATGAATTTTCATATTTTTAATGCCCCTTCTATATATCATTATTTGTTGCTACAAAATATTTTTGTTTAAAATACTGATTTTTATTTCTATATCATGGTTCATACAAAAAATTAAAATTAAAATATATAATTTAATGTAAGTAGAACGCGTTCTTATGAGTTTAAAAGCTCAACAGCCGATAAAAATATATATTTTTAGTTGAAAACGCTATCACTAGCCAACATGGCGGAATTTTGATTCATTATTTTATAAAATTGACATGGATTCGGACCCAAATCATCTACATTATATTATATTTGTGTCTAAAAAGAGAGAATCTCGTGTTTTAAAAATGAATCGACGATAAATGGAAACTTTGTTTCCAAAATGTTTCGATTTAGCGCTGTCTGTGTAGAAATTTCGAACTAGCCACCTGTCAACAACGCCAATCAAAACTTCTAGTCAAAATAATTAAAACATTTTTATTTACTTATTATAACACAATTAAAATATAAAAACATGTTTTCCATTGAGGAAAAAGAGAAAAAAAAACGTTTGCTGGTAACATATTTCTTCGGTCTCCTGATGGGTATGGGTAGTGGCTGTTATTACATTTGTTTCTAAAACAAATCATCTCTGTAATGTGTATAATAAATTATTATAAAATCGCATAAGAAAAATATCTGTATTTGTAATCACCATATGTTCTGCTTTTTTAATTACAGTACTATAAAAACTTGAAGAATGGTTAAATGCTGCAGAACAAAATCAAAACCTTGCATATTTGACAGACAGAATATCAAATAAATTATGGAAACTTTTCAGGCACAAAACGGGTAAGAAATCTTTGCAAATGTGAGCCACTCTTAAAAGTTTCCTTTAAAAAAATTTGTGACACTAAAACCTTTATTGTTATAGCTTGTGTATCGAAACCATATTTTGGTATAATGTTTCGAAACAAAAAGCATTTTATGTTACGAAACATATCTATCAAAAATGAGACGAAACTGTTTCGCAATGTTTCTCAGCAGAGATTTTGTTTCGATTCTGTGTCTAAAAATTCCACTTGGGATACGTTCAGACGTTTCTAAATATGTGTTGTAGGCCATCAAATCAATAACACATTCATTGGTCAGAGCAGGTATCTGTTCTGTGCTAGAGGTGTAAGAATGACCCCACTTGGAAGTATTTTGAGCCGTACTTACCATGCAAAGATACTACCCAAGTAGCAAATTTTATTTTATAAAGGCTGTATAAACAGCTATGTGATAATTTTTATAGGATACCTCAATTCGTATAACGTCCTATATGACCGTAATATGATAGCTTTACAACCAAAAAAGGCCCATTTTTATACAACCGTTTAGTAATATAGAAGTTCTATAAAAAGGGTATACAACTATTATGCAACTATTTTACACAGCATTATATGACTATTATAAAACTAGTTTTATTGTGTATTACGTGGTCACATCTAAGAAACAGAACAATAAAAACATTTGATCATTTAGCGAGGTACAAGAGTATTTTATTTTTTACCGAAGAATATTAGGAGCAAATTATATTTTAAGCGTGTCGTAAAATGAATCTAGAAGATGTGGATTGTTAAAAGGAGACTTTACTCGACAATGAAGATGGCGGGTAGAGCCAGAAGGTACAACAAATATGTAATATAAAAAATCATTAATAGGGTTTGAAAAGTAGGGACAATTTTTGTTGCGCCGAAAATTTTACTGGTAGATTATAGGCATGTATTTGGCAAAAAATTAAAGCGCTTTAATTTCGATTAAGGTTTACATATAAATTTAAACAATATAATAAAATAAAATTTTCAAAAATTCTTGTTTTTAATTTAATTAAACACTTTATTACTGTATGTGGCAATCTTATCACAAAATAGTTCCCAAAAATAACATTTTACAATGTATTTTGATGTTTTTAATTTTGCTTCATATAATGGCGGCCATAGACCATACAAAAATTCTGCCTTAAACATGGCGAATTATAATGCAACCATTTTATTATAAATGAATCCCTTAAATAAGTCTTTGTTGTAAAATAAAACGGTATAGGATAAATATCCATCATTACGCAGAATTTCCAGGCACTATAAAACTATTTTGGACATATTGAGATTTGTGACAAATAGATGTTGCCAAATCTCATTTGATTAGTATTTAAACTAACAAACATGATCAGATTTTCATGGATTCATGCACGCAATGCATTTCATGCGTGCCCGACGAGTGAGCGGCAACCTAAGGACTTAGAAAAACAACAATAAAACAATACAAACATTACTACAGTAAAACTTTTACACCAACGTAGCAACAATGCTTTGAAGAAGCCAGACAACCCGAGAGATTTTGGCTTTTGGGAATCCAGGTAATTCTCGGGATTATTTGCCGTAATTTCGAGGAGTTTTTTCTTACATGCTCTTTATAACTACCATTGCGTTTGTTAAGTTTTTTCCAACTTTGTTCAGAATTCATAATAGCTGTGATTGATTATACTCGTACGTAGATATTACTTTTGCAACAACAACAATAACGAAATAAATAACTAGGTATGCCATTTAATTTAAAATGAGGTTATATTATACATTACCAGTTTTATAATGCAGATATTACAGCGAATTTATTTTGTTAATCACAATTTTATCATATAAGGCTATATAACTGTGTTGTATACAGCACCGTCGCACCGTACAACGTAATACAACTTTAATAAGACAAGTTTAAGTAACTATTATATGATCTTGTGACTACTAGTTATATGAAAATTATAGAACTCTTCCATGGGGGTATAAGAGTCTAATAAAATAATATGTTTGTTATCATATAGCATTGTCTTATTAAGTGTTATATCATACTAAAAGAAATTATCGTTTAATGCGTTATAGGATACGTTGTAAAAACTACTAGAAAATAGTTTAATATGACAACTTTTATTAAAAAACAGAATGGTCGAAGCCAAACGCTTAATAAAATCAAGCAGTCCTTAAGACAACGCTATTCAACTGTTATAAAATAATTCAATCCTTTTAGAATTTCTTTTTGCTACTTGGGTATAGAGATAAGGATAGTTCGATTCCTATCTTCCTGCACTGTCAGTTTTTTTACATCACCTACTGACCGAGTTGAAGTTGGCGCTAAAGATTTTAGACAGTGATAGTTATTTTTGCATTTGACGGACGAGCGCACAGTGCGTTGGAAGATAAATTTAGCGGGACAAAAGCGTTTGGTTAGATATAAGCCAAAAAATGTGTCGTGATAAGAATAAACAGTAGACATTCCAATTGATACAAAAATGCATGAATATTCTTTGTATTTCGATACATTTTTATCAACCAAATTTGGGCGTTTTCTGCTCAGCAAGGCAGAGATCATACGAAAACAAAATATTTACAAGTGCTTATACATTTTATTAGAAAGCCAAATTATGTTGAAGATTGCCAAAGGTATGTACTTTTCTACTGTATGTATATTATTTGTTAAAATCCTTCGTGCCTTTGTTCTGCAGATATCAAACTTACACTTTTTTTTCAAATATCGATATATTGAATGATGTAGATCTTTTGAGTTACCAATAGTTACCAACACAGGTAGTCGCAGTCACAGGGAGTTCAAGCTTAACAGGTGAATGCCCAAAAAGATTCATTTCAATCGGATAGTATAAAAACAAAACAACTCCATCAAAAGGCACTGAGTTTAAAAAATTGTCTTAGATACTTAATATATGAATTTACAATTACCGAGTGTTAAAATTAAAATTAAAATATCTATCTTATTTATTATTTTCAAAATAAAATATATTTTTTTAAAATAAATTATAGAGGGTGTCACAAGATTACAAATTAATTTAAAAATAACTGCTAAAGAGTTTTTTGATATCATAATTTTATGTATTTGGCAATAGTTTACAATACGGTTTTTGTGTATCATGTACGAATAATATCATATCGTTTTATTATCTTGTATTTATTTATTAATAAATTAAGTTGTTAATAAATAAATAAATTTAACCATATAGTTGCTATATATTAGACCATTTGCTACGTTCTTAGATTTTAAGTTCCAAACATTGCTCTTGAGATTTTGTCCCGTTAGAATAACCATCCGCCGCACTGTGGAGCGCTGGTCAGCGCGTGACGTAGCATTCCACGGCGACTACGACAGCGGCGATTGGACGCGATCGAACAGTCCTTTAGAATATATACAGTCCTTGCCTACCGTGCACTAGCTGTGTCTACCGTGCACCATTTTGGCAGAAATGAACATATGAGAATCTATTTTTATTGATAACAATGATTTAGCCTAATGAATATTGGGCACCAACGGCATGGAATATTTCTAAAGAAAACCAGTTCAGGAATCATTTTGGCACAATATTACAGATGAATGACATTGTCAGGGTTGATGAACTCATTAAAAAAAATTCGAAATACTATACTTTTCCAAATACTTCTAGCAAATAAGTCAAAATTCAAAAATTATTTCGTATTTATTTGGTGTATCGAAAAATTCCCAATTAATTAAGAGATGGATCTTTTAGGACAAAGATCTGGACAGTCTTTATATTTAAATTTTTTATCATAATAAAATTATAAATTGTATTACTTTATAATCTTTCATCATATTTTCCTAAAATATTCGTTATAATCCACAATAATACAATAAACATATTTCAAATTAGTTTATTGTTATTATACTCCGATGATAAATGTAAAATGATGACATATATTTGAACGTCATTGATTAGATTGCGTTGATTAAATATTTGTGAATATATTATTATGTAAATAAGTCTTTTGGTATAGTAATAAAGCTTTTATTATATTTTTTTTGAGAATATAGAAATTCAAATAAATTATTTAGAAGTTATTGTTTTATGTAAAAAAAACACTTCAACCAATAGATATATATATTTTTAAAATTTAAAGTTACTTTCTCCGCAGACCAATACCTGAAATGGGAAAAGAAAAATAGTTGAAAGAAAAATGAGAAAAGAAATGTATTTGTATGTTTGTGTTGTCACCCTAAGTATCTTTTTCGTTCTTCAATCTTTTGTGTTCTTTACATTGAATAATAATCCCGTACGAATTTTCGGGCAAGTCAGGTATGGGAATTTTTAACAGGTATATAGAAGCTAGTCGAGATATATTTAGAATAACTTATTCCAAAGATGGGACAGTTAAAAAAATAATGTAAAATATATGTAAATCATTAAGAGAACTTCAAATAAATATTTTAATCATGCATAAGTTGGAAATTATATACCGAGTGCGTCTGAAAAGTGGTTCACCCCTATGACTTTTTTATTTTTTTTAGATAAAAAACGAGATTTGGTATGTTAGTATATGACATAAATTAGGATTGATTGACTTATTCGATTGTTTTTCGTCACTTCCTGTTTCACCGGAAATGAGTACAACTTTTGATTTTTAAATGGCACCCTCGGTATATTTTTACATCATTCGATAGAAAATGACACTCTGAATAGAATGACATATCATATGTCAACTTTTGACATTTTCGCATATGGTTTATTTGAAATAGTAATATGCGGTTCATAATGACAATTTGACTCGAAATACCAAGTGTATGGTACCAAATTATTCGTAAAAAAATGCTTTCTTCAAATTTGCTAATGAGCCACCCTTGTTCCATTTGAAAAAAATGAGATATGATTAAAAATACGATTTGGGCATCTTTTAACCGGTCAGGACAAGACACTAAAAACATTAGACGATCAACCCTATTTTTCCAAAGCTTTTTGATTAGAAATTAGTGTTTTTAAGGCTCTCTTATGATTTAGGGCTCTCTAGATTGAAATTTAAAATACGATTTTTTTATAAGCGAAAATGTCAAAGTTGACATGTGATGTCATTCTACTCAGAGCGTCATTTTCTATCGAATAAAGTAGAAATATACCGAGGGCGCTATTTAAAAATCAAAAGCTGTAGTCATTTCCGGTGAAACAGGAAGTGACCAAAAACAATTGAATACGTCAATCAATCCTAATTTATGTCATATACTAATATACCAAATATCGTTTTTTTTCAGAGATGGGACAGCTAAAAAAATAATGTAAAAGATATGTAAATCATTAAGAGAATTTTAAATAAATATTCGAATCATCTATTTAAATGTATATTTTAATCTTAATTAGTTATTTCACATACCGGGTGTTTTTGAAAAGTGGCTCAACCCTATGTCATTTTTATTTTTTCTGATATAAAATCGAGATTTGGTATGCTACTATGTATGACATAAATCAGGATTGATTGACGTATTCATTTCGTTCTGATCTCTTCCTGTTTCACCGGAAATGTCTACAACTTTTAGGGTGTATTCCGTTGCTTACCTTGGTTATGGTTTTATGTTCCGTTTCTATTGGTTTCCTGGAAGTTTTCTTATTACGGAACACGGTTCCTGAAAAATTCGGTTATAGCTGTCACCAAACTAACCAGCAGCGCGAGAAGGCTGGTTTTTCTGGTTTTGTTTGTCAATCAATGTCATTTATGTGACAGAAATCAAGCAAATATTGAAAGTTCGAGTGAAATTCTCATTTAATTTCTAAAATTTGTAATAATATTTTGTATTTACATCCAAAAGCAATGGAGGTAAGAAGCAGTAAAGGTAAATACATTTCATTTAACTAAATAGAATGACTTTTTAGGATCATTTAAACTTATCATGCAGCCATTGTTTCTTAAAGTCAGGAACATTTAAAGAAAACATTAAAAAGAAAACAACAAGTAATCGTGAATGTCTTGTAAGCTATAAAAATACAGATAGTGATTAGATTTGTTTATTTATTATTGATCTGTTTTAATATTTGACCTGTAAATCTTCACCTGAGCTGTCTGACGACTTTAACAGTTTATTAATAAAGTACTTTTCAATATTAAACTCCATTGAAAAGAAGAAGCAAACGTAAACGCCGAGAATAGGTACATTAAAAATGCATAAAAGATAAATTTTATAATAGACGTATTGAAATTTAGAAAACGTCAACATTTGACGTTTCCAGTATGTTGCCAAACCGTTTCGTATCAAACCGATGTTTTCAGGAACCGCTCTTTACCGTAAATTACCGGTCTGGTTCGCCTGGTTTTGCAACGGAATACAGCTTTAATTTTTAAATGGTACCCTCGATATTTTTTTACTTTATTTGAATAGAATGACATATCATGTTATGTCAACTTTTGACATTTTCGCTTTAAAAAAAGAGCACTTTAAATTTCAAGCTAGAGTGTGGCTGTGTTAAAACCACTAATTTTTAATCAAGAAGCCTTGGAAAAATGCATTTGATAGTGTAATGTTTTTTGTGACGTTTGTGATGCCCCAAACTTATTTTTGTAATCATACTCAAATTTTTCAAATGGAACGAACGTGGCTCATTAGCATATTTGAAAAAATCAATTTTTAACGAATAATCTAGTACCACAGACTTGGTTTTTCGAGTCAAATTGTCGTTACGAACACAGCCGTTGCACTCTAGATTGAAATTTTAAATACTACTTTTAAGCGAAAATGTCAAAAGTTGACATATAATATTGTGAAAAAAATGTCTATACCTATGTGGCGGATTCATCTATCCAAAAAAATCCTTTATGGGTTTTTCGCCACTGCACTGCAAGAAAAATCTACAAAATAAAATAGTTATTTTTGGTAAACACTTCTGCGTTAAACCTGAACGGACGCTGCTTGTCAGAAGTTGTGTTTACAGTTATAAAAATTTGCCTAACAAAGAAAAAAATGCTTAACGTTTCGGAAAGTTTTCTCTTTCCGTCGTCGGAAGCGAAAAAATATAAAGAATCAAGAAAAAAACTATTTAAAATATTTAAATTGAACTATTCGAGAACACTCTACTTTTTAAAACACATACGTCTACAAGAAATCGTTGACGTTCTGTTAAAATGACATTATATTAAGTTAAACTTCAAAATTAACAATTACTACCTGATAACAATTACTTAATAAGGTAAAACCAAAAAGCCCAAACTTTCTGTATGATTATTTTTAAATTTTACGTATGTTATGTTTATTTATGTTATGTTCTTTAAAGTCAAAGAAGCGATTGCCATACATTACTAACATCTACAGATGCATGAGCAATACATTTATTTTTATTAGATTGGATTAAAAAGACCTTTCTTTTATTTTTCTTCTAGAGGCTATCGCTTCTTTCATTATAATTTTGGCGTTATTAAAATTTATTCTGTGCCCTGTGTCCCATGAATGCTGACAAATCTTAGATTTGTGAAAATCTCTTAAATAATCTTTATGTTCTTTAATTCTAACATTTAAGGGTCTAGATGTTTCACCAATGTAAAATTTATCGCATTCACAGGGTATTTGGTATATTACATTTTTTGTTTGTTGTTCTGTATTCATTGGTTTAGTATGTGATAAAATGGATCTAAGTGTATTTTGTGTTTTGAAAGATGTTCGTATGTTATATTGTTTTCCTATCCTTCTTATTTTTTCCGAAACGCCTCATATGTATGGAATTGTAAGTTGTATATATTGTGTATTGTTATCATTGTGTCTATGATTTGGGGTTTGTATTTCGTTTAATATTTTGTCTATAAAATATGGTGGATAGTCGTTTTTTTATTAATGTATTTTTTATGTGGAAAGAAAAATAAAAGAGGCTTTTTTAATTCAATCTAATAAAAATAAATGTATTGCTCATGCATCTGTAGATGTTAGTAATGTATGGCAATCGCTTCTTTGATTTTAAAGAACATAACATAAATAAACATAACATACGTAAAATTTAAAAATAATCATACAGAAAGTTTGGGCTTTTTGGTTTTACCTTATTAAGTAATTGTTATCAGGTATAATGTCATTTTAACAGAACGTCAACGATTTCTTGTAGACGTATCTGTTTTAAAAAGTAAAGCGTTCTCGAATAGTTCAATTTAAATATTGTAAATAGTTTTTTTCTTGATTCTTTATATTTTTTTCGCTTCCGACGACGGAAAGAGAAAACTTTCCGAAACGTTAAGCATTTTTTTCTTTGTTAGGCAACTTTTTATAACTGTAAACACAACTTCTGACAAGCAGCGTCCGTTCAGGTTTAACGCAGAAGTGTTTACCAAAAATAACTATTTTATTTTGTAGATTTTTCTTGCAGTGCAGTGGCGAAAAACCCATAAAGGATTTTTTTGGATAATATTGTGGTTAATACCTAAAGTCCAATTCTATAGGGAAAATTACCCTTCATAAAATTAGTTAGCATATTTCAACTCCGAATATAAATCTACGATATAATTATCTGAAAAATGTTCTCTGTTTGTACATGAATTTAATTTATATTTTCTACATTACTTAAGTTGTAATTTAGTTATTTTCACATTTCGACTTAAAAGTATAACGATTCCATATAAGCGGAAACCGAGTCTATTTTTAGCCGAATATTTTGCTTCAGTTTCAATTTATTTGACATGTTTATTTCCTGGCGGGATTCTTATTTCCGATATATCCCTAGGTCGTGAGTCCCTGAGGACTGTATCAAGGGTTTCTATATAGCACCGATCAATTTAAGATCTATTTCAGGATATTTTTATTTACTTTTCCGTCTTTTAATCTTGATTTGTAAATATTTATATCGACTTATTTTGATAAATTTGAACACTATCTTCTTTGCTACTGAAAATTATAGAACTAAAGCCTCATTCAGAACCTCGACATTAGTGGTTTCAATTATACTTTATACTTATGAGCATAGCTTATGAGTTGTCACAATGTCAGAAAATACAATTAATATTAATAGACTATCCTCGCAATCCTCAATCATATATTTTTCTGCGAAAAAAATTATAAAACAGTTTCGTAGTTGAACTTTTGGCACAAAAACATTTCAAATTTATGATTTCAGTCTAATAACTATTTAGTCAACATGTTTAATTTATCCCCATTTATATAATCCCACCATTTTATATGGGAGCGAAATCTGGGTGCCGTACCGCCGACATATGAACGCATTAAACAAGTTGCAACAGAGACACCTTAGACAACTCTTAAGAATCCGGTGGTTCCATCGTGTCTCAAACGTATCGGTCCTTGAAAAAGCTAACTGCGAGAGTGTTGAAGTCATGGTTACAAAATCCCGCTTAAGATGGGCTGATCACGTATGCAGAATGCAAGAAAACCGCATACCAAAATCTCTACTTTACGGTGAGCTTGTAGACGGTAAGAGGAGGCCGGGTGGACAACTCAAAAGGTACAAGGACATTTTCCACGAAACTTAAATACATACATACATATCGCCATTACTCGCTGACGAGTATTAGACACGCATCAGAAGATGGTCATGCAAGGCGTTTTCTTTCATGAACTTTTCTGTGACTGAAAAGCCCGATACGTGATGTTATCTGTCTACCGCACTCCAGACATTCACAAATCTCATTGCTTTGTTGCCTCTTTACTTTTTTACGAAAACTTAAAGGGAATTAACATGCAGAATCATTGGGAAGAAGCAGTTCACAATAGAACTCAATGGAGATGAATTGTAAACTCAGTTAACAGCGACAACCAAAAAGTAATGAGGCAACAAAGCAATGAGATTTTTGAATGTCCGGAGTGCGGTAGACAAATAACATCACGTATCGGGCTTTTCAGTAACAGAAAAGCTCATGAAAGAAAACGCCTTGCGTGACCATCTTTTGATGCGTGTCGAATACTCGTCAGCGAGTAATGGCAGTATGTATGTATTAATTTATCAATGATGACAGGTATTGTGATAATTTTGATTCCAAATCTGGAGTACTTCAAATCTCGAGAAGCATTACTCGCAGCGATTTTTACCAAAAGGCCTTATTATGTGTTACTTCATAAATTATTTGGAAAAAATTGAAATAAAAATGAAACTTCTACACCTATATCTCCGAAACTAAGCGTTTTAGGACATACATTTATAGGAACTTTTTTACTTTTTTTTATCTGTAGAATATGCTGCCTATGTTTCCGGAATACAGTTCGGACCACCCTGTATACTCTCAACTGTGCTACCAATATCGTAGACTAAGTTTCAATACGTATTTAAAAATTTATTAAATTAAATCTTCTTTCAAAGAAGAGAGTTAACCTGTTATTAAACACTTATGATACAACTAAAATCCCACCCAGTCCAATAATATTCTCATCATAAACAATGTTAACACAACTTATTCCACTTCTTCTCACGTCCAGCTCGGGATTCCCAAAAGAACCGAAATTTATCCCCGTTCCCGTCGACGAGCAGCCTCCCCAACCCATCGACCTTCGCTATTTTCACATTTTCACACATTCCTTCCCTCCAACTAAACGATCTCGCCTGTTCCGACAATGCCCCGCGTTACGTATACATACATTTATGCGTTATGCATGGGAATTTCGAACAGGTACCCCATACGGAGGGGCGATTCCCGTACGCGGCTTCGGCGTCGATCGGAATTATCCCACGGTCTGGCACTGGCGACGGCGACCGTTACAACCTGGCTGGCTGGTCGACGTTGGGGCGCTGCGTCCGTGTCGCCACAGTTTTTCTCATTTACCTATATAAGTAATGGCGGAGCCGATAAAAGGGTCCGATTTTTCGGTTGTTTGCATATAATTTTGCGATTTCCGGTGATATTTCAGTAAAAATAAAATTTACAATATATTTGGGTTAGTGGTGATAAGTAGAGATGCCACGAATATTGAAAATTGCAGAAATCAACCTAGGAACATCTCAAGACTCCTGTCTATCGCTAACATTATTTATAGGGCAATCAAATTATAGAGGGATCACTTGGAAAAAAGTGTTGGAAAGCTAATTATTTTTGTATTTAGTCCAGGTTGATGTGAAAGAGAAGTTTCCTAGGTATGCACGGTTGCTCGAGCGCCAGGGGGCATAAAAAACTTTCGAAATATTGCCGAATATTTCATTATTAGGCAAATTAAAGAGAATTAAATCCTGCGTTGAATGCGTACCACATTCATTGAATTCGGTTCAGTAGTATGGCTAAAATTGAAAGTTGAAAAATTGTGATGTTGAACCACTTTACCGAAAAATGCATTAAAACATTCAATCACTTGATTGATAATTTAAGAAGTACAACTAGGGTTTCTAACTTTCGGGATCGGGGTCCCGTTTTGTAATCCCTGGATTAGAACCTATAATCTCGGGATCCCGGGATAGACCTATCAGAACGGGAAGTGTAATCAAAGTTTGTAAGTACTTAATAAAAATGCAGCTACATATGAAGACTTGAAGTAAATAATGTTCTAAGTGCCAAAATTATTATTTCGAGATAAACAACATTTTTTGTTATACAGGGTGTCCCAGAAATAAGTACAAATATTTTAAGAGGTGATAGATCTCGATAAAAAAAACATATTTTTTCTTTATCGTTTTTCAAATAAGTCCAAAATAACGGAGTTATTTTACTTTGAAAATTTCCAAAAAAAATATTTTTTGCTAAAATTTTGAGAACCACTGGATCTTTTCTGGAATTTCTTTCTTGTAAATTTAATCTAATACCTATGTTGCCATATTATCAAGAAATTATGTTTTTTAACTAAAAACTAAAAAAAATTTCAAAACATTTTTCAACAAATTTCGAATTTTCAAAAATTTTTTTTTGCGAAAAAAACATCATAGGCGTGTTTCTGGGGTTGAACTGTATTACCAGTTAAAATGTTTGCACTTATTTCTGGGACACCCTGTATAACCAATGTATAAGAACGAGCTATTGAGATTTTTTTTCAATACAATTTAATAGCCGTGGCGCTTTATATGTTTTTAGTTATGGAACTTAGGACATTTTACAAATAAAACATGACAAACCGATTTTTTGGCACTTAGAACATTATTTACTTCAAGTCTTCATATATGAAAAAGAAAGTGAGAAAAGAGTCTTAATAAAATTGATAAAACAAAGTAACATTCATATTTAGTTAAAAAATCAATTCTAGTTGAAAAAAATAATAAAATATAGCAAACACAGAAATATCACTTTTAGATATTGACGTTCTGCTTAGTATAAATAAAATATGATCGTTGAAATACTAAAGTGTATAAAGTCGAATCATTTTAGATTGGGCATTTAAATTTTTTGAGATTTTCACGATCCTGGGATCCCTGTTTAGAATCCCTAGATACATCCCTAAGGGATTAAAAATTATGAAAACCAATCGATAGCAAAACGAATTTACTATGGATTGTAGAATGTAGAATGTAGAATGTTTAGGAGGGGAGTTAATCACCGCGACCTTATAGATCTATTGTGTGTTCCCCTTTCTTGAGTTATAACGAGTTATAATTCATCATACAGTCTCAGGGCTTTAAGAAAAGCCAGTATCTGAGACGGCTCCACAGAGGCCAGCTCTCCATCTTCGACATCAGACGTACCAAGGTTCATGGCACGAATGGTCGTCGTGTCGGCGCACTCAGTGATAAGGTGTTCTGGTGTTTCCCCATTTTCCCCACAAAATCTGCATTCGCCGTTGTTTCTCAGTTTCAGCCTACTGAGGTGTTCGTTGAGGAGACAGTGTCCTGTTAGAAACCCCGTGACAATTCGAAGATTGTTTTTACTTAAATCAAGGAAAACCTTTGATTTTTCTCGGTCATAAGTTCTAAGGAACTTTTTCGAGTGTCTTAGACCGTTGGAGGACACCCATTCCAAGTTACGCATGGAGTCTTCCAGATTCTTCAGTTCCGCTTTCAGTTGGTTCCCGTTTGGAAAACAGAACGGTTCTGGTCCAGTTAGTGGAGTGTTCGCTCCTTTTCTAGCTAGATCATTTGCTTTTCATTGCCTTCTATCCCTTGGTGAGCAGGCACCCAGAGTAGGAGGACTTTATTTTCTTTGCCTAATTTGTTGAGCTTCTCCAGGCATTCTTTGACCAACTTCGAATTGATGATTACTGAGTTGATCGCGTTAAGTGCTGCTTGACTATCGGATAGGATGGCAATTTCCTGTTTTCGATAGTTCCTATCTAAGATAAATTGTACGCATCTTTCGATAGCGCAAATTTCTGCCTGAAGAATACTGGGGTAGGTGCCCATTGGTTCGGAGTATTCAGTTTTCGGCCCAAATACTCCTATCCCTGTCCCTGCTTTGGTTTTGTAAGCATCCGTATACCACATGATGGTATGGTCTTTTATATGCTGAGTAAGCGTCTCTTTCTTCCAATCCTTTCTATTACTCAATACTACAGTGAGGTGTTTCTCAAAGTTGTAAATTCTTGGTATGTCATCCACTGGGAGTTGGAGAAGTGGAATTTTCTTTTTAAGGTGTTCCAAGCCCCTGACCTGAAAATTCTCCCAGTACTGTTTCCGTCAGTAACCATTCTAATCATTGTCGCATTGGCATAACTACCGACGACAATGTGCAGTGGTGTTAGGTCTAGAATGACCTCCATTGCTGCTGTTGGACATGTTCTCATGGCACCTGTGATGCAGATACATGCCAGTCTCTGTACTACTATGGATTGGTTCAATCTACAATAGCATATTTGTTGGGATACTGTAAAAATTGTAATATTGAACCACTTTACTGAAAATGGCATTAAAATGACATTCAATCGACGGTCACCTTAATCCATTATTCTAGTTATTATTCTACTTTAATATTAACTAAAGTTACAGAACATCAAATTGTGTTTTAATATGTGCGCCAAGTTATAAATTTAATGAAGTACATGTCGAGAATCTTTACCTATAACTGATGGTGAAGCCGATAATAGGGTTCAATTTTTGGTTGTTTGCATAGAATTTTGCGATTTCGGGTGATATTTTAGTAAAAATAAAACTATAAAACATATTATTTACAAGGTTAGTGTGATAAGTAGGGATGCCACGAATATTGGAGATTGCAGTAATAAGAAAAGGAACACCTCAATGCTCCTGTCTGTCGCCAAAATTATTTAAGATATTTATTAATGATTTACCACAAAATAATATCTACTTATGGTATACCAATACTAAATGGGTAACTACCCCAGCATCCCTCAAGCCCTAGAAATCTACATCTATCGAAAGATACGTACAGCTTATCTTAGATAGAAACTGGACAGTTTTCTCATTGTAATTCAGTTCTTTTGATGATAATAATGTTATTTAATAATAAATTTACACCCTCCTTGGATTGGTCCAAGAATCATACTTCTTCAGCTAATGGTAAACTGCTGATCGACAAATGCCATTCAGTTCAAAAGGACCCAGTCCATGAAAGTTTTCTCATTATAATTCGGTTTTAGTATATTCTTTTGATGATAATAATATTAATTAATAATGAATTTATACCCCCCAATCCAAGAATCATACCTCTTCAGCTAATGGTAAACTGCTGATGGACAAAAACCATCCAGTTCAAAAGGACCCAGTCCAGGACAGTTTTCTCATTATAATTCGGTTTTAGTATATTCTTTTGATAATAATAATGTTATTTAATAATGAATTTTTATCCTCCAATCCAAGAATCATACTTCTTCAGCTAATGGTAAACTGCTGATGGACAAATGCCAGTTCAGAAGGACCCACTCCAGGAAAGTTTTCTCATTATAATTCAGTTTTAGTGTATTCTTTTGATGATAATAATGTTATTTAATAATGAATTTATACCCTCCAATCCAAGAATCATACTTCTTCAGCTAATGGTAAATTGCTGATGGACAAATGCCATCTAGTTCAAACAGACCCAGTCCTGGACAGTTTTCTCGTTATAATTTGGTTTTAGTATATATTTTTGACGATAATAATGTTATTTAATAATGAATTTTTATCCTCCAATCCAAGAATCATACTTCTTCAGCTAATGGTAAACTGCTGATGGACAAATGCCATCCAGTTCAAAAGGACCCAGTCCAAGACAGTTTTCTCGTTATAATTTGCTTTTAGTATATTCTTTTATGTTATTTAATAATGAATTTATACCCTCCAATCCAAGAATCATACTTCTTCAGCAAATGGTAAACTGCTAATGGACAAATGCCATACAGTTCAAGAGGACCCAGTCCAGGAAAGTTTTCTCGTTATATATTGATGATAATAATGTTATTTAATAGTGAATTTATACCCTCCAATCCAAGAATGATACTTCTTCAGCTAATAGTAAACTGCTGATGAAATAAATTTTAATGGGCGTTAAGATCGAGAAATGGGCGTTAACATAGAAACTATCGGAAACAAGAAATAGTCATCTTATCCGACAGTCAAGCAGCAAAGAAAAGCAATATTATTGGAATATTATAGCTTTTTTTCCTTGTATTTATACTCATTCATTGTATTTACAATTGACACATTGTAATGTGTTAATTGTAAATACCATGTATGGTGATGTACAAAGAAGTGTGCAAACTTGTCTTTCTATTTTAACATCATCACAAATACGGGAATTTCTATTTTTTTACAATAATTACAGACTTACTGTCATTAATTTTGCTACGTGATCTTATCACTCTTCTGCACTTCGGACATTCAAAAATCTCATTACTTTGTCGTCTCTTTACTTTCTGGTTACCTTTGTTGACTGAGTTTACAATTCTTCTCCATTGCGTTCTATTGTGCGCTGTTTCCTCCCACTGATTCTATATGCTTGTCCCCTTTAAGTTTTCATGGAAAATATCCTTGTATCTTTTGAGTTGTCCACCCGGTTTCCTCTTACCCTCTACAAGCTCACCGTAAAGAAGAGATTTTGATGGGCGGTTCTCTTGCATCCTGCATACGTGGCCAGCCCATATTAAGCGGGGTTTAGTAATCATGACTTCAGCACTCTCGCAGCTAGCTTTTTCAAAGGCTGATACGTTTGAGACATGGTGGTACCATTTGATTCTTAACAACTGTTGCAACTTGCTTAATGGTTTCACTACATAACATGGTGGGGATTGTTATTGCTCGGTACACTGCAAGTTTTGTTTTTGTGCTCAAATCATGATTGTAGAAAACCCTGTCTTTTAATTTCCAGAATGCTCTTGAGGCGCAGCTAATTCTATGCTGAATTTCAGAGTCGATATTGGCCTTTTCCGATATCAAACTGCCGTGGTAATTAAATTCCGCTACATATTCGATTAGTTCTTCTCCGATTTTTATAGCACTTTTATGATTTTCCGGGCGAGTGCACATGATTTTAGTTTTATCGATGTTCAGCTTAAGGCCCAAAACCTCTTATACCCAGGTATAGGTATGTGTTCAGGAAGAAATAATTACAGACACTCAGAACTGAACTCCTAATTTCTTGAACATCTTTTGAACATTTCTTGGAATGTAATTTACCTACCTTCGAAATTGTGTCTTTATTATTTTACTAATTCCTATTTCCTGCAACTCTGATTTATTTCGTTGAATATTTTTTTAGCATATACTTCTTAGGTTAAATATAAACTAAATTTATATAGAACTATTATGTTGCTACTTAAATTATTATAAGTAGATATTTATATTAGACTACAATTTGAATTAGAAGAATATTTTAGACGAAAAAATATTTAAAAAAATATGTTTTGTATTTCAATTATATCTTTAAAACATATTTTTATATTCATTAAACTACATTGACTTTTCTTAACGAATGAGCAGTTTAATTCTATAGGTATGAAAATACTATAAAATAAACGAGAATTTTCAGCTAGTTTCGACAGTTTCTAGTTAGGTATAATAGTTACTGTTATTCGCAGAATATGAAAAGTTCAAGCTTGCCTCGTAATTATATAGTTGTAATTGAGGTTCTATGACTTGCCACTTGTCTTTCAGGTGCTTTAAACCTTTTATGGGAAAGTACAAGGTGGTGCTGCACTTTGCAACTGCATAATTACTGCAATAGAGACTGCAGACGATCATCTAACAATTATGAAATGTATTATTTCAAAGTAAGAAAATGTGATTTTTTAGATAATATTTTAATAATACGTTTGGGGATTTTGTGTTGCTTCTTCTTGCGGTTTCTTCTAAATATTATGTTAAAAGACATATGAAAAAAAACCAATCAGTTTAGGAAAAATGTGTATATATTATTAATTTATATTCCTATTTAATTTTGCTTTCAAAAACACATACATTTTCTGTTATTTTGTTAAGTATCTCCAACATTTCATCCATCTCATCGAGTAATACAAAGGACGTTTCAGATAGCCGTCCTCTACATTACATCGCTTCATTTTTCATCGAGAATATGTTTTTCGATATGTTGTAATGTATTCGGTAACAATACAGAAATTTTCAGGTCAGATATCCAAAAAGCTTCTCGGACAAAAGAATGTGTGAAAGCGATCCGACGAAATAGAATATCGTAAACCTTTATCTCGAAAAATAAACCGTAGAAATATTTGACAGGGTCTGAAATACCGTAGATAAGAAGAAATTGGTCTGAAATGTTTATAACTTCTAATTGAAGTAATAATTCTTTAGTTAGATTTTTTCTTTTTTTTGTCTTTATCTTTAGTGTATATATGTTTTCGATCTAATGGAACTGTAAGAATGCTGTGGCGTTCATGCCCACTCTAAAAAAGTAGGGAGGTTAAGATAGTCGTTTTAAAAGGTATACTACTTTACTACAAAGTGTGTAGTTAAGTAGTAAACCTAAAGTGGGCAGATAGAAAATAGAGAAAAGCTCGAATCAAAATTCTTAGAATATCTTGTTTAGTTACAAAATGTCATTACAATATAAAGCTTGTTTTCACAACTTTCTTGAACCTTCAGGGCACCTATCCCTAAAATTTTAAATGGCAACCCTTATTTCTTTTACCATCTTTGTATTCCATATAAAATTCTACACAAACTGCATTATTATTTTGTCAAAATTGTGATACTTAACCTCACAAATGAATGAAATGTATTTAATATCTTATTTTAAAACGGATTGCATTCACCGCCTCATAGAACTTCATTTAAAAATGTTTGTACCTACCAATACTATACATTCCAAATTCCTTTATTTATTTACATTTCGTCTTCGATATCGCCACTACAAAACATAAAGTAATTTAAATTTTTTGCCATTTTCGACAAAACAAGATTCTTGTTTTGCTTATTCCTGATATTTCGAACAAATGATAAGTAGGTACTTGTTCTTTATTTTCCGACTCCTGGTGTTCATTATTTATTTCCTGTTCTTCCAGAATCAGTGAAATAAGCTGTGAAAGTTAATTTCACAAACAATATCAATACTTGTCAATTATTAGTGTTGTTTCTTAAAATGGTTTACACTATTGCTGAACGCGTAGAAATGATTTTCATTTACAGAGCTGAAAATCGCTGCTTTGCAAGAACGGCGGCCGCATTCAACGAAAGACATCGTGAAAGAAATGTTGGACACAAGTACATTTGTGAGTTAGTAGCTAAATTTGAAGAAACAGGATCTGTTTGCCATAAGAAAAATGAACGAGCCAAGACTGCTCAATGAAGCCGCTCAGATTGAGGATCTTGGTGAAGTTGCTATGGCTCCCACTACGTCCCTTCGTAAAGTTGCAGATCAAACTGGACTGTCGCGTGAGTCAGTCAGGAAAGTATTAAAGCTTCACAAATTTCATCCATACAAACTCCTAATTACTCCAGAATTAGGGGACGATGACCCTGACAGACGTATTGAGTTTTGCGAAATTATGACGGACAAGATTATTACTCAGCCCAGGTTAATAAAGAATATCTGTTTCAGTGACGAATGCACATTTTACTTAAATGGCAAGGTCAACAAACAAAATTGTCGTTATTGGAGCGACATCAATCCTCACATTATTAAAGAGGGGTACACAATACCCTCAAAAAATAAATGTCTGGGTGGGTATATTAGGCAATAGTATTATCGGTCTTCTCTTCATTAATGAAAATCTAAATGGTGAAATTTATACAGAAATATAATAAAAAATAATAAAAATATTTATAATAAAAATCCCAGACTTAGCTGCACCACGTCTAATAGTTCAAGGAAAAAAAAAGAAAAACGACAGCCAGGAATGCAGCAGGACTTCTTAGAACTCGATCTCGTCGTTTCCTGTCGAAGCGAAACGGATACCTTATGGCCGCACTTGTGAGGTCTTCCAGCGCGGTTTCTCTATCGCGAAAAGGCGACCCGATCGGGGAATGCCCTCAGATAACGCCACCGATATCTCGCTAACCGAACGCTAGAATTTCAGGAAACCCAAGGAAGATAATGGTTTCAAATTGTTCAAGACCGCTGGCGTTGCTGGTACTAATTGCGTAACTTATGTTGTCCGCTTGGAGATATTTAGAAGGTGCTTTACGAAATGGGCTACAAAATTTCAAAAAGGGTTTTCAAAAGATTCTTCAGTATCAGATTCTGTCAGTCAGAAGAAGAAGCGACACGACAGATTTTATATCAGCGTGATAGCCTGGTAAATGTTCTGTTCTTTATGTTACATTGGCAATGAGATATATGGAAGGTTCGGTTTTCCAGATATCTAATTACATAATAATTGGTGCTATAAACATTACATATGCTATTATTATCAATAATGACATCAGTAAATAGGCCCGTTAGGGCAAGGTAGACGTATTGATATTACGGCGACGGCGACGTATTGATATTAGGGGACGTATAGATATTATTGAAATGTCTCTAATGGGGTAATTTAATTTCCTCTTTACTTTATTATTATTTCTTACTTGGGGGCAAATTTGCTCCTTAAATGTCAAGTAATGTTTGCTGTTAAGGCGAATAACATTTAGATAAAAATCCAATTAGGAGTTTTTTTTGTAAATTTTTAAGGATATAATTTTTTTTTTCTGAACACTCACAAATTTGTTTTGCGAATTTTTAAGCAGCTTTTTTACAAATAAAGTACTATATTTATAATATTATTTATATCTTATTATATTTTTTACAGGTACACCAAATGGCAACTGCGATATCCAAATACCCAACAATAGAACTCTAGTGATAAGCAAATTACTTAACAGGTAATTTTTTTGAAATTATTATTTTTATAAAATACATTAACGCCTTATATCGAAATACCCTGGAGATCCAAAACATTATAAAAAATAATTTGGTTCATTCGTGAGAGTTTAAAATATACAAGTTGAAGAAAGCAAAACGTTCAAAGAGGACAGCAAATGTGGTGCAAAATTATAAGTTATATATTTTTTTTTAATTCGGACATTATCAATGTATAGAATATAGAATATACCTGGTGCGTCTCAAAAGTGGCTCACCCCCTATAACTTTTTTATTTTTTTCAGATAAAAAAACGAAATTTGGTATGTTAGTATGACTTTAGCAAATTACTTATCAGGTAATAATTGTTCTTCATTCCTGGGACTGTAATAAAACGGTGTTCCTGCCTTCCGGCTTGCAGAAACACTAAGTGTCTACGGGTAGTCATGTTTTAGACATGTTTTCATGTTCGTGGCTAATCTTACTGTAGGTCAGGGGCGCATATACGGGAGAGGTAATGGGGGTAATTACCCCTCCCAGAAAGAAATTAATTTATTTTAATTATTTCTTTCGAAAAGCGACAACTATGAAACTATGAAACCTTCCCGGACACAAACGATACATTGTGAGACAGGAAATTGTAGAGAGAAACAAGCCCTATAACATTGGATACAACATTTTAATGAACAGTTCTTTCCATAAAATCAATAAAATGAAAAATATACGAAATAATATACATGTACTGATTTCTTTCGAAAATCGACAACTATGAAATTATGATCCCTTCCTGGACACAAACGGTACATTGTGAGACAGGAAATTGTAGAGAGAAACGAGCTCTATAACATATATACATCATTTTAATGAACAATGATTTCCATAAAATCAATAAAATGAAAAATATACGATATAATATACATGTACTCATTTCTTTTGAAAATCGACAACTATGAAACTATGAACTTTTCCCGGACACAAACGGTAAATTGTGAAACAGGAAATTGTAGAGAGAAACGAGCCCTATACGGGAGGGGTAATGGGAGTAATACCCCTCCCAGAAAGAAATTAATTAATAAGATGAAATTTGGTATAAAATAAAATTATTACAAAAAAGTTAATAATACAAATTAAAACAGAATATCCAAACCAATGCAAGTAGATTTTTTCCACAGTTACAATACCTTCCAACAAAAATTTAATTCAAATTTAGTACTTTTTTGAATATTCACACTACACCTCCCAGACTCAATCTCTAGATGCGCCACTGCTGTGGGTTTTGCCCGATAATTTCGTTTTTCTTTTTAATTCAAGCATACATCGCTCCATAGGTTTTTGTGCTGCCTTTGAGTTTTATTATGAATTTTTACTTCATGTCTAATTCTGAAAGCCGTATGATTATACGTTATCTGTGGCCGTATGTCATGGGCAGACTGATAGACTGATTAAGCGGAATTGCATTCTAAACTTAAGATGATGGAATTCCGCTTGAATGCTTTTTATAGCAATTAATTAATTCAGAAGAATATAGCAATTAATTAATTCAATTAAGAAGAATAATTCTGCTAATTTCCGGAAGAAGTAAATCGGTGTATCAATTGACCCGAAAAATGAAAGTACCATGTAGTTTAGTAAACCCTATATATTTTTCAAAAAGGATACATATACAGGGTAAGTATTAAATAAGTGCAAATACTTTTAAGGCTGGTAGATCTCCATAAAAGGGATACATTTTCTTTTTGCCCTTTTCAAATCAGTCCAAAATAGTCGAGCTATTTTACTTTGAACGTTAAAAAAATGATTTTTTTTGCTTTAGTTTTGAGAACTACTTTCCAGTTCCAGTTTCTCTAAATTTAATCTACTGTCTATTATCAAAGTATTATATTCTACTGTATAACTGAAAATTAAAAAATTACAAAAAAATATTTGCAAAATGAAATATACCTACCACCCCGAAAAATATTTGCACTTATTTAAGGCTCACCCTATACATAAGTATATAAGACATATTTTTCTTTGAATGTGGTAAACAATGATTCAGTATTGAAAATAAAAGAGTTTGGGACTTCCATTGTCTTTATTTATTAGCCGACCATACCAATAGGTATGGTAGGCTATTAAGATCGGCAAAAAAAAAGTTTTTTAATTTCACTCAAAATGGGTTATTTGGGTCATAAATGACCTAAATACAAAATATTTTCCTTGTGTCTGTCTGTCTGTCTGTCCGTCTGTAACACGATAACTGAAAAACCGCTAAACCGATTTTAACCAAATTTGGCACAAAAATATTGTGGCACCCGAGAATCTGGCTATTAGTTTTTGGTGGGGGTGGGGGGTTGGTAAGGGGGTATGGGAGGGGGTTAAAATTTTAAAAAATTGTAACTTCAAAATTACAGTAGCTAGCGAAACGCGGTTTTCAATTTAAGATTAGGAATAATATTTGCAACAAAATTTGTAATAACATCAAAGTCAAAGTCGCAGTTTTTGAGATAAAAAAAATTGGAAAAATTCCTTTACTTTGAAACTAAAAGAACTGCCTACCAACTTTTTATTAACATATTTTAGTATGGGCGGCTATACGTGCCTCCCGGCGCCAATTTTTTTATTATTTTTTATTAACACAACACACAACGTTTTTTATCAAGTGTAGAATGTATCAAGTGATCCTTCTGACCGAAACCACAAATTACCAATAACAGATGCGAAAGAACACCGAATTACGCGTTCAGGTTTCTGTGACCTTTAGAAAGAGTTCATAGACAATCTGCATCAATGTATAGTTTGGGTTATTATTTGTTTGGGTGAAAATAATCTGCACCAATATGTTATCGAGGCATACAAAAAGGTCCACAGACTTCGAGACATACGAAAAATCAAGTCCATTTAGCGTGTGTCGCAATTTTCACACCTTAAAAAATTAGTTTTTCATAGCTATAGCAACTGCAGCGACTATGAAAAAAGCTGTCTGATTTGCATAGAAAATAAAGACACCTCTAATTCATTTCAGAATGTTATAAATCGCTAAAAGAGGTTTCAAATCTCTTGGATTTCTATTAATATTAAATAAATTTTATTAAAAATTGAACTAAAATTGTTAGTATCATTAAAAACAATTCAAATTCAAAAATTGTATCAGTCAAATTCCCTTATTTAAGGTGAATATTAAAGTAAATATAAATACAGCTCATTCGAAGCTCTACTTATCTTTAAGAAAAATTTAAATCATTGTTGCAATTGGGCCTTAATGCCATTTCGAATGAACAATAGTATTAATAATGTACATTATAATAATAATAAATTTTATATCATAGTGTGTATTAAAACTACTAAAACACTTTTAAATTGGTATTATATTAACAACTTTTGTTTTTTAATCCAAAAAAAGTTACCAATTTTCTCAATCAAAATATTTGTGGTCCTGAAAAGGACCTTCGTTTTCCCATGTTCGTCAAGGTAGGTAATGGGTAAACGGTAAAAAAACAGGATAATGAAATTTAAAAAATTACAAAAATTGTTCAAAAGTGCCTCCCTCTTGCATTAAACAATAACCCAAACGATCATAAAATCCCCTCCTCACATTGGATAACATATCAGGGGTGACAGTGTCAAAGGCATTAAATATTTTCTGCTCCAAGTTTTGAATATCTTCATGGCCGTAAATTTTAGATTTTATGTACCCCCATAAAAAGAAATCATTCACCGAGAAGTCAGGTGAAATTAAACGTCAGTCTAAACAAAACTGTCATTTTTGAAAACTTGTCAAAATTTGGACACACGCTAAATGGACTTGATTTTCCTATGTCTCGAAGTCTGTGGACTTTTCTGTATAATCTCACAGTAATTTAATAGATTGCTCGTCATATTATATCAGCTCGTAGGAGATTAGGAAAAAAAAAGATATTTATAGTATAAAAAATTAATTTATTTAACAAAATTTAATTAAAGATGTGACACAATAGTTACATTTCTATCGGACTTTTTTCGACTATATAAATCTTTATTTTTTGTAAACTTTAATGCATAAAATATTTTCAATCTAATAAATAATTTAATGATTTAATAAGAGGAAATTTCTCACATGGGTGGGGTCAAATTCTATAGTTTTCATTATATCAAACAGCCTCTGAATGTTTTCTTCAGTGCAAAACTCATCAAAATTTAATTTAAATAATTTTTCCAGCCTGTAAATAAAATGAACAAATTTTTCCACTTTCATGATCAAAGGCTTTTAAATGGGTAAATAATTTCGAGTTATCCAGAGATTCGGATTTTTTTGCAAATTTTAGACAAATATCACATTGATGTATTTGAACACCCTTTTTAATGATGTAGTCAAACATAATTAAAGGCATTTTGAGTTGAAAACATTTCTCAGAGGCTGTTTGATATAATGAAAACTATAAAATTTGACCACCCATGTGAGAAATTTCCTCTTATTTACATCATTAAATGATTAATTAGATTGAAAATATTTGATGTATTAAAGTTTACAAATAAAGATTTATATAGTCGAAAAAAGTCCGATAGAACCAATAGAAAGGTAACTATTTTGTCACATTTTTAATTAAATTTTGTTAAATAAATTAATTTTTTATACTATAAATATCTTTTTTTTTTCCTTATAAATAAACACATTTGCATCCCATTTTAAATAAGATATACAAATTACCAAAACTTAGAAATAACAGTTCAAAAAAAGTTTTTAAAAAGAAAGATATAACCACGCACTATGTCATTCCAGCAAGCGAATACGACACAGCATAGGTTTCCGGACTAAACGACTGGTGTATTTACACCACTCAATAGGCGTGTCGGGTTTGCCGAGCGGTTTCCGATGCAGTCGCTTTCTTTCGCATCTGTTGTAGTTAATTTGTGCCGAAACGTTGTGTTAATCAAAAATAAATAAATACAATGGAAGTTCGAAACTCGTTTATTTTCAGACTCATTTTTATAAAATTATGGTATAAAACTTAATTAATGCCAAAAAGGTCTTGCAGTCATTTAAACCCAATTCATTAAAAGCGGTCTTTTCATAATTTGCTAAAAGCAAAATGCTTCTCGTGTGAGCTTTCTGGGGCTTTTTTAAGCTTAAAGTCCATTAGTAAAGGTCAAGGTTTAAAGGTGTCACACCACACCTGTAAAGTTTCCTAAGCTCGAAGCTTAAGGGGCTATTTTTCGAGTTTATTCTTATTCGAGGATGGAATATAAAAAGTTTGGAGGGAACGAATTTTCAGAAATAACAAAAGTATGAGGAAGAAAGAGAACATTTAGGGTGTGATTAAGCATTGCTTTTATTTTTGTCGAGTTATAAAGGATATTGGCTGGGTTAATCGAATACGTATAAGTGTCTAGATCAATAATTACATTAAGAAATTAATTCAATTTAATTTAACAAATAAATCTATAAACAAGTTGATCTGATTAAATTGTAAAATGATGAAGTACTTAGTCTAAAATGCGATGTGCTAGAATTACTGGAAATCAAATAATGCTATTTTGAAATTATGAAACAATTAATTATAAATAGATATTTTTGTATATAGTGCGCGAAGTGCTACTTTGGTGAGTGATACTTGAATTTTTTTAACGAAGCGTAGCCAAGTTGAAAAATTAGTCGAGATCGCCAAATTAGTTCGCGCCCGAGTTGCAAACAACATTTTTTCTACAAACATTAAAATCCGGATATCCCTAAATATTATTATTATTATTATTATATTATTGCTTCGAAAAAAAAGCGTGAGCTTGGAATGTATGTTTTTTTATTACTTAACATCGTCGTCGATTTCCTTTTAGATCGTTTTAATACTTGGTATTTCTGGTGCTTGCCGCCATAAGGAACTTACTAAAATGATGTTCAGTAACATAGAAGATAAAGATTGAGTTTTGATTGTTAAAGTACCGGATACAAAAACAAACATAGACCCAGTCTTTACAGTGTCAAATTTGAATTATATTGAGCTTTACCGAAAATGCGCAGCTCTTCGTCCAAGAAATGCTACCAGTCGCAGATTGGTTTTAAAATATCGAAATAAAGGATGTGTTAACCAAGTGGTCGGCATAAATTCTATTGGTAAGATGCCTAGCATGATAGCAGAACACTTGAAGCTGCCAGATTATGAGGCCTACACTGGGCATTATTTCCGGAGAACTTCCGCCACACTCTTTGCTAATGCAGGGGGTGATATATTTAGTAGTAGTGGGAACTATCGGTGTAATTTCAGGCATTGTTTCCGGAGGCACTTGCGCCAGTCACTCTTTGCTAATGCAGGGGGTCCTATATTTAGTTTATTATTATTATGAATATATTATTGCTTCGAAAGTTGCAAGCATTCGAATGTATTCGATAGCTAGTAAAAACATCGTCATCGAAAACTATTTAAATTATTTAATAGATTGGTATCATCTGGTGCTTGAAATATTGAATTCTAGAATGACGTCTAGTAACATAGAAGCAAAAACCATTCATTTTAAACTCATTCATTTATGATACAAATTCAAACATTCGTCAGGATCGATTATAATGAAATATTAACTGGATTTTAGTTGCTTACCGGCGACGTAGGCTCTTTCTTTCGAGAAATGACAGCAGTCGCAGATTGGCAAAATATCGAAATAAAGAAAGAAGCCAAGCATCGGCATTGATTTTTGTAAGAGTCATATAAAGATAAGGACACATTATTTTTTTATTCAGGTATGAGGTATTTACACAGAAAATATATTATGAAGGGCGCTGTGTATTGGCGCTGCTGGTATTAGTTGATATTAGCAAAAGAAGCATTATTGTTTGGCTTTAGAAATTAGGGATAGTATGTCTATATATATATTTTGCATTTTTTATTAATATTCTGTTGTTACACTGCAATAATATTTGTTATTTTGGATGTAAGAAAATGATTTTTAATGTTTTTGGCAAAGACTGTCACAATCCCAAAAATAATAATAACAGTAATAATTTGTTATTCCTATTAACAACAAAATTTAAAATAATTTAATATAAACATTATTTTACGTATTGTAGCAAAATTTAATTTTCTCACCCCATAGTTCGAGTTCGATAACCATTTACATAACTACATTACTTAAAATTATTAGTTAAGTTCAACTAATTCTTATTATTAAAACATCTAAAATACAAATATGTATTTTTTAAAATTAATTGCAGTTGCGAATCATCTCTTTAAAAATTGCTACTTCTCAAAATTTCCCATTAAAAATAGACCATATAGAAAAATAAAAATAATTTAAGATCGGGCTACAGAAAATCACACACAAATTTTCGGAAAAACTTTGATACCATGCACACACACAATCGTCAATTAAAAACTACTATTTTAGTATTTTAAATATTTTATACCACCTGTGACGTTTATAAGGTGAAAATTAGGAATAATTTGGAAGAAATAAAGAATGTTGACAGGACATCAAAAATCAAACGAATACTAAATTTCATTTATCAAAAGCATTCGATAGTCGTGGCTCAACGATAACCATTTAGTCGCACGGCGAGGTTGTCACATATGCTTTAGTATACAAATGAATGAATGATTTTACTCGAATAAAACCATTCGATAGTTGAAATCATTCATTCAGTAACCATTCGATAGTTTAATTCATTCGATAGTTCCCATCGCTAATATTTAGTTTGAAGCACCATGGAGGATGGAAATCTTCGACAGTGGTCGAGGGATACGTCGAGGATTCTATCAACAATAAAATTCAAATATCAAATAAAATTTAAGAGTGTCACATGAGGACAGACATGAGGATTGGATAGTGGAAAAGTCCCAAAACCCCCATATTTACATCAAATCAGAACTGTCTACTTTGGGATTAAATATCGAAAAGTAGAAAACTGGATGTACTATTAATGTTAATATTGTGATAGAATAACTAGAAGGGTGCATTAGTGTTAAGTTTGATATTTGTTATTTGTTTATTCTTCAATATTTCGAAATAAATGTTTCAGGTTATGATTCAGTTCTTCGGTTTTCCGAAATCCAAAATTCTAATCCCATATAATTTACATGCAGTGTGCGAAATAGGCCCATCAAGGATTACTTATAGCTCAAATTTAACGTAACGTAGGAAAATGAAAAAAAGTGTCACTTCGGACATTGCTATTAATTCGCAAACCTTGTCATTTTTTGACGTATGTAGAAAAATGTTATTTTAGGAAACGGAAATTCAAATAGTATATTGTGCAACTAGTGCGAAAAGTTGTCGATTACCCACGAGCGAGTACCAACAAGGACAACAATCAATTTATATTAATACCGGAGATTAAAACGTAACAGAATAATATGTCTCTTTTGTTTATACTCATCAAAAATAAACTATAGAATACAACAGTATTAAAAAAAAAAAATACTTTAAAAATCTCGTGACCGAAATCTGAACTTGGAACACGCATAGATGAATGCCCGAGTCCTTAAAACTTCTCCATTTTTAAATCGAATTTAGCGAGAATAGAAAATGAAGGAATTTTAACGTTGTTTCTTCATAATGGTGTTTAATAATTTGTTTACATGATGAAATATAACAAAGAGACATTAAAACCAACGTAATAAAATAAACTGTGAAAATAAAACCAACCTGCGCAATATCAACCTCACTTCTTTAATATTGACACTTCGAGACTGTCTTTTTTGCCTGTCAATATGTGTGTGCCAATCAGGGGCCGGAAAGTGAAATAGCAAAAACGGTTCCACCGTTTCCACGGAAATTTCAAATAAAATAGTTCCAGCCTCGGGCGCTAGGTGGTAGTGCAATTAATTTTTAGGTTAAGAAGTTGCTACTAGTTATTGCCAGATGGCGTTCAATGAGATTTTTTTTGTAGTTTCCATAGTTTCCAACGGCCATTGTCATACTATTGTCAAATTCTCAAAAAATATTGTCGTTGTCATAGCGCCAATCATAATATTATCAAAACCAAAATGAAACCAAATCAAAACGATTTTCAAACTATAATTTGTTATATGTGTTTTTATTAGACAATACCTTTTGTTTGTGGCCCTAAAGATACAATGTAAGTCTTTTATTTTTGCCATCATTTAAGTACCTATTTATATTTACTCCATTTACAAAACTTTGGGCGTATTACGTTGGTCTTGTTTTATTATAATAAATGATGTTTAAATATTTTACTTATAAATAAAAACTTTAAATAATAAATAATATTTACACATGTATGGCTTTAATTTTATTTAATAATTGTATAAATTATACTGTTAAATCTTATTTTTTACACATCACAACGATACTTGTTATTAGTATTGTTGAATTTGTGTAAAAAATAAGATTTAATAATCAAATTTAATTATTTTAGAGCAAAATTCAATAAATATGCTCATTTAAAAAGCCCGCGCTTCGATCCATTTAAAACAAGCCCTACTCGATAGATGGCGCCACTTCTCTTGGACCATTTTTCAGTATGGCAGAGTCCATTCTTTTTCTAGCTAGGTATATTCTTTGGTGCCAGTGAAAATTTGGGTGCGAGAGGTTTACTTGTCGCACTCAAATCGACATTAAATTTGCTCAAAACTAGTGTGGTAATTATGAAGTGGGCAATTAGCGTCTTTTCGACTCCAAAAGAATGTGAAAAGATACTACTTTCCCCGCATGAGTAATAAAAAATATATAATAAAAACGATTGTATGCCTATAGGGTATTTCTAAACGAAAATCCCATCAACAACATAGAATGTAAAAATGCCAAGTCTCGCCATACAATTCTTCCACTATAGAAAGTTGTGAGATCTCATGTAAAACCAAGTCAGTTTATTTTATTTAGTTTCACTTTAAGCACCTATTCAACAATTTTGTTACAAATTGTTAGTATCAATATTAAACATCTTTATTTCTGTAATAACTATAATGACTTGGCAATTGCACTATATGATACTCTCTACTAATTAAAAAACACTTTATTCTTAAGAGCACTGTTTAAATTTACTTTAAGAGCACTGTTTAGATTTACTGTTTACTTTAACATTATTTATAACAAAATTGTTGAATAGGTGCTTAAAGAGAGACTAAAGAAAATAAATTGACTTTGATGGTTTTACATGAGATCCCACAACTTTTTATAGTGGACGAATTGTGTTGTGAGACTTGGCATTTTTTTACATTCTGTTTTTGATGGGATTAGTATTTTTCAGTAAACTACATTTACAGATTACTAAAATTGAAAAAAAATAGAAAAATTAAATTTTTATGCGATATTATTGTTATACCAATAGAATACTATGGATATGTACAAGCCTGAATCATCTTTTATGGTACTTTGTTTGTGGTTACCTAAAACGGGAAAATAAGGGTTCACTAAATAACGACAGTGGCGCTAATAAGACAAGATGCACCTTCAGAAATTACATATCATATCTCTATTTAATTATTTCCTGTTCCAAAAATTTTTGGCGCTTTTCTCAAATGTAAAATAGGGAAGATAAAAGTTGATTCTCACTATACCTTCCATATCAGCTCTCTTCCGTTTCCCTTCCGTTTACATAAAATATTATATCACGTAAATGAATAGGACAATGCACACTATCCGTTCCGTTTCCCTTCCGTTCCATATCCTTTCCTTCCATACATTTTTTTGGCGGATGGACTGAAGCGTATCGGAAATAGCGGTGTCAGGTTTTTACATTTGTACCAGCTCTGTTAAAATTTTGATGAGGAAAATGCATGTTTTTAAATAATGGTTTTAAAAAATAGTTCATATAATTACAAATTGAACAAAAAAAAATCGTTGATATCGGTTAAGAAATGCCTCTAATATAAAATAATTAAATATTATTAATTTAAATGGCCGGGCAAACGCTCTCTACATTGTCTCTACCGCGCCTTGCCGCTGTGACGTCACCCGCCGTTCTTCTGGTTGATTGGAGCCAGACGCGTGTTTATTTTACACAGTTTGCTTTTAAACGCTGTTGAATCCGAGTCAAAATTTTAGTTATTTGTGTTAATTAATACATAATTAGTAATTAGTGTATTTATAAATAGTAATAGATGAACAAAAACAGAAAAAAATGGTCCAAGGCCATGAGAAGAGATGAAAAGAAAAACGTTAAATTATTTTCTATTTTTACGATTTATTGTTGTGAAGATCATTTTGATGTAAGTTCATATATTTATGTATATTGTCTTACATAGGTATATCAAATTTGAATGTACAGGGTTATTCATTATATTTTGACACCCACATACTGCCTTAACTGCAAGTTTTAGAAGAAAACATTAAATAAAAAAGTTGCATGGTTTTTCATATACTCTCTTTTAAAATTAATTCTAGTTATACAGGGTGTCTCAAAAAAGGTGGTCCAGAAAATTGTAGATATTTTTCGCTTTTCAACTGTCAATATTTCGTAAACATTTGAAGATAGGTATAGGATATTATACATGAAATATATCTAGAATATCTAGAAATTTCTGAAGAATCCAAAAATATATAGGGTGTTTCGCTTAAAAAAGTAACTTAATTTTGGCGTTTGCTTATCGGACACCTTGTATAATATTTTCATTACTGATAAACAATTTATTTCCTATAATTTCGTAAAAAAAAAACAATCTTTAAAAATAACAAGGGTAAGGGGGTGTCAATATATAAAAAAAAACTTTCTTTTTCACGCTATGCTCTGGAGTTATTTTTCCACGTACTAAACAAATATGTTTGTCTCTTTTTTACTTCTACACAACCTACAGCATTATCTCCATACGTCCCCCTACCTGATCTGACAAATAAGTTTATAACATTAATTTATAACTATATGTGTGTGAGGTTCAAGTTAACGTCTCCTTTCTGCTGCAATGGCTAAACTGGACGGGACCTACTTTGTTTACGCGGAATCCGAACCGCGGTCCTCGGCCATATCATGGTCAATGGCCTACCGACTTAGAAGTGTCTAAATTAATCTGCTTCACGAGATATCCGATCTCATCCGGCCTCGAACCGGCGTGAATGAGCAGTGTGTATCAATAGATTTTACACTTTTCCCTTGGACAACAGCACGATGCAAAGTTTCGAACCGGTCACCCGTCCATCAACTAGCATCGCCTTACGTCGCTTAACTTCGGTGTTCTAATGGGAACCGGTGTTTCAACGTAGCTGGGCCGTTGCCTTATAACTATATAAAAGTTCGTAACAGTAGGTACCTACTTATACTTAAATATGCCTCAGTACTACAAAGAATAAATGTTATATACCTCTCTGTTTTTTTTCCTCGTAATTCAGCACCAATAAATTGGGAATTTGTATTTATAAAAGCAGCCAACATAAAAGCATCGACTTCTGGCAAGTTATCTGATTGTGCTTTTACAAACCCGGAATCTGCCATTACTTAAAAAATTCTCAGAACGCACAACACATACAAATAATAACTGCACAAAAAAGCATAATAAGTTCCTTCAATCAACGCTAAAAGCAACAAAAATGTCTTAGTACGCCACCTAAGTACGTACATAAACGGAACACGTCTGGCTCACAGAACACACTAAAGAAGAACGCTAACTCCCATGCATTTTTTAGTTTCAAAACGGTTTCAAATTTGTAAAGAAATCTGTAATCTGTATATTGAAGTGGCGCCATCTAGCCACCCAGGAAAGTAACAAATGTGGCGGCAAATCTAAATAGATGCAATTTATTTTTTAAGCAAGATTATGACTTGTTCGCCAGTTAGAGCCAATCAGATTTCTACAAAATAATGTGTAGTCATCTGATTGGTCCCAAGTTGGCAAACAAGTCAAATGGTAAAAAACAAGGATTTATATATAAAGGTTAAACCAGGTTAAACTATTGTAAAGTGTTAAATGGTTTGCTTATATCATTTTATGTGCATAAAAACCTACAATAAATAATTTATTTTAATTTACAGCCCTGAAAATATAAACAAATACACAATACATTATACAAATACAAACAAATAAAACAACAGATTAAAAAGTATAATATTTATTATAGTACCAGATTTAAGAACACAACAAATATCGTTGGAATACAAGAGAAAGTGACGTCCATTAGAAACAATGTTTTATTTACGTGTATTTTTTACATATGGACTTGTACAATTGTGTAATATCACATTGTGGAGTTTATGTACAAAAATATGGAGTTGGTCATTTTTTTTTTGTAAAATATGGCGTTGTAAATATTACATTGTTAAAAAATAAAATTCACGAACATTTGAACTTGGTTAGGTTACCTCACCTCACTTTCTCGGATTATTAAATAAAATTGTTAGATAAATCAAAGACCTTTAACTTAAACCTTACCTTTAATAAAGATCTTAAAAATCAAACACAAAACAAAGTTCAAAAATACAAAATCACGATTGTAAAATGAAGATTGCAAAAAACACAGCCAAACAACCAGAAAACAGCGAAACGCACATCTCCGTTCAACTGCAAAACACAACTGAAGAGGAAGGAGGAAGCCGGAAACGGAAAACTGATTTGACATACAGAACAATGACAGAACATAATTACTAGGCCTATTTAGGCAACTATAAAAACAATTTTGTACGCAATTGTTAGGCAACTAGAAAAATTAAAATAAAAAATACGCCATCTAGCGCCCCAGGAAATTACTACACCTAAAAAGATCGTTCAAGGTCGTATATCTCAGTTGACTGGCCCTGGTCTGGCTGCTGCTAGCCATCGCGCGTCGACGAGAACGGCGGGTGACGTCAGACCAATAGAATATCGTTTCAATTCGCGAGGCGTCGTTCGCGTTATCCATAGTATTTTAATGGCCCGTTTTATAAAATTGTGGTACTGCTTTCAAGAAAAAAGTTTTTTTTTGCATTTATACATATTTATTCTAATAAATTGAACAGTTTCTGGCGAAAAATAAAATATATGCATCTTCCTCATTACCTTTTTCAAAAGATACAAATTTTTAAAATAAAACTTTCGTAATGATATAAATTGTACAATAAAAAGTATGGAACTGATACGGAACGGAAGCTTACGTATAGCGTCAATACAATAAAAATACGGAATGGATATGGAATGGAAACGGAAGGTATAGTGAGAATCAACCTTAATTCTCCTGACTTGTAGGTACCCTCCATATAGAATACTTAAAACTTTATGGCTCTTACCCTTGGCCCTTTCTTTGGAATTCTTAAAATTTGTGACAGAAGAGATTATAGCCACACGCTAAAAATAGACTTAAACATTTCTTACAAGAACTGGGAAGGTTTCACTTTTTCCAAAAACTATACGGTGGTTTCTAAGCAAGTTTAGTATAAAAATGGGTATTGGAGAATTAGTAGGTAACCTCATTTGCCATATTGTGTTGGACAATTTTGTACTATTTGTAGACTAGTATATTTATTAGACCTGCATTTATTGTTCTAATTTCAATGTAAATTAACAATAACACATATTTTGCAGTAACCAAAATGACACTTTAATATCATAATAATAGACTAAGTAATATTATAATAAATCTTACCGACTTCATATTCGCTTTAATTTAACTTTGACTAGTTTAATATTTTATTGAAAACAAATTTCAGGGTTAAAATACTTTAGGAAATTAAAAATAGATTTTAATTCATTTCAGTGACGTACATGGAAATATTTACCTTGCATATTGCTGAATGGTTATTTTTTTAATTACATACATTATAGTAAAAAGTATAGGTATTAAAAACAAATTATCAATTAATTATATCAAATATTTTGTAATTTAATTAATTAAAAACATCTTTGTCGATGGAAAAGATACATTAAAATGTTGAATAAATGTCGTACATTTCTATAAATGTGTAATGTTTTTATCCTTACATGTTACTTCTTTAAATCCGATTGATAGAACTCTGATTCTATTTTTGTATACATGAATAGAAAATCAGAACTTTCGCCACAAAATATGCTTTTTAGAGCCTACATACCATGTCATTGTGTTTTTGGGTTCACGACGTGGAGCGAGACGCCTGTGAATTGCGTCTCGCAACACATTTGACAGACAATCTCAATCCATCTCACTGTTTGCATTATGGTTTGGAGTGCCATTGCATTTGGCACCAGATCGCCATTAATTTTCATTAGAGTCAACATATCAGTCCAACGCTACATTTAAGTGGCGCAGCCATATGATTTCATACTTTCACATAATCGAAAACCCCATATTCCAGCAATACAATGGGAGACCACATGTTGCTCGAGCTTCAATAGCATTTATGAATCATCACTATATTAAAACGTCATGGCCGCCAAGATCACTCGATCTATCTCCCACTGAACATGTCTGGGGACATAATGTGGCCGGAAAGCAAGGCCAAAGACGTAGACGTAAACGTATCGTTTGACATGTACGCTTGCGCAGTGAGAAATTCACTTGCGTTTACGGATACGTGATACGTATCTTTACGTGCCTTTACGTACGTACAAAACGCAAATGTATCGAGCCGAAGGAGTTTCGATTTTCACCCGAATGATGCCGAACGTACAAATTCACAAACAACTCGTTTCTACAAGTGGCTAGTAATTAAGTTATTTCATAAATTTTGGGGCCAGTGTCACAGAACTGGGCCTATTTTATTACAATAAATTAATATGAAAATATTAGGCATAATAAAGTCATTTTGGAATCTATTTAATTAAATGTTAGTTCTTATAGCCAAACTCCATATGAGGATTCTAAAAGATGGAATCTAATAAATAATCATAAAGCTGTGTCTGTTTTCCAATATTTTTTTTTTATTACGAAGAGCATTTTAAGTTGTAAGGACTACTTTCTGTAATAAAATAATTTCCATTTATAATTTTCTTTATTTTTCGATATTACTTTTATAAATATAATGTGGAATCAATGGAATAATAGATATCCATTTTCAATTTTAAAATTAAATAAATTATTTCACAAAATAATTTATAATTACAAATGTACCATTTGCGTTACGTACGTCAAAATACTTGCTTTAACTCTTGTTTACACGACAACGCAACGGCAGTCGTAACGTAAGTTTCCGCGTTACGTGTCGAGAGATACGTATACGTATTGTGCCTTGCTTTAACTGTCTAGGTTGATCTGCGGAGCGGAAGGTACTGGCGGTGGTACTGGCTTCGATCCCCACGGACGCTGTATACAGGGTCCGGCAATAGTGCGTCGGTCATCTGTAGCTCCTAAAATAAAAAACTTGCGAATTTTGTTTAATAAGTGCAGACCGAAAGTATGTACTAGGATGTATTTTAGGAAAATATTATAACTTCTATAGGGTGGCTCAAAAAAGTGTGAGTGGATCGGGATGATTTTTTTTAAATGGAACACCCTATATATTATTGCATTTTTGGCTTCCTTTCAGATCACTTTATATAATCCTAAGACATGAGTAAATATATTTCGATAAGTTCAGAAATATTTATAAATAAATAAAAATTATATATTTTTCAGTCTTTCTTAAAAAAAAATATTAATAATACAAGAACTGTCCTGAAATCAAAACTATATTAGATATTTACTTTAGATGGTCTGTACTTACTTTGCTAAAAATATGGAAATTGTAAATCATACAGGATGTTCAAAATTCTACGCCAAACTTTCTAAAGTATAAAATAATTTCTTTGTTTTTTTTAAAAATGGAATACCCTGTATATTATTTTTTCAATAGATGGAGAATTAAAAAAATAACATTTTTTGCATTTAGAGTATTTCAAAACTTTTAACGGTTTCGCAGATATTCCCGGTTTTGTATTTCATATGGCATTTTCCACAGTAAATTGTTATCAAAGCCACACTCAATAATTTTTCCTCTCGTATTTTACCATTGAAAGCGACATATGAAATAATACTGCTTGTATCCGGAAAACTATTAAAAATTTTGAAATACTTTAAATATAAAAAAAAATAATTTTTTAATTCTCCATCAAATAAAAAAATAATATACAGGGTGTTTCATTTAAAAAAAACGAAGAAAAATTATTTTATATTTTTGAAAGTTCAGCGTAAAATATTAAACATCCTGTGTGATTTACGATTACCATATTTATAGCAAAGTAAGTACAGACCTTAGATTAAGAATAAAAAGTACAGACCATCTAAAGTAAATATCTAATATAGTTTTGACAGTTCTTGTATTTTTAATATTTTTTTTAGGAAGGGTTGAAAAATATATATTTTTGATTTATGTTTTAATGTCTCTGAAACTATCGAAATAGATTTACTCATATCTTAGGATTATGTAGTTCCATTTAAAAATAAAATCATCCAGATCCACTCACACTTTTTTGAGCCACCCTATAGAAGTTAAAATATTTTCCGGAAATACATCCTTATACATATTTTAGGTTTGCACTTAAACCAAATTCTTAAGTTTTTTTATTCTAAGAGCTACAGAGGCCTGACGCACTATTGCTGGACCCTGTATAGATGTTTTGCTTTTTTTGTCACTCAGTATATTGAGATAAATAAAATTCCAAATCATTTACGAAAAACATCTTTGAACTCGAACGACAGGTGCATTTATTGACGGCATTCGAATATATGCAAAAATTTGATTGCTAAGGACTTGCAAATATGTAGGTTTACTGGGTTTAGGAGTAATGTTTGACTCCCAGTTTTTGTGTTCGTGTCTACTTAGATTCTTTTAGTCCAGATTTTGCTATAGATATAGTTTCTCAAATTCGAATTCATAAGTAGGACTGCGTAATCATTCACTACAGGACAGTTTTAGTAGAAGGTAAACTCGAAATTGCTGATATAACTATTGATGACATTGATGACAGATAACCCAGTTCCTCAACTGGCAAAGTTTAACTCAATAATTCTGCCATAATATTTGAAAATACTTAATCACGTAATTATTACACAATTATTGGGGCATCACGTACAAGCGATACCAATTAAACTTTTATTGTTGCCAACGATGAACATATTCGGCGCCGGGCTGACTAACTGGAATTTAAATTTCCCGCTGGGTGATTCAGGTTAGGTTAGGTAAAAAATATCAAGTTGCCACATTTATTTATTTATTTCCAGACATTGTCATTCGTTTTGACACTTTAATTTTGTATTACGAGCTTTTGGTTTTTGAATGACTTGTGATATTTTAAGCTTAAACATTTTCTCTAGCAGACCTTGCAGTTGAATATTGTTCTTTTTAGAACCTCTTTTAGTGCGAAGTATACTAGATATAGGGAAATTGGAACAACTTTCGTTGCACGTCATCAATGACACCATGCGTCATCTTATGGAGTTTGCTGGTGGTCGTATTATGATGTGCAACGAAAGTTATTTTAATTTCGCTGTAGCTTAATAGCTAGCTTGATAGCTTTATTAGAATATACTGAACGGTAAAGCGGTAGTTTTGGCCCATTATGTCCCTTAACTGCTGTTAATTTCAGTACAGTACCTCTCGCATCGCAGATCGAAGCGACATGCTGACTACTGCTGAAGCGACGGCAGGTCACAACTTGCTTTCAATCAACGCAATATTCCTAAATAATCTGATTGTCCATGGTCTTCCATGCTTTTTTTAATAAGTGGAATATGCAATAAAATAGTCGGAATTAAATACAATTTCAGAATGACAAAGACAGGCATACCAGGTGTTGCATCGTCGAGCGGGACATAGGAAATCCCATGTAAATTTTAATGGGGTCAATTATTGGCTTCCTTAATTATTTTAGAGAATAATTCTATTTAGGTTTATTGAAGAGCACTAAAACCCACATTCAAAAGGATAACTTTAGATATTTTTGATTAGCCTGTTTACGAGTTATCGCCGATTTCTTTTTAAATATTTCTCCTTTCTTATGGCCCTGTATTTACTTATGAGCGCCAGTCAATGTAAAAGATAACTGTCAAATGAAGTTGTCATTTCAGAAATTTATCTATTAGTGTATCTATTAATTATTAAATGTATCTATTAGTGCTTTATTATTATTATTAAAAACTCATACCTACATCGAAAATATTAGCCATAAATTACACTGTAAAAAATCAGCCTGAGTGAACACATATTTCTCAGGGAGTGAATTTTTTGAGTGAAATAATTGAGTACATTTTTATCTAAAATAGAGTAAATTCATCATTTTACTCAAATATGATCTCTATTTAATCAATAGCTATTGAATAAGCTCATGTTCGAGTTATAACCCCTATCTTTGAGTAATGGAATAGAAAAATTCACTTAAAAACTCATGTTATGTTTTACACAATAAAAATTTGAGTGAAATCACCCAGTTTAGAGTATTTTCGCTCATTACTAATCATACGTCATACGCGCTTCTTCGATACCGAATAAGCTATTTCCCTGTTCCTCAGTTTTTAATTATCTGTTCGAGTCGTAGGTTGTCTTGTTCCTTCGAAGGTGCCCAGGTTACAAGTCCATAGTGTATGTGTGTGTGATGTAAAGTGTGACAGTGGCCGCGTGGCGTGGTGAAGCGAATACGAACTCATAACTCCTAAATATGTTTTATGTTAAGAACATTTTTTTTCACATCGCAGAAATCCGCCTAACATATATTCAAATTCGACTGCGTCTACTGATTGCCGCAATGCTCGGATGTTTCCTGGACTAATTAGCGTAGCGAAAATCTAGGTACTTTCCCTCAATCTGGAACTGGGAACTGGAACATTTGGCAGAATAACATTTTTTTTTAATTTTCAGGAGGAAAAGTATCTGGATTTTCCGGAGGATTTTCGTTATTAAAAGTTAGTTTAGAAATTAGAAATATTCGAGAATGTTGGTAGCCGAGCTGACGAATGCTCTTAATAAAGCGGATTTTTGCGATGTGATGCAACTTTTCTAGACATCTAGCTTAAAAAGTTCCTGTATTTTTTCCAAAAAGAGTTGAAAACTTTTTAAAATGTTTTTGATATTATAATAATAGTGTTATATTTGGTTTTATTTGTTTTTTTGTCAAATAAAAATGACAAATAAAAATATTTTTGAAGGTTCTACAGTTTTTTATTTGGTTTGTTAAAAAAAACGAAATATTCTAAATGATTTTTTTAAAAGCTATGTAAGCTAACTTGTTATTTTATTACAAGTGACCAGATGCCTCCCAAAAGTGAATTTTAGGAAATGGACATGTTCGAGACCATGTCCTAAACTGAAACTTACCTTTGAAAGGCACCTGCCCACCTGTTATAAAATAACAAGTTAGCTTACATATAGCTTTTAAAAAAATAATTTAGAATATATTTCTCAATACTGAGTGAAATTAATACTCAGATATGAGTACTAATCGAGTTAAGTGTAACACAAATTTGAGTAAAAGTCACTCAATAAAAGGTGTCTTGAACTCAACACTTAGTGAGTTCACTCATTTTAAAGTGAATAAATTATCAAAATCGATCAAAATCCTACTCAAGGTAAACAATAATGAGTAAAAAGGAGTCTTTCGTCTAATCTCGATTGAGTGAAAACACTCAGTGCTTTTCACTCTGAGAATTGAAGATTCACTCGGTTCTGTAGAGTGGAAATTTCACTCAATCGGGTGTGGACAGAAATTGAGAAAGTATTGAGTGAAATCTGAGTGAAATTTCACTCATTTTTTTTTACAGTGTACCCTACCGAACAAAAAGTATTGCTGAGTAAATGGTATTATCAAGGAAATAGTTATCAAAAGGTGTCGGACATGTTTGCTGCTCTGTATCCGAATAGACCGATACCTGGAAAATCTACAATCGCATGGAATATCCAGAGATTTGAGACAAAGGTACCCTAATAAATAACTGCAGATGTGAAGCAAGGCAGGAACAAAGAGAAGATGCAAGGAATGATACCGACTTTTATTGTGCGTGGAAGAGAACGATGGAAAGATCAGCACAAGGAAACTACAGCGTTTCGAATTTTGAAACGACATAAATACTATTCCTTCAAATATGAAAAGCACCAAGAGCTACGAGATGGGGACGAAATACGGCGGCAGGCGTTTTGTTTTGATATGATGGAATTCACAATCACGGATAGGGAATTTTTAAAAAACATATGTTTCACTGACGAATGCACGTTTACCTTAAATAATGAACCCAATGTTCAAAATTATCGATATTGGAACAAAGAAAACCAACACAGGCTTGTCGAAACAAGGACGCAATATCCACAGAAAGTCAATGTTTGGGCAGGGATATTCGGATACAATATTATCGGGCCATTATTTCTTACGCGAAATTTAAATGCAGAATATTATTTGGAGCTTCTCGAAAATCATATTTTACCTGCTTTACATGATGCCGCTAGGGAAAATCAGGAAGTTTGGTACCAAATGGTACCCGGCACATAGTACCCTGGCTGTTCGGGAATATTTAGACAATAGTTTTAACGGAAACTTTATTGGCCTTAATCATACAGTAAATTGGACAGCAAGGTCTACTGATATTTCGCCAAATGATTTCTTTCTCTGGGGCCATTTAAAAAACAGGATATACAAGGATAAAAAATACCCAAATCTAGACGAGTTAAAAAATGCTATTTCTGCCGAATGCAATAGAATTTCGGTTTACCAACTAGCGAATGTAAGAAGATAATTTTATGATCGCCTGGGTTATTGTCTAGCAGTCGATGGAGGAATATTTGAACATCTTCTTAAATCCCAAAGTTCTAACAATTTAGTAGTACCTAAGTTAATAAGTTATTGAATATTATAATAATACTATAATTAACCTTGTAATTGATTACTTTATTTTACTTTAACTCATATTAATTTGTATTTATAAATACATCTTTAAGATTTCCGATGTAGGAATGAGTTTTCAATAATAATAAACCACTAAATAGGTAAATTTCTGAAATGACAACTTCATTTGACAGTTATCTTTTACCTTGACTGGTGCTCATAAGTAAATACAGGGCCATAAGAAAGGAGAAATATTTAAAAAGAAATCGGCAATAACTAATCTAAAGTTATACTTTTGAATGTGGGTTTTAGTGCTATTCAATAAACCTAAATAGAATTATTCTCTAAAATAGTTAGGGAAGTCAATAATTGACCCCATTAAAATTTACATAGGATTTCCTATGTCCCGTCCGACGATGCAACACCGGTAGGATGGGCTGAAATTTCACGAAAATTTTTTTATGAATGCATTACAATTTCGATATTGTAACAACTATTTTATCAAACCGCAATAATAGATAAAATACATACTTATTCAAATTCGAATCTAAGCTAAGTGCGATTGCATGAATGAACCTAACTGGCGATCATGCGTGACGTACAGCATCCCGTGACCGATCAGCAACCCAGTTCCGACTAAGACCACATTGTCGATCTGGCCCGATCCCATCCGAGCCATTTAATCTCGCCGGCCTTCAAGGTAACACCGGCGCGCGACCCCAAAGAGATTGCGGCTCTGCATCTCTTACACTCGATGGCGTATCGTTGACAATTACGTTAGCGTTCCGATGTCGGTGTCATCGAAATCGCCGTCCAACTTGGGTCTAGGTGCGTTTACCTGCGCCGACGTTTTTAGAAACGTTAGTACATGGCGCATTGTGAGCCCGCATTCAACTTTAACCGTCATCAACAGTCCGTGGGATCGTCGCGATGGTCGTGTAGTTTCGCGTTGCGGCCGCATTTTTTCCGTTAGAAAATCGGGTGTTGTTTTTTGTTTTTCTCGTCGTCTTCTTTTGTTTTCCCTCATTACGCGGTTTTTGTACTTAAGCTCTTTTAAGGATCGTTTCAAATCATCATAATCGCGAAAATTAAAAAGTAAAACATCTGCCTTTTAGAAAACCAAACAAGAAAAAACCGTTAGCCTTCCAACTTCCGATTGAAGTCTCCCAGGAAACAGTGTTACGTTTTTTTCTCAAAATTTAAACTGCTTAAAGTGCCTTATAAAACACGTTTTTTTCCGAGTGTCTTTCTTGCTGTGCTCTTAGGAATGTTCAAGGCCAACCTGTTTGTTAGAAAGAAACCTTATACCAATCGAAAATAAAAAAGAAAGAAGACGTTCCCAGACCAGACAAACTTCTTTTTGTATTTCCAAATTTCGATACAGACTTTTTTATTCGTATACGGCAGAGGAAAATAATGTTTGTGCCCTTCGGGAAAGAGATTAATAGTTAGTATTTGCCGTGTTGGTCTGCCCTTACGTCGAGCATCTGTCCGGTTGGTGCACAGCTGCTGCTGTTGAAGTACCTTTTGGTTCGGTTGAAGCCCGCAGGTTTGGTGTGACGGTATCATTAAAAGCGAGTGTTGTTTTGTGTGACTCTTTTCTATTGATTTATTGGAAAATACGTGAAAATGGGAAATCATCCGTCTAATCATTCGCCTTTGGATAAACCTAAGGATGTGTCAAAATTCGGCGATGTTCAAGCGGTAAGTTAGAGGTGGTGGTAATTAAAAAATAATTTTCTAAGAAGAGCGACAGTTAAGGTGATTTGTATTTGTTTTTGTAAATTTTATATATATTTTTGGGGGATGATAAGCGAACTCAATAAAATATGTATTTTTATTATAACTTCTTTTTATTTTTTCATACCATCTTGTATTATGAACTTTCCATCAGGATATAAAGAATCGATAGATGTAGATTGTATGGGAGGTATCTCCCCCCTTCTTGAGTTATCATCTTACGGTCTCAGGGCTTTGACAAAAGCCAGTATCTGGGACGATTTTACAGAGGTTAGTTCTTCATCTGCGATATCAGTCGTATCAAAGTTCGAATGGTTGTACGAATGGTTGTCGTCTCGGCACACTCAGTGATGAGGTGTTCTGGGGTATCCCCATCTTTTCTACAGAATCTGCATTCGCCGTTGTTTCTTAGTTTCAATCTACTGAGGTGTTCATTGAGGAGACAGTGTCCTGTTAAAAACCCCGTGACAATCCGAAGATTGTTCTTAATCAAATCAAGGAAAATCGATAAATATTACGTATTTATTATTAGAAAAATTTAAAAGATCTTTCTGAGTAGGATATTTGGACTAAACCTGTCTAAAATCCAATCCCCGATTTCATCTAAACAAAAGTACTGTGTGTATCACCTGTATTTATGAAGTAAATCCTAAACTAACCTTACTAAATCTACTTACTAATATTTTAAATTCGTGCTAAATCTGTCTGTGTGTCGATAAGTCATTAAAAACTTACATCACCAGGCGCCAGTGGGTCAACCATGATTGCTCTCATATGTATTAAAGATTGTTTTATGTAACAGAATTATTTATTATTAATTTACACCTTGTTTAAGTATTTGTTTATCTCTCAGTTTATCCATTTTTCCCCTATCTGGTACTACTTCAGGAATTTGTTAAGATTCAAGACGAGGTTAACATTTAATATTTGATGTTTAAATTAATTTATGTATCATTATATAATATATGATGCGAGGCATGTTTCACTGTTGGAATTACACAGGTCTTGTTAGTTTTTTTTTGTATAACTAATTACTGTATTATGTTGATACTGTGGAAGATGGATTTACCTGGTTTATTGCAAAGCTTGTGTTGTGAAATAATCTAGGTAATAAGATCATGAAGAAGGCGATATTTTTCTGTGATTTCTAAGAAACTTCAGCTGCGTAAATACTAAAAATGTTTGATTCTCGGTTTGATCGCACACGTGAGTATGATACACATTTAATTTATGATTTAGTATTGTATATGAAAAAAGATGTAGTTATGGTATGATTTTACCAAATTTACATGAACTAATATATTAATAGGAAGACATTAAAAAATACATGAGAATGGGCATGTTGTAAAATCGGTCTTTATACCATTGGAGTCGGTTTGTGAGTCTTCCCAGAGGTATTCTGATCGCAATTCAGTACCTGTACCCACTGTAAACAAACCCGTTTTATGAGAAATATACTCTTTAGGTGCCTAATTCAGGTAGGTTCCTCTCTTTGTGGATGCTGAGAATAAAAAAAAATACATATACTTAATATGTTTGAAATTTTTTTTTTGAAATTATTTTTTTTTTCCATTTAGTGTGGTGATGAGACTATTAGAGCAATATATGTATAGAGGATATAGAGGAAATATCATTGATGCAGTTTAATAATTTGATGTATTCATACCGAGACTCATACATGTTGAGGTTCTAGAATGATTTGAAGTTCAGAAGTTCAGATGGAACTCAAGATGGAAATATCTTATTTTACGTTTCTAAATTTTCTAGTTTTTTAGGAATTAGAAAGAAAATATAATTAGAAAAGCTTCTATAGTAAACTGCAGCCATTTAATAAAAAAGTTGAGAATCTACCTGTTGGGTTATCTATACTAACCTAATGCAACTTATCAGGCAATTCAGGAAATTGGTACTTGAATATGATACAGTTTAAAATATATACTTCATCTCGAGTGGAAGCCTCCTGGGTTTTTTTAAAAATTTTGTTTTATGTTCTTATTAAATGATGGGCTCATACATAATCGTATACTATATTTAGACCATAAATATAGGCAAGAAATCCATCAAAGGAAGACATCCATCTTAGAACTTAGAAATAATACTGTTCTAAACATTTTTCCAAATGTTCATAGCTAGTAGTGGGAACTATCGAATGAATACTATCGAAACATTCGATAGTTGCAATTCATTCGAATAATTCGATAGTTAGTAAGAAAACATTCGTTGAAAACTATTCGAATAAACATTATCGAATAGATCCGTCATCTGCCTTGAAATATTGTATTCTAGTAATTCGGCAGCAAAAACCATTCATTTATAAAATTCATTCATTTATGAAATTCATTTATTCGTCAGGATCGATTATAATAAAATATTAACTGAATTTTAGTTGTCGCCCGGCGACGTAGGTTTCTTTCCGAGAAACCCGACAGCGGTCGGTGGCAATGCTATGAAAGAAGCCGGCATCTTTAATTTTTTGCGGAGTCAGATATAAATAAGGACACATTATTTTTTTTATTGAGGTGCTAGTATTTACACAGAAAATACATTATGAAGGGCGCTGTTGCCATATTTTGGTATTAGTTGATATTGGCAAAGAATATTATTGTTTGGCTTTAGTTAGTAGGGTTAGTATGTCTATATATTCTGCATTTTTTTTTATTAATATTCTGTTGTTACACTGCAATAATACTTGTTATTTTGGATGTAGGAAAATGATTTTTAATGTTTTTAAGCAAAGACTGGTTTAATAAATAATAATAACAGTAATAATTTGTTATACCCATTACCAACAAAATTTAAAATCATTTAATATAAATATTTTTTTTAAGTAGTAGCAAAATATAAACAAAAAATTAGATGTCAAAATTATTTATATTAGATCCTATTTAAAAATAATATAGTCTCTAAATTTTTTGTGTGTGGCAACGTTGGTTTATTAAATAATAATAATTACAGAACTAATTTGTTATATTAAGAACAAATTTTAAAATCATGAAATATAAACATTTATTAATTTTCTAAGCATTCAGTGTAATGGAAGGAAAATATAAATAAAAAATTAGAAATCAAAATTATTTATATTAGGTGCTTTATATTACTATTTAAAAATTATATTTACTTTTACTGGCATTTACTTTAAAAAATAAATGAAATATTTCTTCGCAAAATAGTACATGTAAGAGAATTAGCATAAACAAAATACAAACATCGTTAACTTTTTTTTTTAAATTGGCACGTGTAAAACTTTTATTTTAATTTTCTCACCCCATAGTTTGAGTTCGATAACCATTTACTTAACTACATTACTTAAATATGATTATTAAGTTCAACTAATTCATATTATTAAAACATCTAAAATACAAATATGTATTTTTAAAATTAATTGTAAGTTCATCTCATCTCATTAAAAAATAGCCATATACCATATAAAATTAAATAATTGAAAGATCGGACTACGGAAAACCACACAAATTTTCGGAAAAATTTTGACCACCTGTACATGCACACAATCGTCAATAAATAAAATTAAAAAATAACTACTATTTTAGTATTTTAACTATTTTAATAAACGCAAAAATAGCACAGTATTTATACGGCGAAGTTATGAAAATTTGGAAGAACTAATAATGCACTGACGCATACAAAAATCAAACGAATACTAAATTTCATTTATCAAAAGCATTCGATAGTCGTGGCTCAACGATAACCATTTAGTCGCACGGCGAGGTTGTCACATATGCTTTAGTATACAAATGAATGAATGATTTTATTCGAATAAAACTATTCGATAGTTGAAATCATTCATTCATTAACCATTCGATAGTCTAATTCATTCGATAGTTCCCATCGCTATTCATAGCCGCATTTTGTCTATTTTTTTCGATTTTTATATATTTAACTATAAAAATGGGAAAATCTTCAAGGCTATTCTTTAAATAGATATTATTGCAGTAATTTTTTTACACTTCATACCTGTTGCATTTAAAACTATCATAATCGAACGTGGAACTGATGAATCTATCAAGGTTATAATACCGCTTAGTAGTAGCGTTTAGAATTATTTGCATACCATTTTATATTATTCCGCGAATAAACGTATTAGCCTATTGTACTGTTATTTTAATTTATGCCATAAAAGTCTACTGAACAATTATTACGTTTTCCAAATATGTATGTCTAGTTTTAACAAGCACCTAACTGTCTTAGTAGACACGAACTCTATCTTAAGTAATGGGGGAACATCTTTATTTTTTTTATTAACCTATTTTTTAAGTGCTATGCCATCAACTTGCATTAAAAAAAGTAGCAATAACGATAAATGTCAACTATGTTACACATCTACAGGTGGCGCTCTCACTTTTTCCAATAGTCTAGGATAGATAGCAAGATGCTTATTACAATGGCGATCGAACAAGTCGGGGCATTGAGAACAGTCTTTCATGGAATTAATAGAATTATTTATTTAGGTCAAAATAGATTCTTGCAAATTTTATAGAGATAATGTTACTGTTGAGTTCGTAGTTGAGTCATAAAAATAGCTGTAGAAAATGAATATTAGGTATGTGTTTATAAGGTGTGGATCTACTTTTAATAGTAAGAGGCACTACTAATTATTGTATTGGTTTACATTATGAATATGGGAGTGTAAGTAAATATTGCACAATTAATGTTGGTCATTGGATTGAAGAAATGCGTATGTGTTGTTCTCGGTATTGATACAAGTTTCACGTTTCAATGTACATTTATATACATCTCAAATGTGATTACTTCATGCTTTTGTATAGACATATATTTAGTAATAATGTATAATATTATTTTAGTTTTGAAATATGTTAATTTTTGTTAATCATATATAACAAATGGATGAATTAAGAATGTAGAACTAACTACCAAAACACAAATGCTGTTAAAAACTGCTAGTTTTTAAATAGCATAGGTAGCAATCAATCCACCACCTATTATCATTAGTTGGGGGGGGGGGGCTGGTTTAATTTTACCTAAATACTATAGAGAATAAAGACATTACCTGCATATCCAGAGTACAAATAAATTTGAGTCGGACAGTCCTTATAGCATCGTGGATTTCAATTTTCATAACTGAAAACGATGGTGAAATAGAATAATTTGATTATTTATCCCTGTAACTCCTTTGGCTCTGGTCAGAGCTTAAAGTTTGTAGTGTCTCTGGAAGCTTCTACCTTTTAGACTTAGAGTCTATAAAATGTTTTTATTGACCTAAAGTCTATATTTTTAAATAGTCGTAGTTAAACAGACGTACTCTTAGAAAGAGCAAGTTTATGCATGACCGGCAAAATTCCAGCATTCAAAAATCTGCTACAACGTGTGAGTATATAGAGTTGTTACCTGGCAGTAAGAACTGCTGTCACAAATGAGTCTAGTTCAAAATGGAAGAATATAAGTTGCTGATGATGGTAATTTTTCTTAATCCGAGAAGTAAAACTCTCTTGAATTTGAGAGTATGGGAATCTAAACTTCATGAATCAAAATACGAGAACATCGACATAACGTATTGGCAAGAGAAGTCTTTCCTCTGTATTTTCATTTATACGAGTGAATTGATATAGCGATCTTATAAGTCGGGGAGAGAAAAATGCGAAGTGTTTATTACATAAACATTTAGAAAACCACTGAATCTGACGCTCTATATCATGCGCTTGGGAAACTACATGCTATTTCTTGTTTATTCGGTACATCTTATTGTCCTGAGCGCGTATTGACTGTACTCTTCGTACATATAAAAACCGGCACCCAAAGCTAGAAATGTCGATCCGATATGAAGCCTTGTCTATATGGCGCTTGGGACAAGAGTATACCTTTGATTTACTCGAATACTTTTATACATGTGTTGTGTTAAAGAGTCTTTATTTTAAGGCTGTAAATGGTATACAATTTAGAAATCTAATACAAATAGAGACCTGATTGTATCCTATTCTACTTTGTTATTTTAATCTGGAATGGTCGGATTGTTTTGGAAATGTTTTATTCTTGTTACGGTTCTGTTTGCTGTAACTCTGTGTGCTGTTCTCTTTGCTGTTTGCTCGTGCTGTTTGCTGTGTGCTGTTCTCTTTGACAAATTATATGAGAACCCACTATTATTAACTAATATAATTAGTCTTAATATAGTCCACTTTTGACATTTTCGCTTAGAGAAAAATCGTATTTTGAATTTCAATCCAGAGAACCATGGCTGTGTTAAAAACACTATTTTTTAATCAAGTCCTTATGAAGTCGTCAAGTCTCTTGTGCTGGCCGATTAAAAGATGCCCAAATCGTATTTTTAATAATATATAATATATTTTTTAAATGGAACAAGGATGGCTCATTAGCATATTTGGAAATAGCATTTTTTACGAATAATTTGGTATCACACACTTGTTATGTCGAGTCAAATTTTTGTTATGAACCGCATGTTACAATTTCAAATAAACCATATGCGAAAATGTCAAAAATTGACAGATGACATGTCATTCTATTCAGAGTGTCATTTTGCATCGAATAAAGTAGAAATATATCGAGGGTGCCATTTAAAAATCAGAAGTTGTAAAAAACAATTGAATACGTCAGTCAATCCTAATTTATGTCATATAAAAACCAAACATACCAAATTTCGTTTTTTTATCTGTAAAAATAAAAAAGGTGTGAGCCGCTTTTGAGACGCATCCGATATACTTGTACCTATGTATAAATGCCATTATAATTTATATTATACTATTGACCGATAACTGTTGAGGATAATAAAATTGCCAACTAAAATGTCTTAAATATATTTTGTTTTAGGAAATAATGAAAATGGAAGTATCTCAAGAGCTTTCTAATTATGGTGGAACCAATAAACGAATTCGCTGTATTGATATTCCATATAAATGTTCCATGCGGTTTTAGTGTGTCTTAAAATACTCCTTTCAGCCAATAATTCACATTGAATTAGTAACGATCTGACATAACACAACTACAACCCACTTTTCAAATGCACGTGTATAACACAGTTTATTTATTCAGTAACAGAACCGGCCCAACATTTAGTAGATTTTATGCAGATTTAAGATGTGTTTAGACAAACGATTTCCGCATCTGCTGGACGCATCTGAGCCATGCAAGATTATTTAGTGTTATGTCCAGTTTTAAATAACCCTGACTAAATTGCTACGAAAACATATTATAAAGTTTAATATTAGTTTGTTATAACTTTGTTAGACAAGTTTGTATGTTGTAACAATAAAGTGTACTAGTTATTTTAATCTATCAAAATGTACAGTCATGTATTAATAATAAGCTTATTCGTAATGAATAATATCAACGTTGGCATTTTGTAATTGTTTTTACAAATACCTTCTAATATATTTTTAAATGCACATACTTAGTGCTATATTGTTTTGTCTCTAAATGGATTTTAAATTAATTCTTAAATACAGTGAGTATGAGTTGGAAGGAAAACAAATAAACTTGTGAAATTTGACAAAATATAATAGTTTCATTAGCTTTCTCCAAAAATGTTTTGAGTTAGCTATAGCTTTAGGAATCGATGTTTATCCATTAATATAAGAAGAATAATAGAAGATTGTGTTTGATAATAGTACCATGGTAGAGATAATAGAAGACGGGGAGCTTCTGTAAGATTAATTTAACAAACTTCTATAAGGGGACCTTTGAAGAAGTTTATTTATTAAAGATTGAAATTATTAAAAAAATATCTAAAAACATTCACACATAACTGAAGGCCTTCTTGCCATTGATTTTGAACTTTGAAATTGATATTGTAAAAACTAATTTAAGTTTATATCATAGATTTATTTTTTTCTCAAACAAATGACAAATTACAGTTGAGGGTTGGAACCTTTGGTGTTACACAGCAAAATAAAAACACTAAATCACCACAATACACCAAAACACTTTTACTTTTACACGTGTATCGACACGTGTTCACGTGACGCGTGTTTCGCTAACCATGTTAGCATCATCAGCAGATGATTATAAACTAAAATACAATCTACAAGTTGAGCGTTTATATACTCGCTCAGTGGGCACCGAGTGGGCGTGGCAAGATCTAGTCAACCGAGTCAGAGCCTACCGAGCATTACAGTTAAATTTCCGCCACTAGAGTAGTAGGAACAAAGAATCTAATAGCTGGACCGAGAGCTGGACATTTGTTCATATTGGTGAGAGTGTAATCGAAGCTGTACATAATTCAAATTCCGAAAAGTTGTCAAGGACAACATGTATTATACCGTCTTTATTTTTTAAACATAATATGTTTTTAATTGATTAATAATTATGTTTATTTTTTTTTTAATTTATAGCGACAGAAATATTTATGGATGTCTGATTGAAAGTTTGCTTTAGGCGTTAACTGTTACGTTTTTAAGTCTGGATCTATAGCCCACTGCATAAATATCAATACTTTCTTATAAAATACTTAAATAAATGACATTTTATTGAAACCAAATAACGTAGGAAAATTACAAAACTTATTGAATGCCACGCAAAATAAAATATATTATTATATAACGTGATTGTTTTTAAAAACTATAACACTTATCAGAACACTCATTTATCCGATTTTTTGTTTCTATACAATGCTCCATATAGAGCGTTGGTGACCTCTCGCATGTACTTGTGATGCGTGTCATCAGTGTTCACAAGTACACGCGACCTACTGTTTTTGCCGAATTCGATTTTATCCGATGTTGTTCCATAATCATCATCTTCATCATCAGGACCACAAAAAAGAGCTGTATGCCATTTAATACTGCTCAGATATGACCAACCATCAATTGTGTTCTTTCGTAAACTCCTAAAACTAAATACTTGCATATAATTGTTTGTCTATCTACGTCTAAGTTTTTTTAGCCATTTCTTAAAAACATTAACCGCATTACGAAGTTTTACTCACATGTAGTGTTTCCCTGCGATGCATTTAATTTCATCTTTATTGGAAGGAATCTTTATTGGAAGAACTTCTATTTCACGATATGCAATATTAATGTGGGCGGACTTACCCAACATTGTTTATAATTTCACTTCTCCAGTTATTTATCCAGTTTTGGACGTAATACCTGGTTTTCTGCAGTTTGGTGGCTGCTTCTTTCGCCGTTTGTTCACGAACAGCTCTATATTTGTAAAATTGACAATTATTTGTGGTGGTTGACTTTTAGGATGGCCATTGTCGACAATGTGTCTAGGGAGAGACAAAGCTAAAGGGAAAAATGACCCATATCATGAGCATATCAAGAGAGCAGCTGATAATTCAAATTGATTTCATGCATCTGTTGATTTTAATCAATAATTGAAGAGCAGACTTTCAGATGCATTTTAACAATTTTTTAGAATTTTAGAAAACGAAAAAACTGCCACGCATTTTGTAAGAAACTTACCGAACTAGTATACTTGAAAAATGGATAAAAAATCATAAAAATAGTACACCTACATGTGAAAAATCTAGTTTTGATGATATCTGAAAAAATTAGAAAAAAACTGTTGACTGTCCTTTAGGAGTGAAATTTCTCTTTATTTTTCTGCTACCATGGTCTGTATCCCTAACTACATAGTCCCCAGTCGTAGTTCCATTCATTATTTTAACTAATATTATTCAAAAAAATAGAAAAGTTTTATTACAAAAAGAAAACCATTCATTTGGCAATGACAAACAAACAGCAGTATGTCCACAGCACACAAGGACATACTTCTGTTTGTTTGTCTACCGCCAATGGACGTACAGTACATAGAAAGTCTAAGGTATTTTCGCCATTTAATTCGAATGGGATAAAATGTATTTAACACGTCGTTTCAGGCATTATAAACTCTGTGTATGTAGTTTGCAAGACCATTTTTGGTTGAAAATCTTAAAAAATTGACAAAATGCATTTAGTAGGTAAGTTTGCTCCTCAATTGCTATTATGATTAGCGAAATACTGATCCACCATTAAAATATAAAGTGTTTGTGGTAGATTTTGTATTTTTATGGGTATAAACATTCCAACTTAAATTAGCATTTTAAGTTTCGTTTAACTCTTTGGGACAATATGAACTTGGATAAACGAAATGATTTCGTAATATAAGAAGAAGTAGTTTTAGGGTTATCTTAGAGAAATATTTCTTTACTTAAGTACCTTAACTGAAGTAGGCATCAGATTCGTAAAATAAATGCAATTTTGCGTGTTGCGCTTTCAGTTATCCCCCCTAGAAGACCATCACATGTAACTCCTGGATTACACTAGTTGCGTGCCTGAAATAGATAAACATTGTGTGATTTGCTCTTTTACGACTCTTGAAATGGTCTTGCACATGCACATCGTAGTTACAGGCAAGTCTATAGGATTTGTCTGGTTTAATGTACGTTACGTTTTACGATAATTACTGATCTTATGTAATACAGACGCCGTGACCTACTCTCAGACTCTCATATAAATCTTGGTATATGTTATTTGCTTCGTTAGTTTGGTAAAGTTTTATAGGTATAACTAACATAAATTTTGTCATGGGATAATAAACCTTTAAGTAGTCAAAGCTTTCTACAGTATGTGATTGGGTGTATTCATTAGTTTTAGTTTAGTTCTTTAATAGGTTTTTAAATTTATTTCTTTTTAAATTGATTATTTATTTAAAACTAGACCTGTAGGGGTTTGGAGGATAAGTAAGATGAAGGGGTCTTTATACCTATATATTCAGACTAATTAGACTCTGTATATCAAAAACTAAGTTGCTTAAAAATACTTCTGCATAAATAACGTTTCAAACCAATCACAAAGCACCCTGAAAGAATTTCGAACTATTTCGGAGCAATCGCTATATGCAGTTACCAAGAATCTCTGAATTCTGAACGAAGTAATATTAAAATTAAAACCGATTTGCTACAGAATCGTTACTCTGCAAAATCCCTAAACAATATTATATCCAATTGCAAGTCTGACTCATTGGTGCGCCAGCCTGAGGAGGATGCTTTCTCTCTCTCTTGACGATTCCATATTATTAACCATATATTAACATCGCAGATCAGGCGAATAGCCAAGTAGTATAAAATTAAAACTAAATTAAAACTGTTTTTAAGTCTGGGACTACTCTAAGAAGTGTTCTAACAAAAACAAAACCGGAATCATCAAACCAAGAAAAAGAGTGCATCTACCAGGTACCTTGCGAGTGCGGTGAGTCGTATATTGGAGAGATAAAACGTCCTCTACATGTACAACTTCGCGAACATAAAAAAACATACGCAAAGAGGTGAAACAATGAAGTCGGGCATTTGATATCATGTGTTGTCCAAGCACCACAACATAAAATGGTCGGTCGGAAGGGGTTGTCCACAAAGAACCCCATTGGAAAAAGCGCAAATTTAAAGAGGCCGTATTCATTTCTACAATAATAAAATCTTTAGTAATCCAAGTATCGAAATTTCAGCAATATGGCAACCACTCATAAAACGTTTCAATGCAGGTATTCTTAGTAGATAACCTCAGACTTTTGATTGCACTCAACTAATTCACGGGTGATTGCTCGGCTCTAGTATAAATATAAGCTCCATGATACAAGCTCAGTAGTTTAGATTAGTTCACACTTGATAATGGTCAGTGATACTTCTGACCGAAACGTTGTGTAAGCTAAAATTAAAGACAATCGAAGTCTGAAATTCTTTTAGTTTTTATAAAATTTGTTACTTACATTCATCGGTACTTCTTCTAATATTTTTTTTGTATTAGGGGCTTGTATATTTTGATGAATTTATTATGGTTAGCTGATATTTCTTTTCTCAAAGTATCAAGTTCGAATTTGTATATATTATAGATTTTTGATTTATGTATAGTGGTATATTTTCTTTGAAATTTTGGAACATAAACAACAAAATTTGTGTTTCTGTATGCTTACCTTTAAAATAATTGTAAATACAATGTCTACAAAGAAATATTACCGGATATCTTACACAGGAAACGACTACACTTTTGATGGTTTAGAAATAGTAGGGGAGACAGGAGTGAAAATGAAAAATATAATGAAGGATGATTTCTTTGACGTTTAATTTAATTTTCATTTTGAGATTCCTATAACTTAATAATTTACATAAGTAAGAAATTAACTAATTAACTAATAATTATTAAACCGATTCGAACTTTACTGCTGCTGCTAAAATCCTCTTGTAGACAGGAAAAAACAAGTTCTGAGGTTTTTCCGTCCAGCGCCCCCAGTATGTCGGTGCATATCCGTTGAAAGTCTCCCCTCACCAGATACTCGAGAGCCAATAGTTCGTCGCTCCACTGCGGGCACCCAAAAAAGGTGTGTTCCACATCATCCAAGTGATCGCAGCAGGTACATCTTGGTGTGTTGGTTAATTTGGACCGATAGAAATATGCTTCAAAGCACCTATGGCCCGATAGGATTTGTGTGAGGAAGTAATTTATCTCGCCATGTGTTCTTTTGATCTAGGGTGTTACATCAGGTATCAAACGCTTGGTTCATTGCCCCACCATGCGTTTCCAGGTCCCAACTCTCCTGAAAAGTTCTTAAGTTAATTCCCTTTCTTCTAACTTTCCCCTCTGGTCTCTTCTCCATGCTCTGCCTCGCTCACCTGCGAGTAATGCAGTTGGTATGGTTCCTGAAATTACCATCAGGGCACTTCGCATAGCAACCTTCCTCTGCACTTTCTGGCATAGCTGTTTGTATTTTTCACATTTACAGGTTCCCTGCCAGACAGGTGCCGCGTAAAGTGAAATTGAGTGGACTACAGCACTAAAGAGTTTTCTTTTTTGCTCGGGGGTCCATCTCTGTTCGGCATTAACCTGGATAGTAGCAGAGCTGATCTCTCCGCCTTTTTGCACGCATGCTCTATGTGGCTTCTCATTATGGCTCCACTATCGAGAATAACACCCAGGTATCTGATGCTAGATTTAGTCTCCAGCTCCATGTGCAGAACGTCGATGGTAAGCCTTCTTGCATACTTCCGCTGGTTTAGTAATACAGCCTCCGTTTTTTTCTGGCGCCAGTTCTAATTTTTTACGTGCATCTACTCCGCAATTCTTCCTATATCAATATTTGCATCCCTGCGGAACTCCAAATGTCACGTCTATTTCGGAATTCTCCGTAATCTGCAACTTCCTCTCTGAGAGATAGCTCGTGATCATACGTCTTAAGTAAGGTGAAATATTTATTTTTTCCAGGCATTCAACTATTTCCCTCCATGGCACAGAGTTAAATGCGTTTCGCACATCCAGAACTACAAGTAGGCACATCTTTCGATTTGCCCATGCTTTATCCTTTGCATCCTTTACAATGCTGAGAACTCTTTCGAAAGCCTTTTCGAAAAGAGCGAAGAACGCTCCTTTCGAAAGCCAAACTGTGAATCGGAAAAACCTCCGTTGTTCTCTATCTTATTAAAAAAGCGGTCTTTTATAAGATGAAGAACATAGAACATAGGGTATGAGCTTAGGGTAAGATTAACAAATTAATATTTTTAACAAATCTTGTTATATCTGATATATATTTACTTAGAGACTAACATGAGACTCGAATGACGGCAGGAGAGTTCAACCATCTAACCAGAGTCCCACACTACCTGAGTCAATCTCTAAAAGTAATAATTATAATCAAATGAAAATTGTTTAATTTTTTTCCATAACACCGAGTTTCATGAAAGCCTATTGGTATATGCCATTTTTTAGTAACAAAATACATTTACAAAATATAGTATTGAATTATTTTCTAATCATATTTCGTTATTAAATCACGCCAACACAAGTGATTACATGAAAGAAGCTAATTTTAATTATTGGCACTAAAACCTACGCACTAAATTATCAAATGAATTTCTATACCTGATGAATCCTGAATCGAGATAAACATAACATTATATTTCATATCAATTAAACTTTTAATTACGTAATCCAGGGCTCGATTTTTACATTCATTTTTGCCAACCATTGACATATTCGGCGCTGTGCTGCGTAACTGGGATTTAAATTTCGTGCTGGGGATTCAGGTGGTAGCTTTGCAGTAAAAACATGTCAAGTCGCATTTATTTAGTTATTTCTTGACATTGTCATTCGTTTTGACACTTTAGTTTTGTATTACGAGTTTTTGGTTTAAATAAATAGCGTGGTGATCCTTTAAGCTTGAAAATGTTGCCAGACCTTGCAGTCGAACATTATTCATTTTAGAACCTCTTTTAGTGTAAAGTGTACAAGATAGCTTTATAACCGTAAAAAACTCATCGCAACCTTATTAGAATATTTTGAATGGGAAAGCGGTAGTTATGTCCCTTAATTTATGTCCCTTAAGTGCTGTTAAGAAGGTGAGTTTTGTTGATGTAAATAATAACTGTTTATATATTTATAATTAATTTATTTTTGTTTCCTAAAATATTTTGATTAAAAGAAAACATATAAAAGTGGGCAACGCTGTGCCGGTTAAGCCTAATGACGCGACTGAAAGTTTATTTGGTATGAACTGTATGTATTCATTTTACTCGCATCTCCCCTAAAATACTTCAGTGTTTGTTATGAATGTTTCCATCAGCTTTGCATGTACGTACATACATTGAATAAATTGTCGGCGCTTGAGCATGTAACTAAATATCGATGTGATGTTAAAAAACATCCTTGAAATTCTACTATTAAGCAGATGGCCTAAGCGTTTCTACTATCATTTTTCACTCTACTTGGATTAGGTTTTGTATAATTTACAATGCTGTTTGGAATTTGATAAACTGAAGGTGCTATTTCGGGAACGTGCCTTGAGTTTATTTAATCTGTAAATGTACATTTTATTTGATCAATCCTATTTTAATATCAAATATTAAGAATTTGTTTTTCTAGTTTGTGAGTACATTTATCATAACGATTTAAATAAATACGTCTGTATTTGTAGTTAATGTCTATACTACCAATTATGGAAGGTTTTCATTACTACAGTCGCCTAGGAGTAGCTCTAATAAAATATATTAAAATTATATAAGAGTTTTTTGCCTTGAACTGCTATTATAGAAATTAATTCCACGCTGTGTTCGACATAATGTTGATCAACCTGCTCTCACTACCGGTTTGGGGGCCCATCATCAGGTGAGCTTGGGTCGTTTCCACAATATGTTGAGCACAGCGCAGAGTATATAAACACGACTTGTCGTAAAGTAGCGGTAAGATATTAAGTCCCGCACCGCGAGATAGCGGCCTGCGTGCAATGGTAGTACTTTCGTACCACCGAGGTACAACTATCGATAGTAAATAAAGGCTTTTTTCGGCTAGCCCAAATTATATAATGGAAAATCAATTTCTTGCAGTTTTTAGGTATATAATGAAATTATATAAGAGTTTCTTCCCTTGAACTGCTATTATAGAAATTAATTCCACGCTGTGTTCGACATAATGTAGTACGAAACCGCTAGTGAGAGCAGGTTGATCCACATTATGTCGAACACAGCGTGGAATTAATTTCTATAATAGCAGTTCAAGGGAAGAAACTCTTATATAATTTCATTATATACCTAAAAACTGCAAGAAATTTATTTTCCATCATAAAATATATTCTCTAATACAAGTATTTGTTCTCAGATTTATGAATTATGAAATTAATAGAAGAATAAAATTGGTAGAGGAAGAAATCTACTATGCAACTCCACTTAAAGAAAAGAGGTTTTGATCAATTGATACAACCAATACAATCATGGCCTACGATTTTGAAACATGGATACCTATTGATGAATGATGTATGCTTCGGATAACAAGAAGAGATCATGTGATCTATAGAAATGAAATCTCTAAAACAATTTACCTAGCCAGAAATACACAAGTGCTCGTGAACCCCCAAATTTAATAACTTCTATAATATAATCTAACTAGCGTGTACCCGCGACTTCGTTCGCGTCGAATTAATCATTTGTAATGGTGATGATAAAGCAAAGCAAGAATTTTCATTAACATACAAACTGGATAAAATTTTCTCACATTTATGTCAGCATGAGAAAAAACAATATGGCGATATTATTATATAACTTGGTATTATTCGAGGGGTAGTTTCATCTCGATGGAATTTGATTTTCGAAAAATCCGTTTGCCAAAAATAAGCTTTTTACGCCAAGAAGTTTAAGCAGAATCGTGGTTAATCCATTACCCAACTTTTTGGAACACCCTGTATGATTTTTTAAAAAATTTCAAAATATGTAAAAAACAAAAATTATGCGTGTCCAAGCGTTTTCCCGAAAGATTAACCGTTTTTTAAATAACAAATATTGTAATATTTGAGGGGCTTTTTCACCCTCTTGGGATTTGAGATTCGAGAAACCCCTCCTTATCGAACCTCTACACGCCACAGTCAATCCGTTTGCCAAAAAATCAGCTTTAAACGTCAAACAATTTAAGCAGAATCGTGATTACTCAATGGTTATATTTTATGAAACACCCTGTATAAATTTTTAAAAAATCTTAAAATATGTAAAACAACAAAATAAAATATACGTGTTTAAGAGTTTTTTTCCGAAAAACTCACCGGTTTTTAAATAAAAAATATTCTAATATTTGAGGGGTGGTTTCACCCCCTTAGAATTCGAGTTTCGAAAAATCCCTTCTTATCGAACCTCTACACCCTAAAGTCAATCCGTTTTGCAAAAATCAGCTTTTTACGTCAAGCGCTTTAAGCAGGATCGTGATCAGTCACCAGATTTTTCGAAACACACTGTATACTGTGTACATTTTTAAAAAATCTTAAAATATGTAAAAAACAAAATAAAATATACGTGTTTAAGCGTTTTTATAAGCGTAATATTTGAGGGGTGGTTTGGAACCACCCCCTTGGAACTGGAATTTCGAAAAATCCCTTCTTATCGAACCTCACACCCTAGGGTGTGTGTATTTTACTGTCCTAGGGTTGGTGAACTTGATCCATCGATCGCCTCTTTGCCTGATATTGTAACCGACACACTTTCATTTTAATTTTGTAGCTAAAGTCTGCTAGTCTTAGATGTAACATTCGTTGTTTCCATTGATCTTTGTATTTTTGTTACGTTATCCATGTTTGATTGTGTAAGTGTTCAGGTCTGAATAAGGCTCATCAATGCTAAAGTCTGCTAGCCTTAGATATAACACTCGTTTTTCCATTGATCTTCGTATTTTTGTTACGTTATCCATGTTTGGATTCTGGATTCAGCTATGCTGGATTCAGCTTTAAAGGAATTTTCCCTCGAACAAGGAGTCAGAATTGTCTCCTCAGCCATTTAAGATATACGGAGAATACAAAATGAGAAGGTCGCTAGAAACATTGTCAGGAGGCATTTCAATAAATGGCCAAAAAATAAATAATCTACGCTTTGCAGATGATTCAGCACTACTCGCTAGCAGTCAAGAAAAGTTAATCAATTTAGTAAATAGGGTAGAAAACGAAAGCAATCGGCTCGGTCTGGAACTAAATACGCAAAAAAAACAAAATCATGATAGTTCATAGGCAACATAACAACCATCCAAATATAAGACATATCGACCGCTTTGAAGTCGTTAAGTCATACGTATACCTGGGATCACTATTGACAAATACAGGCACATCGGAAGAAGAGGTAAAGCGTAGGTGCAACATGACAGAGGTAACTGTTGGGAGACTGACCAAGATCTGGAAAGACCGCCAGATTTCAAGAGCCATCAAAAACCGACTAGTTAACTGTTTGGTACTCCTAATATTGACGTATGGCTGCGAATCGTGGACTCTCAGGCAGGCGGAACGTAAGAAGATCGATGCTACCGAAATGTATTGTTATAGACGTATGCTCCGTATCCCATGGACTGAACGCCGTACAAACGTTTCCATTATAAATGAACTTGATATTACTAACAGGCTTTCCTGTAAAATCCGACTAAAACAACTAAGACGACACACCCTAGAATCAACCTGTATGCCAAAATTGAGCTTCTTATCCTTGAGTGGTTTGAGTAGGATCGTGATTAATAAGTGAGTCAATCACTTAAGGATTGTACTAGTATAGATAATCCTTAATAAACGGATTTTATCAAATTTTCATTAATCCTCTTTATTTATTCTAAAATAGATTCTTCAGACATTCCAAAATAAGGTACTATGAGTATAGTTGATGCTCTTTTGGAACGTATAAACCTTAGATTAACAATAAGTATAAACAAGTATTAGTTAAAATTCTCTACTGAGGGGCAGGAGACTCAGACTCACAGTCTTGTATGAAATTTTTTATTTAAAATTTCTACTATTCTAGGCAACATGTTTCGGGAATAACAATCCCTTCTCCCATCTTCAGGCCCGGAAGCTAAAATGTTGTAAATAAAAAACAATCAAAGTAAGTCAAGTAACAAAACAATAAAATACTGGTAAAGAAAATGCCAAGATGAGTTTTATAACAAATAAATAATTACAAATGCCATGGCAGAATTTATCTATTTAAAATTTCTTAAATATCATGAGGAGTACATAAAACTATTTCTAAATGAAGTGGGAAAATTCAGATTTAATTATTATGTACTCACATTGGGTCGCTGAACGTTTATTTATAAACAAGAAGTTTCATGACGATGTACCAGTTAAAATCTAGGCTAATCGGTATGCAGAATTCTCCCACCACTTTATTTTAGCAGATAGGGGAAAATGGTCCTAACAAAAAATATTCAAAATTTACTGAAGATTTTGAAGCTATTATTTATAGTACCCCGTATCTAGGCAAAATTTTGTAAAAAATACAATTTTCTTATTTTTTATAGCAGTTGCGCCCTGTAGCAGCCGTTCTACAAACTTGAATATAATTTCCAGCAATTTCTCGTAGCGTCTTTAGTTATAAATACTTTTTTCGCAGGCCCTACGACTAATACTTTCCGAATTACAGTCGAGAGCTATTCTTTAAAAAAGGACACCCTGTATATAGAAGGTATTAGCATTTTTATATTTTTAGTTTATGGTCAAAGTGCGTTATTAATTTGCATATCTAATAAAATTATAGTGAATTTTTTTGTTATTTACTTCCGTTGCTAAATAAAGGTATTGCAAAATTTGTCAAAATTCTAGCTGACACCAGTGACTCACATAGCATAATTAATTATTGAAATTACTCTCTAGCATTGGTCATCGTACAGCGATTACATAAAAAAACAAAACGGTGAAACTACTCAGAAATACCGGTGAACCCAGTAAAATGAGTCACCGTTCAAAGAACAAAAAAGTATTTTTTGATGACGATACGCTTCGGTATGCATTAGGGCATACCATTGAATGCCTTTGTAGTTCTGCTCACCCATTCAGTGACTTTGTGTAGGCTGGCCAGAGGGTGTTATTATCTTCAAAACTTCCGTGATGTGATAATTTCTCTATAAATATCATCTTCTTATTAATATTATTAAATTCTATAAAATTAATTATTATATATTAAATTCTGATTCTTAATGTTATTTATGTTAACCTTCCGTTACTGGTATGGGGTATTTTGATACCCCAATTAATTTTGATTAGAAATATGAGAAAAGAAAAATAATTTGGTTTGATAAAAAAGTTTAACAATTATTGTAGACATTTATAAACTTCTAATTTGTAACTAAATATTAATTGGTCTGAATTTTAGGATTTAGAAACTGCTTTGGCCTTTTTTGCTAAGCCATTCTTGATGAATTTTTCCTGGAACGAAAATCTTATCTAATCGCGAAAAAGCTTATCTAATCGCGACAGTCTTTATATAAAACGTTTTTGAACGAACAGGTTTAAATTGTACTGTTAGACATTCTATAAATACGGGCAAAGATAACGGTTGATGAGGTTGTAAAAAGCGTACTGCTATTGTTTTATGGCTACGAAATTATTGTGATCACACGCTTATTTCAACGGTGTCGTAATTTTTAATATGTTTATTTAATATTGTAATTTGTTTATATGTATGTTGTAGATAACGGTGATTTTCTTAGAATCAGAAATAACGTTTTTTTGGTATATAACAGGAAATTTCTAGATTTGAAAGTTTTAGAATTTGTCTTCCACTAAGAAAGTAAAATTGACGTTGGGTTTCACTGTGGAAGTAGAAGAATAAGAGACTCTTTCTTCGAGGTACGAGTAAACAGAGAAGCCAATAGGATCTTGTCATCAGTGCTTTTAATTTTAATGATAAAGATACTATCCAATGTGGATAGCATCTTTAGCAAATATAAAAAGATAAAATTTAAAAAAATTCGGACCATTGTTTTTATTTACTTTGCTTACATAACGTTTCGGTCAGAAGAATCACTGACCGTTATCAAGTGTGAACTTATAATTCAGTGATACTTCTGACCGAAACGTTGGGTAAGCAAAATAAATAAAGACAATGGAAGTCTCTTCTCTAATCTTTAGCATGATTAGAAACCTATTCGATAGAGTTAAAAACATCCGAAGCATGTTTTTCATAGGAAATCATAAATATAAAATCTAACTTAAAAATACACAATTCTACAGCTCTAATTGTCATTTTCACCCTGAATAATGTACTTTGCTTTATATATATATTTATATAATGGTGTTAATGTCAAAATAAAGAAGTAAATCCAATACTAAAAAGCAACAAAAATAACCAACAAAGAAACCTTTTATTTCCGGGTTCTACACCTGCGAACGCCATTTCATCTATAACATAAGGATACAAATCTACCACATTGTTTTGATACTGAAGTAGGGCCTATAAAATTACCCAACTGAGGTTTTCTTTAGACTCTTCGACGTTTTGCAAAATTTATTTGCATCATTAGGATTTTTTTACATGGCAGTGATTCGTGATGATGGCAATACATCTGAAACATCGATTAACTTAAAAGAAACAATTCTGTTTTTTGTCGTAATCCAATTAAATAAGTTTTAAGTAAAACACAACCTGAAAATGTCACGAAGCAGTGCAACTGTATTTGTAAAATTTCATGCGAGTGTGGTGCATTGTATTTCGGTGAGACCTTTACCAATTCGAGTCAAAGAATATTAAGAAAACATATCATAGGCCATATCACGAAATCCTGAATTACTGAATACGTCTGGACCAATAAAAACTAATACAGTGGTCGGAAGCTAAGATAATTTACAGGTAGTACCTTTGGTTCAGCAGAAAATTCAAAGAGTTACGGCCCAAAGAGGCCCACGTACATAACAATACACAACTTTGACAATCGGAACATGTGAAAGCCTCTCATAAGCAGCCTGAAGGAGTTGAGGCCATATAGAGTGATTTCATCGTGGGCCATTTGACTAGTCCGAAAAAGTAGCAAAATAAGCGTTCGGCAGTTAACGTTTTATGTAAAACTGACTAGGTGTTTTTACACAAATTAAAGATAAAGGATTATTATACTATATATTATAGATAACTTCTATATTTTGAAGATTTTGATGGTCAACCATCAACAAAATATTCCTTATGTTTGGACTAAATTTTCTCGAGACAATTTAAAATTCCGTTACAATACGGAAATAGATTGAAGTTTTGTGATTACAGTGATATATAATTTATGTGGTTTTGTAACAAATTGTACCGGTAGTATTTTATGGCAAATGCCGGAGCTCTGCAAACCTTAATCAAGCCTTAATCAAAGCACATGTGTTTGGCATTTTGGGTGTGGCTTAACATGACAGGATCAGGTTAAGTCTCAGGCAGATTCCTGAAGTATAATATATATTCCCAACCTGAGCCGATTCCAAATGACTTCCTCACTTCTGGACAGTGACCGAGCTACAGAAACTTGAAAGAATTGAGGTTTACATTCATATAGCTTCTTTGAATCTCCGGTCACTTCCCACTTTGCCTGGATACCACTTTTTATTGTGGATATATCTAGAAATTTAAGTTCAGAGCTAGAAAATGCAAGTGGTATAAAATCTCCATCATTTGCCGCAGTCTTAGCAATCTTATTAGCATCTTCATTACCTCTTATACCCACATGGCTAGGAATCCATACTAGATCCACAGTTGAACCTTAAGATATTGAAGAGTGATGCAAGTCGAGCGATTTAACGGCTAGAGGATGTTTTGGTGATAATTCGTTTAGGCATTGTAATGCCATTTCTGCTACTCCTTGCTTGTGATTGGACGTTGCGCTGATCCATGAGCGAGAGCTTAGATATACTTATTCCAATTAATGTTTAAGTTGGGGGCACCAGGAAGAACAAAGCAATGAATGGCCATAATCTGCATGGAGAATATGCCTTGGTTAGAAAGGTTTGACAACGAGATTCTGTCAATTTCGATTGTTATTGTAACTATACTCGAATCAAAAATTCTTTTGATATTCTTGATATTTTTAAAATGTCTTCAGAAAATGTTTTCAAAATGGTTATGAGATATATTTTTAACAAAAGCCTGCCATTTTTTTGCTTCGCAAATTTAATCAAAATAGTCTAAGTGGATACAAGTATCTCCAGCACGAAATCAGATTTCCTATCAACAGGACGATTTACATCTTTTTATATTTTATTTATTTATTGCATTGGTTTATTAAACCTAAAACTTTACGTACGTTATTATAAAGTCATACTATTTACTATGACAAAGTTTATTATTTAAATTTTATTACTTTAGGAGATTTAGCGTTGTAAAATTTAAAACCTGGGATCAATGTCTCGCGCCAGCAACAACTCATTAAATCCGGAATCGGGCAATTTGATTTAATTCCATGGAAAATTAAACTGCGTAAATAGGATAATAAAGCCATTAGGGTCCGGTGCTACATAAAAAAGCGCCGACGTTTAAAATTTTAAGCTTATTTTTTTCGCAAAGTGATTTAGACGAAGCCTGACAACTTGTTGCATTAAAAGCTTTGGATGATGAAAATCGATTTTAATAAACATTTTTTGTACCTTTTCTTCCTAAGCCTAAATTGAATTGTTTAAACGAGTTCATATTACAAAAATAAATATTTTCATTGCATTATACGAAAGTTCTTTATTACATATCTCAATGCAGTAGAGTGTTTGACAGTGATAGAAAATGGTGAATTTTGGAATAAAATGGACTAGCATTATCTTTAATGTAGAAGATTATACTTGATTTAAGTAAGCACAATCTTCGGATTATCACGTCGTTTTTAACAGACACTGAACAGACACTCAATGAACAATTCATTCAATAGTTTGAAGCTAAGAAACAATGGAGAATACAAATTTTGTGGGGAAAATGGAGAAAAACCAGGACACATCATCACCAAGTGCGCCGAGACGACAACCATTCGTGCCATAAACTTTGGTGCTACTGATATCAGAGATGGAGAACTAATCTCTGTAAAACCGTCTCAGATACTAGCTTTGGTCAAAGCTCTGAGACTGTATGATGATTGACTCAAGAAAGGGGGACACAATAGATCGGTCGACAAGGTCGCGGTGATTAACCCTCCTCCATACATTCTATATTCTACACTGATCTGATGGTTTTTGTCCTTTTAAGGTAGCCGAAGCCTTAAAAAACTGTTCTAATTTTGTACTTCTATCCAATTTTCTTTATTTTGTAACTTATTTTTTTTGACAAGGCATTTTGGGATAGGGAAATTCAGTTTTTATGGTTTTCTTCCTTTGTTAACATTCTAGTTGATTCAATTAAATCTATAGGATACTAATTCTGCTACAAGTCGTTTCTTATATTTATAAATTTCTTTGATAAAGATTCCTCGGAATTGCTGATTTCTGGTGAAAGCATTGTAGGTAGGTATCCCGGATCTGGGAAAATTTCTAAATGTCTATTTCTAAAATTAGGAACGAATACAGCGATAAAAAACGGGTACGCAAATAATGACAAACCTACTTATTATCAAAATACTACTATGGAGATAGAATTTTCACATCAATATTGAAGATTGCTACTATGTAAGTCGGAATCCTACGTTGAAGATATCATGTTGACATTAATGACATAAGTGATACATTGTTCAAGCGTGATAGGAATTGATATATTAAATTATATTCTATTCTTTGTTCCAAATTATACATAAGTTATCAATATATTGTATTTATAGTTCGGTTTATTTTTTTTGATGTTTGAATTACTTGGTATTCAAACCACTCTATGTAAATATTTTCCACTACAAGTAAAAGTGATGATCCCAAAGACATTATAAAGATAGACCGAACATCTAATTCTTAAATACTCGTTGGTAGTGTATCAAACATTCCAATGTGTCAAACAAGGACAGAAGAGACAGAGAAGTCTAAAATTTCCGACCCCGGCAACTAGGCGCATTTCGATTTTTCTAATAGCCAGTGGCGTATCGTTTTTTGGAAAGCATTTAATTAGTAAAGTAAAAGTAAATTAATTAGTAAAATTTATACTCCATATTAATATACTACATTAACACTTTTTCGTCAGATGAGTTTTGTTATAAGGTCTAATATAATAATATAATTAATATCCCACATATACCCATGTTGAAACGTTAGTAGGTGGTTTTCGAAAATTGCTCCAACGTCGATTTTCAATTTAAACTTTCAGTTACTTCTATATAAACTTTCAGTTACTTTTGAATATTCACAGGGTGACTCAGGCTTCCGAAACAGTTCTATATTAGGTTTGTGGTTGGTGATTTTTCTTTCAATTTTTTTTCAGAATATGGAGGCAATGGTAAAGCACATTTTAGACATTTTTGTAAACATAGGTGGTCGGAACATATTTTCAAACTAAAGTTGTAGATTTGCCATTAAATTTCCATTCCAGAAATACCTAGGGTTGCCACCTGTCCTTTTTTGAAAAGGACAGTCCTTTTTTGGAATAACTTGTCCTTTTGACTGTTTTTGACTTAAAAAGTCATTTTTATTTTCGTATTTTCCCTAAGAAAATTATCTATAGCAAACAGAAATATTCTTTTCGTCCAAATTTAATTAGAGATGTTGTAAAACTTATAAATAAATTTTTCTTGTTTAGAATAGGCAACATTATTTAGAATTTCCCGTTTAATCTCAAATGATAGTTTAGGTTTTAGTTTTACCATTTTTGATCTTAAAAAGAACTTCAAAATTAGTAATTAGTAACGATTTAGTTAGTTCGCAATCGATAGCTGCCTGTGAAGTACTGTGTAATAGTTGTTTAATCTTGTATTATTAATAACTTCCTATACCTAAAATCAATATTTAATGAGAAAATTGAAAATTGATTCATTAAAAGTATCAAACCTGTGTGCTACAGTATGGGATTTCTGTCGCATAATAATGAATTACGTTTGCTTCATCTACGTTACCGGAGATGGAGCTCAAGGCTAGGCAAGGTTTGTATAAATATACAAAATACAAGAAGCAAAAAATTATTAAGGCCTAACCCCTACATATATGCTTATTCTCTGCATTAAGTTCATCAGACTGAAGGGAACAGCCATTCGACGACCGGTTTCGGAGATTTATCTCCATCGTCAGGCCGACTTTGCTGTGTAACCCTCAATCCGACAAACGAAAAGCATAAAAGCAGAAAATAGCATTTGAGTACAAAACGTACTACTATGGCGAGTGCTAGATGGCGAGAGCAACTGGTAGTAATAGGTAAAAAGCTTTTTTGGAGGCCTGGGTCACTCTGTATATAGGTATGTATAAAACTAGTAGCCTAAGAATTATTTACAGTTCGTCCCATTCTAAAAAAAGGTAAACATACCGTACAAATAACTCTAGGAAGAGGTATTTGTACAGTGGTAAAAAATTGTCTAAACAAGGCCGAAGGGGCAGATATAATAAAGCAATAAAATGTAAAAAAGGTTGGGTAACACCTTTGTTTATTTGTTGAGCAAAATTCTATATCGTATATATTGACCAGAAATGACGCAATTTTAAGAAAAAAATGTCACTTTCTGGCTTATAATAAAATTTCAAATGCAACGTTTATATTCAAATTTGTTATGATCTACAACAGTTAGGTAGTCATTGAGACGAATTATAATTCAATTACTGGCTACTACCTTCTTGTTTTAATAGATTAAATACAAATATAATTAGAAATTATTTTGATTGTGTGTCCCTTGTGGGACGTCTATGTACAATGACGAAAACAATACCCACCTGTGAAAAGACAAATTCGGGTAATTTGAGCTTATTTTTCCACACACTTGACACTGTCGTACCATACTAAATTCGTAGATTCAAAAGTACGTTAAACAAAAACAAAAACCACCGAAAAACACTGAAAGTTTACTTTCGTTTGCTTTCGTCTTGATTCCGACTTCAAACACACCGCAAGCTAAACGTAGTACGCTATAACGGACCAAGGGCCGTCACGAGGGGTGGTGGGACGGAAGGCTCATTTCCTTCTGGAAAACTAGCAGCGACGTTGCCAATAGTTCTAGACGTTTCAGCACATTAAACAGTAAATATGTCCTTTAATAGTAACGCATATATCCTCTGGTTAATAACATATTACGCATGCTTCTTTAAAAATAAACTATTAATTTAATTAAGAAATTGAGTTTTATTGATATCCGGTGAAGGTTTTAAAGTCACCTTTTCTGCAAATCAAACTGAGTAGATAGGCGCAAATTTGAGATGTGGCAATGTCGCCTTCTCTATCTCAGTTGGTTTTTACAGTACGTAGTCAACCTCCGATTGTTTGATCGGGTTAAAATTTCTAATGTGATATCTGTTCTTACTAAATCTATGGATGATCCGTTGGTAAATCATCCTGCGAGCAAAAATCCTCATTAATATGGAATTATGCATTTTACAGCCAAACTGCATAGTGGTCCAGTAGACTAGTTTTGTCCTGTTAAAATTATTTTCGATTCAATAACTTTGAATTTTAAAAGTATCATCTTTCTGTCTTCAGGTCTCTTTATTAAATAAAGATTAACAAAATAAAAAAAACATATTTTTACTGGAAATTAAAATTTGATATAAGTACGCCAATTTAGTGGACTTGTATCGCGTAGATCATCTCAGGGAGTGCAAGTATAGAACACACATTTTTTATTATTTACGTTTATTATCTTATTGTTCCTACATACTGCAAATTAAATCGATTCCTTGAAGCGAAGCGTTTAATAAAATGCATAAAGAATTTATAAGGTAGTATAGTATTGTATTGAAGTGAACCAATACTCAATGTATTGGGAATAATCGGAATAATGCTCGGTGCGTTTTGCTTGCTGTTTGTTAACACAATGTTGCCTGCATTATCTTAAAGATTGTAATAAATATAAATAATTATTTTAATAATTTTTAATATATTTTTCTAAAGCCTGCCAGTTCTCGTGTTCTAGAAGGAACAGACTTGGCTCCAATAATGTTGACAAAATAATTTTTCTGAATTCCATTCTATCAAGTACATAAGTACACATTTTCGTATCAACAAATAAACAGTACCGTTTATGTTATAAATAAACATTTAAAATACTTATTCTTATTTTTTAATAATTTTGTATTTAAAAAAATAATAAGTACTTAATGTGTTGATGAAAACGTTTACCAAAAATAGAATCGCATACTTACATTATTGTTGTTATGTAAGTAAGATTTGTTATTTTTAATATAATATGTTTATTAGCATTATTTAGACAGAAATATGAATCTTTTCAAAGCCTTGCAGATGGTACGATTGAGTTGCCGGAGTCATACTACTACTACTAATTTATCTGAAACATATATGAAGATATGATCATACTTAACCGTAATTTAAGAGTAGTTTTAAAAAATCACCTTGTTAATAAATATCATAACTTTATCATCTGGACCATTATTTTATATCCTTTTCCAACTAAAGGTTGATTCTTACTACACCTTTCATTTCCATTCCTTATCCATTCCATATCCGTTCCGTATTTTTTGTTGTATTGCCGCTATACGTAAGCTTCCGTTCCATATAAGTTCCATATCAGTTCCATACTTTACAGAAGCGGTTTTATTAACCACCAAGAAGAAACTCTCTCATATATCATTTGAGCTTCTCGGTACAACAATTTCACCAAAGAATGCACTAAGATAACTTGGAGTTTGGCTTGATTCAAAGCTTACATTCGGCGAGCATATAAATCAAGTTATACAAAGAAAGGCGGAAAGAACTTTGACCGCACTGGGTAGGCTGATGCCTAATATAGGAGGGCCACTTGCCTCCAAACGTAGAATCGTAGCCTGTGTAGCACACTCTCAACTGTTATATGCCGCACCAGTGTCGCACTTCGCAATATCAAAGGGATATATAAGGCAAAAACTTAAAGCTATACACCGTAAACTGAACCTCAAGATCTGCAGTGCATATAGAACCGTCTCCGCTGAAGCATTAAATGTTATATCCGGGGTGCCGCCTATTCACCTACTTGTAGAGGAGAGAAGAGGGAGATACAAAGGGACATCAAAACTGGAGGCAAGAAGCATACTGATGATTGAATGGCAAAAGGAGTGGGATCTAGATAGATATGGTAGATGGACATATGATCTCATACCAGACATTAATACCTGGTTAGACAGAAGCTTTGGAGAGACGGACTACTTCCTAACTCAGGCATTGACAGGGCACGGATGCTTTAACAAGTATTTGTATAAAAGGGAGAGATCCACCTCAAATTTGTGTATGTATTGCAAGGAAGTTGACAGTGTCAAACACACACTATTCCTCTGCAATGAATGGAAGCAGTTTAGAGAGTCATTCCAACGGGACAGTGGAGGACAAGTCTTTAATGCTAAAAATATGATGCAAGGGCTGCTAAGCGGTGAAACATCATGGAAAATGACATATAGATGCATTCGAGAAATAATAGAAACCAAAGGAAATAGAATGCGGGGCCTAACCGCATAGACAGCTGATGGACGCGAGGAAGGTTTTTTTAGTCGGTAGGAATCTGACACTACCCAATGGTGTCTTATACAAGATTTTTCCCCTCCTCATCAAAAAAAAAGTTCAATACTTTTTATTTTACGATTTATATCATTACAAAAGTTTTAGTTTAAAAATTTGTATCTTTTGAAAAAGGTAATAGATTTAATTAAGAGGTGTGAAAGAATAAATAAATATCAGCAAAATTTTTACAGAGCTGTTACATATGTAAGAACGTAACAACGCTGTTTGTGATACGCTTGTCCGTCCGTCAAAAAAATGTATGGAAGGAAGGGAAACGGAACGGATAGTGTACATTGTCCTATTCATTTTTATGATATAATATTTTATATGAACGGAAGGGAAACGGAAGGGAGTTGATATGGAAGCTATAGTCAGAATCAACCTTAATTCTGTCAGTTTAGTCAGTTTTTACCTCAAATCAGCATCTGTTTAAAATGTTCTATCTATAGACCAAATGCTGCACCCATAGACTTAAAATAAAATATAGACTGAGCATCTCATTCATAAATAGCTGGAACATGCGGTCAGACACTGTCTTGTTATTGTTGTGTTATTGTTTTAGGTTATAACGAGTGCGACACGAGCGATAGATAGGTTGTCTCTGTCGTAACGGTCGTTCCCTGACGACTCTGCCGAGAAACACAACACTGTCTTTCGTTTCTCAAGTACACCTGAACTCTCCGTATCATAGCCGGGTAATTTTTTTATTTTAATGAAGCTATAATTAAATTAAAAATATATCGTATTTAAACTTTTTTATATTTTATTAAGATTTTTTAAATAAAAGTTTAGAAAAAACAATTTAGAGTCCAAAAAGGATAAAAATAATAAAATACACGTTATAGAAGAAATTTTATCATCGAAATTAGGTAATTTTTGAAATTAATAATAAATTATTAATTTTAGTCAAACATTTACAACCCCTAATATTAATCAAAACAGGATCTATTCCACAGATATAATAGAATCGGCAACAGGGAGAGAAAAAAAATATGATTGTTGTAATTTTTTTTCTGGTTAAGTGATGTCTTATTATGTAAATTAGAGCAAACATAAATCTGTTCCATTAAAGCAAGGAAGGTGATAGGAAGTGGATAAAATAAAAACTACATTTATAACTCGGTACTGTCTTTATTATACCGGGTGCGTCTCAAAAGTGGCTCATCCCCATAATTTTTTTATATTTTCAAATAAAAAAAACAAGATTTAGTATGTTAGTATATGAAATAAATTAGGATTGATTGACGCATTCAATTGTTTTTGGTCACTTCCTGTTTCACCGGAAATGACTATAACTTTTAATTTTTAAACGGCACCCTCGGTATACTTCTACTTTATTCGATAGAAAATGACACTCTGAATAGAATGATATATCATATGTCAACTTTTGACATTTTCGCATATGGTTTAATTGTAATTGTAACACGCGGTTCATAGCGACAATTTGACTCGAAATACCAAGTGTGTGGTATCAATATATTCATAAAAAAATGCTTTTTCCAAATATGCTAATGAGTCACCCTTGTTCCATTTGAAAAAATTGACATATGTATGATTAAAAATACGATTTGTACACCTTTTAACCGGCCTAGACAAGACACGAAACCTATTAGACGATCAAAACTATTTTTCCAAGGCTCCTTGATTAAAACTTAGTGGATTGAAAAAAACTGGATTGAAATTTAAAATAGAATATGTTTTTAAGCGATAATGTCAAAAGTTGACATATGATATGTCATTCTATTCAGAGTGTCATTTTTTATCGAATAAAGTAGCAATTTAGAGGGTGCCTTTAAAAATCAAAAGATGTAATCATTTCGGTGAAACAGGAAGAGACCAAAAACAATTGAATACGTCCAATAAATCCTAATTTATGTCATATACCTACTAACATACAAATCTGTTTTTTTTATCTGAAAAAATAAAAAAAGTTATAGGGTTGAGCCACTTTTGAGACGATCCGGTATATTAAAAAATATTGTTTCATAATGTAATATCATTTTAAAATTCTTGTATGTTATTTTAGATTCTGAAGATAATTTTACAATAAACCGGAATATATTTTTAATAAAAACATTATTAATTATTAACAGGGTTATAATTATGATTTTGTTACAATGTAAGTAAGTAAATAATGTAATGTAAGAGAAAAAATTCAGATTTTACATTTTACTAAAATATTATCTAAATAAGCGCCTTTCTACAACAACGCCACTGACTCCCAATGGGTAAATTGAGAGTTGCCTACCGGTCAAAAGTCGTTTCAAGACTTAAATGGATTATTTAAGTCAAATTTCTTGCAAATTTGGCACTGGCGAACCATATTTTATAGTTCTTGAACAGAAAAAGTCAATAAAATAAACACTTAAGCACTACAAGCTAAGAAAATGCGTTAATACAGCCGGGGAGATAGCGGCAACAAAGCTTTACCGCACACGTGCGACACGTACTACAAGGTAATAAATGAATGAATAGGCTCCCTCGCCTCTAATCGGTGTTGTCATATTGTAAAGAACTTATCCTTTTTAAACAGTATCCGACTTATAATTTAGTAGTATAAGGACTATTTAATACATCTCTGGAATATTAAAACCTACTTTATTAAACTGTAGTATTAATATCTCAATATATGTGTATAACAAGAAAAAAAATATTGATAATATTAAAGACGTGACAACATAGGCTGGATGAGGAAGGCTCGGTCGACTGTACCCAGAAGTAAACATGTGTACAAAAAAGGTTGTTTGTCCGCGTTGAGATGTAAATAGTGTAGTCTATATTTTATTTTAAGTCTATGGCTGCACCTCTAAAATCCATTTGTAGCATTTGCTATACTTATAGCTCTGCCCAAGGTTCCTCTGTAAAACCAGTCTTAATCGTACTGGTACAAATTGACCAACAATACAGAACTACTGTTTAGGCAACATCATTAAAAATAACTAAATAAGTTATTTAGCGGTCTATTTAGTAGTAAGATGATGTTCAACTATGGGGAATGTAAGAAAATATTCTCTTGTTCGATAAAAATGCACTTCTTCAATAACATTCCCTCAAGCCATACAAAATCACTTACGATAAGCCATCGAAATATTATAGCACGGGAAGAAGGAATGAATCTTTGATATGTGTTATTTCTTTAAGAACTCGAGCTACCTCAAAAAGATCTTAGGCACTACTGGACGTCTTCTTGGGCTTACTTACTTCAAGGTGTCTCTCCAAAGCAATTTTAACCAGATATACAAAAAGAACCATTTAGGAACCAGTACGGTGTAGACGGATCCCTCCTATATAGACATCAACAAATTAATCTTAAAAAAATCTCCTTAAACACCACCTTCTAAGAAAGAGTCTTAGTCTTCAAAGTCTTTGAACTGTTGCAGTTAACCAATGAAAGTTGAAAACGTTAATTATTGTGATGAGGTGAAGTAAATACTAAAATAACTTCATCATAATTTAATCAAATTCAGGTATAATACAGAAGTTAATTTAACTTATTTATTAGTTTATATATTAGATCAGAATTAAATACTTCTTAATTAAATATTAATATTGAGAAGCACTCAATAAAATCATAAATGAAACGCTATGCGATATTAGATGATATAAAATTTGAACTATCTAGTAAATGTATTTAAAGTTGGTTTTACTCAAACATAATATTTACGCAAGATTGCAACATTTAATACCAAAAAATAGACACCGATATTAATTATTAATCGTAAAATGTAGGATCTTAATTTCTATATAACCATCCATTTTAATTAAATCGGGAATGTTTATCATTTTGCAATATTATAGCCCTCAATATTAATTTGAGATTTTTTCATTGTTTACGTTTAATTAAAATATTTAAATCCAATATGAATTTTTTGTTTACTTAATGGAATGGTTTATCCTCCATAAAATTTTGCTTCAAAATTTATTAACGAAGTTTTTATGATACTGTTTGTTTTCTAATGAATATATAATGAAATTTTACTTGGAAAGAAAGTTTTTATAGACTAAATGTAATTTAAAGGCAGCTCTTTTGCAAATTTGTTAAAAATGAAGTAAAAAACTAAAAATGGTTAATTTTAAATTCCCAGCTGCGATCTATTTTTTAAATTATTTTTTTTTTCAGTTGACATAATCATAAATCCTAAATAAATGTTTGTTATCTGAGATTACAAAGATAAAATTTGTTAATATTTTGAGTCATTAATATTATACTTGTATAGTATATCACAGTGTTGTATACTGTATATCAGGACAATGAGGAATCATTGTAATTATCCTTGCTTTATGAAATAAAAACTAAAAATTGATTAAGGCGTAGGGAGTTTTCTTGGAGGATCTTAACCCTTAAGTACTAACATATCGAAATAGACGCATTAAAAAAATACATATTTTCTTTGTGTTTAACAGATTTTTTGTAAGTGGAATGAATCATTAGTATTAAAACTACAGGAAAAAAATATCTAATTATATTATGCGAACATGTTTCATATATTTGAAATAAATGTACTAGTTTTGGATTTTTGACATATCTTTGTTTCTCATGGAGATAGAAAAAAAACGAAAGGAAAATGAAAAAAATATATTTATTATTATATTTAGCATATAAAAACCTATCTATTAAGCACAAAAAAGCAAAAGAAAATATAAAGAATAAAAAAATGACAATGCCTAAAGATGGGCTTGTTCCCTACACACTTTTTTGCGCATTCCAAACAAATTGTTCTCCTCACTTCCTTCGATATTAGTCTACTGATCAATCACATCCATTTTCATCATCTATCACAAAACGTACACAGCTACATACCATTAGATATTAGTTAAAAACCTAGACCCGGGCGGACGCCCCAAAAAGACCCGGGCGGACGCCCGGGGCGCCTGAAACAGTAATCTAAACAAATAGTAACGAATATCCAGTTCAATAATTAATCGGTACTGTCAATTTCCACATTAACACATTAGCTATTACCACACCACATAGGGAAGAATATCTGACTAAACATTATAAACACTATACCAACAAACTATACTATATCCTAGATGTATCCTATTACAGTTTATTGAAATTATGCTCAAAAAAATCCTTAGCACGAAAGCTTTGGGATAGTTTTGATTTCTTCTATTCTATATGTTTTTTGAGTGCTCTATCCGAAACTGGGATTTGCGAATTCATTTTCGTGGAAGAATATTAAACAAAATTAAATAAAAAAATATAACTCGGATTTGTTCGTGGCATTTTTATAACTCAAAAGCTACCAACTTTTTGTAAATAATCCTTCTTTCTATAATTCTCGTTTTTATAAATTTCTAAACAAACTGTTTTGGGTCAAGAGCCAGCAAAATTAACAGGTTTAGACTGACCGCTCAAAATTGCACTTTTCCACACCCTTTATTTGTTATTAATGGCTGATATGCCCTAAGTTATATGCGGCAAATATTCATTCGAAAGAAGCTGAAGAGGATACCGATATCCTTATTATAAAAAATAACTTATAAGTTTGCCTCATTAATTAAATTAATTTATTAATAGTAGTGGGAAAGATATCAATCTTTTGGTGGTTTTGATTGTTCCGGATTGATTATGTAGTAATACACTGAAAATGGTAGCAAAATCGTAGAATTTTCTCATTAGAGGAATCACACAAAGAAAAATTTGGCTGATCAACCGATCTCAAACATTGGCTGATCCTCATTTTGCAGCCGACAAAACTGTCTGATCATAATACTAGATTCTGCACGAAATATGTAATTTCTTAAATTCTTAATAATAAAATATAATAAAAGTAATGCAACTGCTTGCAATTAAATACTGTTTTGTTTTCAAAGATCACTTATACCAGAACGAGACTGCCGAAGTTGGAATTCTATTTCTTATGCTCTATATGCTGAGTGCGTCTCAGAAGTTTCTCCCCCTATAATTTGTTTATTTTTAACACAGATTAAAATACGATTTTTTAAGCGAAAATGTCAAAATTTGACATATGATATGCCATTCTATTCATTAGAGGAACCACACAAAGAAAAATTTCGCACAAAGAAATGCATCTCAAACATTGGCTGATCCTCATTTTGCAGCCGACAAAACTGTCTGATCATAATACTGATTCTGCACTAAATATGTAATTGTTTGTGAAAAAGAAAGGAACATTTTCTTAAATTCTTAATAATAAAATATAATAAAAGTAATGCAACTGCTTGCAATTAAATACTGTTTTGTTTTCAAAGATCACTACTTATACCAGATCGAGACTGCCGAAGTTGGAATTCTATTTCTTATGCTCTATATGCCGAGTGCGTCTCAGAAGTTTCTCCCCCTATAATTTGTTTATTTTTAACATAGATTAAAATATTTTTTTTTCAGCGAAAATGTCAAAATTTGACATATGATATGCCATTCTACTCAGAATGTCATTTTCTTTTGGAATAAAGTAGAAATATACCGAGGGTGCATTTAAAAATCAAAAGTTTCAGTCATTTCCGGTCAACCAGGAAGTGACTAAAAACCATTGAATACGTCAATCAAACCTAATATATGTCATATACTAACATACCAAAACTCGTTTTTTTAACGAAAAAAATAAAATATTTATAGGAGTGAGTCACTTTCGAGACCGGTGTGGAAAAAACAAGAATCGCAGACTAAGATTGAATGAAGAGAAGAATTTTGAAGTATATTTAAGTGAAAATGTATTGTTAAAGTAGCATAAATATGCTTAGTTTGTAGTTAAACTATAGGACTGAAGGAAAAAGAGAGTTATATTAACTGTTAAGGAGGGGTGTGGGGGGGGGTGGCGCCAGATAGGGTACTCGCCCGGTCTCAATATTTTTCTTCCGCCGGCCCTGTATATACATACAACTGGACGCCGTTTTTTTAATCATACGGTACTATGTACATCATGTTATTGTGATGAATATTACATTTTGTATTTTAATGTTATAAGTGTACATTACCTTATTTTATATCATCATTTAATACAGTGGGCTCTATTTTAAACAATCTTCCTTCTTTGTTACAGAGAAGAAGTTTCAAGTCTCCTCGAAAAATGGATCGATTGCGGCGATCTTTCAGAGATTCGTTTCGGAGGAGAAAGGATCGGGTTCCGGAAAGTTCGAAGCCCCACCAGTGGCAAGCGGATGAATCAGCCGTCAGGTGAGTGATTAATGGTAATATCTCAGTGATTAGGTTAAGACATGTGATAAATTATGAAATCGGTAATCAGAGTCTACGTTTACCAATTTAATGATAATATGTAATATGATGAGAAAAACTGTCATATCGATAGTGATAAAGAAGATATTAATAACAACATAAAAATGTGAGATTTTTCACATTTTTATAAACAAGGTCAATAAGTTATTTACTCAACGTTTCCGGAAACTACTGATTATCGAATTTATCGACTTGTTGAAATAAGATTTTTTAGATCGTTCTGAAGGATGCTAGATATTCTTACTGGAGATAATAATAAAATATAGATTGGGACAAAATTTGGTGGTCATATGTGTGTCATCATCCATATTATCAGCTTTCCTATTAGTGTTTTAATTGGATAACTAATAATTACTATGTTTACTTTAATGTGTTTTGAATGCGTGATGTTCGTACTGAAACCTCCATGAAAACAAGCGTTCAAAACGTTTTGAGTATCAAGATCGATTCACCTTTTTCTGGATGGATTCTAAATATCTAAAATTGCATAACAATGTGGGTGAACGATCTAGGAAGCTAGAAAGGAGCGAACACTCTACTAACTGACCAGAACCGTTCTGAGGTGTTCTTCACCTGTTCTATTTTGTCATATTTTGTAACAGTTCGTATGTGTCTATAGTGCATATACTGAAATCTGATCTTCCAATATGTTTAAAAAGAAAGGTCCTTAACCAGTGTGTCTTGCCTGAGTAGAGGGAGATGGCCGATTCTGCATCAAGAGGAGGAGCAGGAGGAGGAGGAGGGCACTGCGCATGCGCGAGAGTAGGGGCTGTCAAATGTCAAACGTCAAACCTGTCACCTGTCACCTATCAAATGTCAAACGTCAAACCTGTCCAATGTCAAACGTCAAACCTGTCCAATGTCAAACGTCAAACCTGTCATCTGTCAAATCTATCTTACGTCATTCGTACAATGTATGGAGCTGAAAACACTTACTTTGACCAAAAAGAACATTTATACACTCAGATGCAAAAAACGCAACGGAGAAAATTTTGGCCAAGTTTAAACTGTCATATTTTTGTTATTTTTAGTCTTAATTTAAGTTTTAGTATTTGGTATATTATACAGGGTTAATCGAGGGGTTGTTTTTTACCCTAATTTTGACACGCCCTGTGCAATAATTTCGTGTATAAATTTTCCTGAAATATAATTTTAGGGTTAGAACCATGTCTCCTGAGCATTTTGTTTTTTGGTTTATGTCAATACATGTCTTGGTTAATTTTTAAGAGCGAAATGGACTTGTCAACAACAATTTGCAATTTTTTCAATTATCATTTATTTTTGAAGTTTTTTTTTCAATATGACAAGGTAGCTTTAGTGATTATTATAAACTATATACTACTATCAACTGCCCATCATGTTCGACGCTTGGGAAATGCTTGGTTGGAGGGTTAGAGGTCGCGAAGCGTTATCAGCTTCATTAAATGAACTTCGCTTGGTCCTTAAAGAAGAATGGGAAAACATAACGCAATATGATATATGCAGCCTCAATGACAGTATGAACAAACGTATACAGGCAGTTATAGCAGCAAGCGGAAGCAATACGAAGTATTAGGGTATTTTTTACAATTTTTTCTTCTGTTTGTATACTTCAGTATTACATATTTTTTTTAATATCGTTAGTTTTGTTATCGTTATTAATGATTATTAAAACCATGACTGTATCGTTAGTCTTTAACGTTTTTTTTTTAATTTAGTATAGAATATCCGATGCAGCGTAATATGACGTTACGACAATGACCACCAAAATCATCTCGTCATATTAAAAAATTACATCAAAAGTAATGATAACTGAAAAAATTGCAAATTGATCGTGATCAGTTCATTTCGCTCTTAAAAATTAACCAAAGCATGGATTGACGTGATCGAAAAAACAAAATGCTCACGAGACATGGTTCTTACCGTAAAATTTTATTTTAGGAAAATTTACACACGAAATTATTGCACAGGGTGTTTTAAAGTTAGGATAAAAAACAACCCCTCGATAACCCTGTATAATATGGCAATTACTAAAGTTTACAAAAACTGAGTTTGCGAATTAAAGTTGATATAATTATGTACAGTTTGCTAAAAAATTATGCAAATAGGGCTAAAAATAACAAAAATATAACACTTTATTTGACCAAAAAATTTCTCTGTTGTTTTTTTTTGCATCTGAGTGTAGAATAAACATATATAGAATACACCAATGGAAATGGAAGTTACACTTGTTGGGAGTTACACTTAGAGATAAAATACCCAATTATACCATACGAAATCGAACATCTAGTAAGAGATGCGGTGATATCTGCCGTACATTTTAAATGAGACTGGGCAGGACATGTGGCTAGGATTACAGATGGACGGTGGACAAAGGCTTGTGGAATTGAGACCAAGACACGAGGCCTATAGAAGCAGAGGACGACCTCCTAGTCGATGGACAGATGATATTAAGAGATTGGCTGGAAACTGGATTCAAGTGGAACAAAACAGAATGAAATGTCTAGAGTTAAGGAAGGTTTTTGTTCAGCAGTGGACGGAATAAGCTAAATGCTGATGATGATGATATTATGTGCCTCAGCGGATGTGTGGAATTGTGACGAAAGTAGTTAAAATAGGGGTATAGCTGAATAACTGTTACAAAACTTTACATGTACATAAATCAATCTGTAGATTTAAATAACTGTTTCAAAGCTGTAAGAAATTACTCATTATATATATCATTATATATATCATTATATTACTCATTATATATATCTGGTGTTTATCAACGACATTGCAAATCTAGATTATTATTTATTTTTGTTCTAGATAATTAGCGGTAAAATCTCCCTCTTTGCGGACGATACTAGTTTCACTTGGACCGGCCCAGATGTTACGGCACTATATAATACTATATCCAGTGACTTACGCACCATTAAATCTTGGTGCGATTCTAATCTCCTATGCCTCAACCTTTCAAAAACTAAAGTTTGGTCATACAAAAGTACTATACAACCTTTTGTACTTAATAACACCACTATTGACGTCGTGGACTCTGTGAGATTCTTAGGACTTGTTGTAGACAACTCGTTAAAATGGGACTTGCACATCGAAGCTTTATCAAAGAAACTAAGCGCTGCCTGTTTTGCGCTAAGATCAGTTTCTAAGGAACTTAACTCATCAACCTCTAGAATGGTCTATTATGCCCTTTTTTGAGTCGCATCTTCGTTATGCCCTTCCATTCTGGGGTACTTGATGCGCGACAAAATTTGATCGTATTTTCAAACTTCAAAAGAGAGCAGTTCGATACTTATTGGGACTAAAACCAACTAAACAGTAGAACTCAGTGCCAGAATTTCTTTAAAAATTTCAAAATACTGACTCTTCCTTCCTTATTCATTTTTGAATCCGTTTGCTTAATCCGCAAGCACATATTCTCTATTCCGGAAAGGCCTTCTCACAACTATCCACTTAGGAATGCGGAGCACGATATTTATCTACCAACCCCGAGCTCAGAACTAGTTAAGGGCTCAATACTGTACAATGCCAAGAAAATGTACAATGATTTGCCTTCGAATATCAAGTCACTTTCATTCTTTCCCGCATTTCTCAAAGCTCTGAAATCATACTTACTGGAGTATATGGATATGCGGCATATGGACTATATGCGGTAAACGACTTTTTTGTTGATGTTTAATCATGAACAATTTTGAATTTTAAAATTTTGATCATCTCACACACTGGTTAAAGGTCTAGTATTTAATATTTTATAACTCTTGATTTTATGATTTATAACATGATTTTATTCATTTACAGTTTTCCTTTTGTAAAATTTTCTAGATACGCCTGTGTTCTGCAATGTCCATATACATATGTTTTATTTGTAATTTTATGACGTAATTTTTTTTTGAATTTATTTGTGTTGTATGATATTATTTTATTATTTGTATATTTGTTTTTGTGCTTTTTTGTTTTGTGAATGCTTTGTCGATGAAGCTGTTTTGGCTTTTTGTACAATAAAGCGTTTTTTTATATTTGGAGCGAGGAACAAGGTGTCATTGCTATAGATGCAAAAATATATCGTCCTAGAGAGAAGAGCGAATGCCTTTTACTTCTCTAAAGTATGTGTACGTAATATATAGAATGTAAGTATGTTATTCAGAACATTTTGTGGCTCTTTGACACGCCAATAGGCAAAAATAGAGGGAATTTGTGTTGCAATTGAACACTTCAAGTACATCCCAGCAGGAACATTCGAACTTATAATCCGAGTTATAATTATTGAAATAACGTATACGTTAGAAGGAATAAGGTATGTGTCCCGACTCTCGACTGCAGTATAGTAACGGATCACTATAAGCTAAGACTACACATGTAGAGACACATTGTTTGTACTTATATCTGTGTACGCACATGAATAATTTCCTGAATCACGTTGCTAGTTAACAAGAACATGCTCAAGGAAGTTCTTATAATAGTTATGATAATACATATGCATATGTATTAGTATGAATATTTATCAATCTTTGCGGGATATTCGCAGTATTTCTTGTTCAACGAAAATTGCCCAACTGTACTTACGGTTCATAGGGTTTTCACGGCGTATTTCCTCAAACGTTGTTGGTAATAATAGATTCGTTATTATTAGATTAAATTGGAGTGTCTTTAAAAACGAAAAAAAAAATAATCTAAGTATACAAGGTGCCTCAGTTTTCCGCAATAACTCCATGTCAGCCTCTATTTATTGTCCTACAACAAGAAACAACCCCTAAAATCCTTAAAACAACAGACCTGTTTATTTTTTATGCAAATCGGTTTATTTCTGTTTTAAAGCGGTTGTTTCTTGATTGAACCTGTTTATATTAGCTTATTTTACAAGTTCTTAGCTGATTTACGTCATCCGCCACTACTTCCTGCACATTTGTGGTGGATGGTGAAACCCCCTTCTCCCTCTACTGGCGGGAAGTAAATATTTATCTCGGGACCAAAAGATCGAGGGCTATATGTTTCTTTATATATGGGATGGAAGCTGAAATATGTAAAAATATGTGAAAAAGAATGCGTTAAAAAAAAAGGAAAATCGATCAGTTTCATTGATTTTATTACAGTTTGAGCAGAAGCAACCCCCCACCCCCTGTCGGCCCCCCAAACTATCGAAAAACAGTAAAAATAGGTAGGGGGTCTCCTCTTGAAACGGGGGGAGGGGGGGCGATGAAGGATAACAGAGGTCATGTTTGGATTTAGGAGGACATTTTACATAGGCAAGAATGGCCAGGGCTGATTTGTATGCAGGCCAGTGCTATTAATCCCTTTAAAAATCATAATTTAATCGCATTTTTTTCCTAATAATGTTTCTAAACTAATACTTATAATCGAATGATTATTATCAATATTGCACATTTTTAAATATTTCTATATAAACCTAATACGTGATTTTTATTCTTGCAGGTCGGGTACATGCACCTTTGCCGTCAAATATTTAGGTTGTGTCGAAGTGTTCGATTCCAGGGGAATGCAAGTGTGCGAAGAGGCATTGAAAGTGCTGAGGGTAGGTAGTGTAAGTAATCAGTTTTTCACTTTTTAAACTAACATGCACGCACCGTAGTTTTTGATTATTAATCTAAAATTTTAATCTTAAATAATTTACTTATTGCTTTAGTTAAGCTTAGCATTTTCAAACACGAGGGTTGTCTTTTATATTTTGCATAGCAGGCGCCTGTTAACATATATCAAATGTCAAAATTAACTGTCGTCTTTAGTTAAATTAACGCCAAAGTTTTAGATTGTATCCAAACTGAATATTTGAAGTTGACGAGTCAGTCGAAAAATAGTCAGTCGAAAAAATTACGCTGAGAAAATTTTCGCGCAACAATTTATTACAGTTTTCGAAGACAGTCAGACTTGTCTCAACAAGAATACCATGCCGTGTTGGTTTCTGTTTTCGACAGTGAAGCCCCACATCAATCGAGAATTTCTTGTTGGTATGGATAATTTAAACGTGGACGGATTAATCTTCGAGACAGTATAAGAACAGGTTCAGCAATAACGGCAGTCACCCAAATCCAAGAAGATTGACATGTTACATATCGTGAAATTGAAGACCTCAATTAAAAAAAAATTACATGAAGAATTATCGATAAAAAATTAGTTTTTTATAGTCATCTGTTGACGGAAAAACAGAAAACAAATAGATTCAATTGGTGTCATAACAGTCTAAACCGGTTTAACGCAGGAAACTAAAAAAAATTATACAGTATTGTTAGTGGTGATGAATCGTGGATTTACTCTTATGAACCCGAAAATAAACTTCAATCGGCTGTATGGGTGTTCCGAGATGAACCAAAACCGGCGAAAGTTATCAGTTATGAATCAGTTCTCGAAGTATCCAAAAAGATGGTGGCGGCATATTTCTCAAATGTGGGTTATGAATTTCTCTGCATGATCAAGGAATTGTTACTGCTGATACATATCTATTTGTTTGTCGGAAGTAATTGCTGAGTGTCGAATATCCAACCTTCAGCGAGGAATGATCCAATGTAGGTAATGCAAGTTCTCACACAGCCCAAAAACAATTGTGTTTTAAATCAAGAAAACATCGAATTTTTGACCATGCAGTCCCAACCGACGACTTTTGCACTTTTACATTAAGAATGAATTGCGTGGTCAAAGGTTACCCCAGAATATGTAGTCAGCACCTTCAAAAACGCAATTTTAAAGGTACCAATAAGCAAGTGGATTAACTGCTTTCAGAAAGTTATCTACTGTTTTTTTTTTTCTACCTTTATATGCTAAAAAGAAAAGACAACCCTCGTACTCTTAGTAGATTGGTACCTAAAAATACTGTAATTCCTTATTATAAGTATTTTCCACTCTGTAACATGTTATGAAAAATAATTTATAATTAACTTGAGACCATGAAATATAAAAAATGTTGCAGTTCCGCATTGATTTTTCTGTTGTATTTCTGGTTTATCTACTTATTATGTATCTAGTATATTATTCTCTAATTATTGTTATTTATAGCTAATTAAAATTATCGACTCTGTGAATCTATTAATGCGTTTGGTTATAATTACAGGTTGACATTTTTCACGTAATTTATTTATTAATATTCAATCACGGGTATACATAGATTATGTTTTATAATTAAAATATTAATATATTTTGTTAGATATTTACAGCTTTTGAGGCATAATTGTTAATATAGACGAACAGTGATATGAAGTCTACCAAGTTGTTAAAAAAAGTTGGTTTAAATACTTTTTTAATCTATTTTTGTAAAGTTCAGTATAAATTCAAAACACTTAATGCTGACTTGTTGGAGCAGTAAAAATATTTGCAATGAGATCTTTGTCTATGTCTGTGCATAATGCTTTTATGCATATTTATTTTAGTGCTTCTATATGCATTCAGCTGTACCGTGCTTTGTTGAGTTGTTTTTATTTAATGTTTTTTATTCTTTTTATTTGATTCTGAGAGTTGTCGGGAAGTTACAGAGACCAGAATAAAAGTAATAACAAGTTAACCCACTTGGTGGCATATGAGCCTCTTGGTGACATTACTGTTTCGAAGGGGTAAATATTTTAGATTTTTTTTTCTTTGAATAACCATCTAAGTGTTCTTATAGATATAATAAGTTTGATGATTAAATTTTTTAAATAAATGTGTTATTATAAAGAATTGTTTTGATGTACTGTGGAAATCTTTTTTTTATCTGCTATGCGAATTGGTTAATTTTTCAGTTATTTTCGTAAAAGTCCTATATATTCTGTGTACACACAATTTATTTTTTATTAATCTGTTATTAAACCGTATCTACCTGTTGCTATATCCCCGTTAAATAATATATCAATCCAAAAATAACCAAGATAAAGGTTGAATTCCCACGACTTATTGAAAGTATATAATAGAGGGGAAAAGAGACCCTGAAAAAGAGGGTAAAATTCAATAAGAATTGATAAATATGCTATTAAGAGTTCTCCCTTCAGTTACATGGTGTTTAATAAATACTATTTATGAATAGTACTACCAGAAAACATTTATACATTTTAATTTTTTTAATTAGAATTTAGAAATTTCTGTTTTTGTTTTGAAAATACGTGATACAGATGTCTAAAAATAATTATTAGTTACAGTTCCAAGACTGATTCAGTAATTCTGGAGATTTCAATGTCCTAAATGTAATTGTTGTTTCTTAATTTAGATACTACAAAATATTTTTACCTTATTTGTAATTTATTATTTTATCATTTAATAAAATGTGGAATGTTGCATGACTTTGCGTGTCCTTCTTGCACAAGGTTTGCTTCTTTGTAGTGATGAGTAAAAGCAAGATCATGATCAAAACTCCTTCTTGGTCTTAGTTTTGCAGGGTCCAATCTTGATCTTGCTGCAAGACTCTTGGTTACTTCTTTAATAGATTTTTACTAGAGGCACTTTCTACGTAGATAATAAACTACTCTAAACCATTATCGCATATTTTCTAACAAAAATATTATTTTGAAAAACAAGACACTTTGAATTCTCTGACTTACTTTTTTAGGTAGTTTGGATACTGTAAAGGGAAATATTAGAATTGCCTACGGCGCTGACATGCAATTTTTCGTCCACCGACTATTTCCACCATTAGTACAATCATAAACCACCGACAATCACAACTACGCTTTTGTAGTTACTCATTTTTTGAACGGTTTTATACCAAACCACCCTTCGTTCCGCTTTTAAGAACCCTAAGTGCCTGTTTTGTTTACTCTATTGCCACTTGCATGCATGTATTTTGGTATGTTCGTTTACAGACTCACTACAGGCTCTCGCCACGTTCAGTACTCATACAGACACCCCCATCTACTTACATATTACTCATCTCTAACTATATTGAACGATGTATTGCATTTTTATAAATTTGCATTCAACTGAAAATATACGAAGAACCCGTAGTAGTTTTTTTTCCATAAAAAGGAAAACTTTTTTAGTTTTTACTGTTTTTTTTTAGCGAAAATACACTACTCAAAACAATTATCGCATATTTTGAAGTTGGCAGCCGCGAATTGGCAGCCAAATAGCCGAGACTTCCCGAATTCGAAATCGTATCTAAGAGAGTTTTCGCACATGCGAAATATTATATATAACGTTATTGTGTCAGTCTATTATAGCCCTTGGAATATATTCAACAGAAGGGTTTAATTTGTATAGTAGCCGAATAATATTGGAAACACATCTTAAAATTAATTTGAAATATATGCAATGGTACTAACATTAACACAATCTTTTGATTCTTTTCAAAAATGTTTTTTATTCTTTTTATATCGTCTTCTGGATTTGGTTTTTGCAAACTTCGATACTGATGTTGTCAGAAGCCATGTACCGCTTTTGCCTGAGGACCTGTATCATCCCGCTCTCGATATATCGATTCGTACCACTTTGCCTCACTCATCCGATCTGCCGGTTACCAGGAATGGTGTTCCCCACCTTAACTTCAGGAAAGCCAATTTTCCCCTGATGTATAATTCCTTGCTCGAGGCTGACTGGTCTTCTGTTCTGCAGTGCGCGGATGTTAATGCTAGTTGCGACGAACTCTATAGGATTCTAAACACTATATTTTCTGAGTCAACTCCATTGAAGCGTCCCAGGCGCCGCAGATTTCCGGTATGGTACTCTAAATTGTTAATTACCACCATTTTTAAGAAAGAAAAGGCATACCGTGACTTTAAACTCTATCGTACTAATTATCATTTCCGCAAGTATAGCTCTCTCCGCCAATTAGTAAAATCTCAAGCTCGAGAAGCCTATAAAGCTTATGTGACCCGTACAGAGGCGAACATCGCCACTGATCCCTCGTCCTTCTGGTCCTTTATTAAGGCTAAACGTGGTCAATCATTGCTGCCGGCCACTATGTACGGCCCCCTGGTGCTTCATTTCGGGGCCCAGAGGTAATTGTATCAGCGTTTGCAAACTTTTTCCAGAGTGCGTATAGGAATTCTGCTCAAGCAGACGATGTTTTTCCTTCGTTGTCCTCCTCTGATCTTGTTGATGTCTCCCCAACAATAACCGCCGACGAAGTTATCACAGCGAGTAGATCCCTTAAGAACAAAATGACTGCGGGCCCGGATGGCATTCCCAGCTTCATTGTAAAAGATTGCGCGTTTGTTCAATGCCTTCCACTATGCCACATCTTTAATTTAATTCTGAAGAATGGCTGTTTCCCGGTTGCCTGGAAATCAGCTAAAGTTCTACCGGTTCATAAAAAGGATGACCTCCAGAGAGTTGACAATTATCGGCCTATTTCCATACTCTGTAATTTTTCCAAGTTGTTTGAAATTATCGTTTATAAGTCCTTGTTCTCGCAGTGTAGTTCCAGAATATCTAATGACCAACATGGTTTCTATTCTAAAAGATCATGTATTACTAATCTCTGTGCCTTGTCACACTTTGTTAGTTCAGTTCTTGATGAAAGGGGTCAGGTTGATGTGGTGTATACTGACTTCAGCAAAGCATTTGATCAAATCGATCATCAGATCTTGCTAGTGAAGTTAAGTGGTCAATTCAATTTTTCTGACAGACTGACAGCACTCATGTCCTCATATCTCATTGATCGTCTTCAGTTTGTTGAGGTCGAGGGTTACCGCTCGGACACATTTACTCCAACTTCCGGAGTTCCCCAGGGGTCCAATCTCGGCCCACTACTATTCAATTTATTCATAAATGACCTCTTAACAAACATTTCCAGCTTAAAACTGGCTTATGCCGATGATCTGAAGATCTACTGGCAGATTGACGGGCATGAGGACTGTCTTTTCTTGCAAAGCAATATTGATAGAATTAACCAGTGGTGTACTCAGAATCGATTGAACCTCAACGTCTCGAAATGCTGTGTCATGTCATATCATAGAACCCAGGTTCCCGTGCAGTTTGATTACAGTATTGCCAACAATATACTGTCTAGAAGGACAACGTTTAGGGATCTGGGTGTCGTATTTGACGACCGACTAACCTTTATAACTCATATTGATCAAATTGTTGCGAGTTCGTCAAGACTTCTTGGCTTTATTATTCGTAACTGTAAACTCTTCGTAGGTTCTGAACCTCTCAAGCAGCTCTATTTTTCGTTGATCAGGTCAAGGCTGGAGTATGGATCTTTGGTATGGTGTCCAATCTATGAGTGTCATGTTGCATCCCTTGAATCAGTACAGAGGCGTTTCTTAAAGCAACTGGTGTTCAGGGAGGAGGGGGGGTTTACCCTGTTAGAGGTGTGGATCACATTGAGATGTTGTCTCGGTTCGATGTGCAACCACTTTCCTTGAGAAGGATCATTCACTCAGTAACTTTCCTGTGGAAACTGCTGAATGGTCTTATAGATTCCCCAACTCTTTTGGAAACGATACCATTCCGGGTACTGCGACCTACCTCCAGAGCGAATACCACTTTTGTGCTTCCTCGAGCCAGAACTAACGTTAGGTTTCGGGATCCGATTTTCACCATGTGTAGCAACCTTAACTCTGTCTCCGTTGACTGTGATGTGTTTGACTGCTCTGTGGGTCATTTGGTCTCACTGGTGGGTGAGGGGCATTAATGGTTAACTATTGTTTATAATAGTAATTTATAATTAATAATTTGTTATTGTTGTTATTATTATTATTGATTCATTTAGGTTTAGATTTAGGTTTAGTTTTCTCTTTTTGTATTTTTTTTCTTGGTTTTTGTAAATTTGATATTTAATGTTTAGTAACAACCTATTGTTTAGATTGTATTTCCTGTAAGTGGGCTCTAATTGCCTGTTGGAAATAAAGGCTATTATTATTATTATTATTATTTGATTCTGAGAGTTGTCGGGAAGTTACAGAGACCAGAATAAAAGCAATAACAAGTTAACCCACTTGGTGGCATATGAGCCTCTTGGTGACATTACTGTTTCGAAGGGGAAAATATTTTAGATTTTTTTTTCTTTGAATAACCATCTAAGTGTTCTTATAGATATAATAAGTTTGATGATTAAATTTTTTAAATAAATGTGTTATTATAAAGAATTATTTTGATGTACTGTGGAAATTTTTAATGTATACCCTTTTTTTATCTGCTATGCGAATTGGTTAATTTTTCAGTTATTTTCGTAAAAGTCCTATATATTCTGTGTACACACAATTTATCTTTTATTAGTCTGTTATTAAACCGTATCTACCTGTTGCTATATCCCCGTTAAATAATATATCAATCCAAAAATAACCAAGATAAAGGTTGAATTCCCACGACTTATTGAAAGTATATAATAGAGGGGAAAAGAGACCCTGAAAAAGAGGGTAAAATTCAATAAGAATTGATAAATATACTATTAATAGTTCTCCCTTCAGTTAATGAATATGAATAGTACTACCAGAAAACATTTATACATTTTAATTTTTTTAATTAGAATTTAGAAATTTCTGTTTTTGTTTTGAAAATACGTGATAGAGATGTCTAAAAATAATTATTAGTTACAGTTCCAAGACTGATTCATTAATTCTGGAGATTGCAATGTCCTAAATATTATTGTTGTTTCATAATTTAGGTACTACAAAATATTTTTACCTTATTTGTAATTTATTATTTTATCATTTAATAAAATGTGGAATGTTGCATGTCTTTGCGTGTCCTTCTTGCACAAGGTTTGCTTCTTTGTAGTGATGAGTAAAAGCAAGATCATGATCAAGACTCCTTCTTGGTCTTAGTTTTGCAGGGTCCAGTCTTGATCTTGCTACAAGACTCTTGGTTACTTCTTTAATAGATTTTTACTAGAGGCACTTTCTACGTAGATAATAAACCACTCAAAACAATTATCGCATATTTTCTAACAAAACTATTAATTTGAGAAACAAGACACTTTGAATTTTTTGACTTACTTTTTTAGGTAGTTTGGATACTGTAAAGGGAAATATTAGAATTGCCTACGGCGCTGACATGCAATTTTTCGTCCACCGACTATTTCCACCATTAGTACAATCATAAACCACCGACAATCACAACTACGCTTTGGTAGTTACTCATTTTTTGAATGGTTTTATACCAAACCACCCTTAGTTCCGCTTTTAAGAATCCCAAGTGCCTCTTTTGTTTACTCTATTGCCACTTGCATGCATGTATTTTGGTATGTTCGTTTACAGACTCACTACAGGCTCTCGCCAAGTTCAGTACTCATACAGACACCCCTCTTCTACTTACTTATTACTCATCTCCAACTAGATTGAACGATGTATTGCATTTTTATAAATTTGCATTCAACTGAAAATATACGAAGAACCTGTAGTAGTTTTTTTCATAAAAAGAAACACTTTTTTAGTTTTTACTGTTTTTTTTTAGCGAAAATACACTACTCAAAACAATTATCGCATATTTTGAAATTGGCAGCCAAATAGCCGAGAGTTCCCGAATTCCAAATCGTATCTAAGGTAGAGTTTTCGCACATGCGAAATATTATATATAACGTTATTGTGTCAGTCTATTATAGCCCTTGGAATATATTCAACAGAAGGGTTTAATTTGTATAGTAGCCGAATAATATTGGAAACACATCTTAAAATTAATTTGAAATATATGCAATGGTACTAACATTAACACAATCTTTTGATTCTTTTCAAAAAAGGCCAAAAAAGCATTCCATACCTTCTTCAAATTTACTTGCAAACCCGTATGAGGGTAGTTAAAGGGTTGAATTTCAAAAAATCTAATTGCGTATTCCGACTTAATTCGAGAAGAATACACCTCTAAATTCTGTGTACTAAAAGCAATTTGTATGCTTTCCATACTATCGCTTTCAAACTTACTTGCAAACGTAACACTTTTTTAGTTTTTTAGTGTTTTTTAGCGAAAATACACTATTCAAAACACTTATCGCATATTTTCTAAAAAAAAATTAATTTGAAAAACAAGACACTTTGAATTCCCTGACTTACTTCGATTCTAATACGCGCTGAGCGGTAATTTTTAGTCGGCCGACTATTTAGTTACAAAAGTGAAAACACTACATACTTCTGAAGCCGATCGGCCGACTATTTGATTGCATGTGAGCGCCGCTCCATAAGGATATATTGGTTACAAATATGCAACTAAATAGTCGGCCGATTAAAAATTGCCTGTAATGTAATCAAATATTGGGCCGATCGGCTCCATAAGAATGTATTGTTTTTACTTTTGCAACTAAATAGTCGGCCGACTAAAAATGACATGTCAATGCGTACCCTAATTACCCTAAAAAACTCACAAGAGAAAGGCTGAAGATGCATGCTTTAATTAAAGATATGTAATAATTATTTTTATTCAAATATGCGATAATTGTTTTTAGTAATGTATTATTTCTTTTACTTTTTTTTGGGGGTTTATTTTTGGTTTCTTTTAGGTTTATTTTAAGGAACATAAGCTAATATCATTAACTTATATTTACTGGAATTGGCTTTATATATGTAGTGTGAAATGAATTAAATATGAACATAAAATTAAAACCATATAATAATTCTATTCTCTATTGTTTCACATTCAACTTTCTACTATAGTCTTTTTAGAAATCGCCTTTGTTCAACAAAACCTTCTTTCATGTTAAATGTAAAATATTTTTCACACACTTTACATATGCCATGAGACACATATTATTATAATTTTCAAATTCACTCTTCCCCATACAATTTAAAATATATTTTAATATAACCAAGTTCTCACGCTTCGAAAATATATCTATTCGAATAGTCAAAATTTTCAATTGTATTTTAATTAAGGTGGGGTTAGATATAAATGCCGGTGAAGGGATAAATGATGGAACTAGAACAAATTGAAGAGGATTGGGTCTAGACAGGGGGCTCTGGGAAATTAGGGGCTGTCGCTTAATCAGATTATTAAATGACGAAATAGGGTAGCTTTAGGGTTAACAGGTTGGTGAGCGTAAATTGAATATTGATTAAGTGCCTGTGTTTTATATGTATATCAGTCTATTAAAGGTTTCTTTTTTATCTGTATTTTTTTCTGTGTTTGTACTCTTTTGGTTTGTTTAATATTTTATTATACTATAATTTGTTGTGATGTGTACTTCTTTTTTTTTATTTAAATTTTTATTTGATAATTTTTATTTAAATCTAGTGTTAATAAATTTAATTTCAATTTATTCCAAATACTTGTAGGTCTTAGTAAAAATCATAAAGTTTGACAAAAATATGTAAATATATTCTTTATTTTTAAATAAGTTATTAAGAGTCTATTACGCTGTACTTTCGGATCGCTCTCAGGGGTCGAGTAAAGCGGGTGTGTGGTCGAAGGAAATATATATTATATTTCAGACATCTGCCTAAGACTTAACCCGATCCTGTAGTGTTTAGTCACACCTAAAATTCCAAACACACGTGCTTTAATTAAGGCTTGATTACGGTTCGCAGAACTTCAGCATTTGCCATAAAATAGCGAGCAATTTGTTACAAAATCATATAAATTATATATCACTGTAATCACGAAACTTCAATCAATTTTTGTATTGTAATGAAATTTTAAATTTAAAAGTCTCTATTTTCGAGAAAATTTTGTCCAAACATAAGGAATATTTTGTTGATGTTTGACCATCAAAATCTTAAAAATAAAGAAGCTGTCTAAAGATGTGCTACAATACGGATATAGTATAATCCTTAATCTTTAATTTCCTTCTTCATTTGTGTAAAAATACCTAGCCAGTTTTACATAAAACGTTAAATACCGAACGCTTATTTTGCTACTTTTTCGGACTAGTGAAATGGACTCTTAAGTACAGTGTTAGATAAGAATAGAGTAACAAGTGTAAGAATAGAGTAACAAAAATGAACATTTTTACCTTTACATGTTTGTTTTGGAGGCGCAACTTACAGTAGATTACATTCTTTATAGATCCAGATTATTTTATAGAATATTTTTTTATTTAGATGATAATATGTTACTATTATAAAAAATAAAATTTCAAATATGTCAAATTTGTTCTCTTTATATAGTAATATATAAAATGACATCTAAATTTAGTATAATTAGTTATGAATATTAATCAATGAAATTAAATTATATATGATAAATAGTAATTATATTTTAATCAAAAGCTAACACTTAATAAATTCTATTTATTTGTGGCTCTATCGAAAATTAATTCCAATTCCATTGATGAATGTAGAGTAAACATAGGAATTGTAAAATGTAATTTATTTTAATATTGCCTAAGCTTAATATTATTCAGAAGTAATTGTTGTGTTATTACTTATTACACTACTGTATAATTTCTTTTTCATTTATTTTCTTATATGCTAATATTCATTAGGTTTCTTTAAATAATTGCACAAATGCAAGGTATTTAGGTTTTAATATTTTCTATACATAAATATGTAATGTTGCAAACGTAGCAATATTATTATTATATTTTTAAATGTTTAGGAATATTGATTTTGCCCAATAATTGCATAACATAACATATAAGTAATACCCGTAATACATACTTGTTTTTTTATTTTATAATATATAAATTAGTAATGTTATAAAAGTAGCCATATATTTGAGAACACAAAGTTTGATAGATACATTATGGCAATCAAAACTGTAGGAAATCTGTCTTGTTTAATTCATATTTACATCATTGATATTGTTCTGTCAGTTTTGATGTTAATACAAGCTGGAAATTTGTAAACTCTTTTATCTTTTTTGGAGGCACCGGTGCAACATTAAATTATAAACATCCCATGAACGGTAAACTAATAGGATTGCTCATCCTCATAAGACGTACGTTCGCCTCTTCCCGCGCTTCAGCTGACAATTGTGACGTCATTGTAGCCCTTGTCAAAGCCTTCGTGGCCTTGTCATGATAGTGTGTATTATTAGTTGCCTATGGTAAACTTATAAAAATAACAGCTATAGTCCCACAAACCACTGTCAAAAAAAAATCTTTATTGGTGACCGGTTTCGGCAATTCCAACCATCATCAGACCTTAAAAATAGATATAAACAACAAAACTTATATAAATGTATAAAAGCAAATAAAATTTTCATTTTATTTTATTTGCTTTTACGTTTCATCTTTCAAACAACGCTATTTTATACCATTCTTAGTACATACCAAAAATCGCTATTTCAAAAGTAACGTAGCGGCGGGAGCACCAACGCCAATAGTAACCGACCCAATCGCTACAGGCGAAAACGAAACTCTAGAAGCGCTCCAGCGACTGCTGGAACGAAGTAAGCCGCCTTCGAGGTCGAGCGTCGATAGCCAGTTACAGCAGTTACTTGTGTTCGCGACAGGGAACTAAAACTCTAGGAGCGCGACGGCTGGAGCGAATACGTCGCCGTCGCCATCGAGATCGCCCGACGCTACGTACAGGTCCAGTAACTATTGTAGGCGACCGACGAAATCGCCACGGCTGGAGCAAAACACGTCGCTACACTGCGGTTACTACGGTTCAAGCTAACTTCAAGAGCGATTATAAATAATTTATTTGCAAATTATAAATAATTTATAATTTTGTCGTCATTATGATCGTCGTTCTTCAGTAACAGTTTCCCCATTCGTTCTGGAGCGCGACACGGCGTTACAAAAAAATACCGCTCCAAAATCGCGTTACTCAAATACTGACACATCACTAATGCGTATGTAGACTAGCTGTAAAACTAATTATTTTTCAATCTAAATGTTGTAATTAAATATAATTACTCGGAATATAGTATATATACAGTCTTAATTGAAATACCAATCTTGTTTGATGACTTCCTTGAGGTTTTACAAAATACAATGAGGTTTTACTAAATACAAAATATTTTCATGGTGTCTGTCTGTCTGTCCGTCTGTAACACGATAACTCAAAAACCGCTGAACCGATTTTAACCAAATTTGGCACAAAAATACTGTGGCACCGGAGTATCTGGCCATTAGTTTTTGGTGGGGGTGGGGGGTTGGTAAGGGGGTATGGGAGGGGGTTAAAAATTTAAAAAAATCGTAACTCCAAAATTACAGTAGCTAGCGAAACGCGGTTTTCAAATTAAGATTAGGAATAATATTTCAAATCACAAAATCCATACATACATATATAAAAGCTCAAAGGGTTTTTTTGTTACATCCATCCCGCCGAAACTGCTTTACCAATCTTGATGATTCTTTTTTTAAATGAAAGGTATATATGTCTAGATTTGTTATGAAGTATTTTTAAATTGTTGAATGGCTATTTCTTTGTATAAATCGACTAAATATTAAAACATACCTGAAAAACACCTACACACAATACCTCCAGAAATAAATTATATGTCATCGTCAGTGGTTTGTCAGTTAGAATATATATCAAGTTTTTAGATAATTTAGGGATCACTTCATACAGCCAGCTTTAGATACATAAATATTACAACAAAGGTTCGTTTAAACGACATTAGTGGATTAGCTACACAAAGCGATTTTAGGAAATTCATCCTCTTAGAGAGTAAAATTATGTCGGTACAATTTGTTGTATGAAAATTCCTTACTATGTGGTCTAGAAGAATGAAATCCTACAAAAAAGAATTAGAAGAGATTTTTGAAATTCATCAACGAAATGAGTAAAGTTAGTAAAAATTTATATAAAACTTGGTGACCTCTGGATTATACACATAAAAATTGGCGCAAAGGATCATTTAAAAGACATGAGTTAATTATTTGGATAAAGCGATTTTAGGAAATTTATAATCTTAGGGAGTAGAATAGGGAATAAAATTTGCTGTACGAAAATGCATTACTATAACATCTAGCAGTATAAAATTTTATACAAGGGTTTATTTAGTGACACATCAATAATATAAACGAAATATTTCTTTTTCGATTATCCTTCAAGGAATAAAAAATAACTATAAATAGAGTATTAGTGCTCTTAATAAACCAAAAATAGAGATGAAAAATAAAAATAAATATTAAGGGAGTATATTAAGTAAAGCGACAATTGAAAATTTCAAATATTCATTTGAAAACTTCATATTTCAAAACTATTTATTTTAGTAATACAGTTTATATGGGACCATAGGTAGGGGTTTACCCTATCTATAAAGGGTAAATAATCATTTCACTATTTATTATTTTGGAGAGATTTAATTTTTTCAGATTTTGCAAAATTTCTTTGAAATTGACTTTGGTTCGATTTCGAAAATAATCTATATATAGATAAGAAATAAAAAACCGCCCTGGAAGATCGCCATCCACCCTCTATCCAACCATACATAATTAGTTTCAGTCAATGGAAGTAGTTAGAAAAAATTGAAAAAAAGTGTTAAAAAATGCAAGATTTCAAAAACATTTTGTGACCAAAATTGAACTTCTTTGAAATACTTTCATTTCGATAACTTCTAGGATTATTAAGATTTTTTATTTCAGATGGCTCTAATCAAAAGTTTTATTTTTGGTATAGAAAGTGTGTCATAAAGTCATATACAGGCAATGAAAAAGTAAAAAACGGTTTTTAAATTTTCGAATTTTCTTAAGTACATAATAATATTTAAAGAGAATAAAAATGCTCTTCAAATTGGAATATTGACGGCTTTTTATAAATTTTAAGTAAAAAATATGTAATAAGGTAGTAGGTGTATTTGACCCCAGAAACACGATTATGAGTGTTTTCGCGAAATTTTTTTTTGAAAATTTGGAATTTTTTGAAAAACCTTTTGGATTTTTTTTAGTTTTTAGTTAAAATATTTTTTTTTTGGAAATTTTTAAAGTAAAATAACTCAGTTATTTTGGAGTTATTTGAAAAACGGTAAAGAGAAAATATGTTTTTTTATCGAGATCTACCAGCCCTGAAAATATTTGCACTTATTCAAGACTTGCCCTGTATAATACCCAGAAAATCGACAATTGATAACTTTCATATGAAATACGAGTAGCTCTAAAACTCTAAAAACATAGTTTAAATAGGGCATTTGTAAGGCTCACTAGCTCTATATACAAAGTAAATCATTTAAATCAATGCATGAACTATTCGAGGTGTAACGCGAACGTAGTCGCGGGGAAAACCTAGTTTATAATAACATCAAAATCAGTCAAACTCGCAGTTTTCGAGATATTAACATATTTTAGTATGGGCGGCTATACGTGCCTCCCGGCGCCAATTTTTTTTTATTTATATTAAAACTGATGACAAAGGATTGAATTTTACTTGAACTAGAGATATTCTGAAATAGTTTATAGTACGGAAGCCTTACAATGTACCTACTAATGTTTGTTCTATTTTCTATTCGGTAAAGACTCATCAAAGACGAATCTTAGCAATATCTACATTACCATTCTCATTGGTGATTAGTTTCGTTATTGGTTAAATAGATGCATTTTCAGAAAATATTTGATCGAGGGGTGTCTCACTCCAGTGACTGCGAATCTCTGCGAAGTCTGTCATATAATAATTAGTCGACTGCCGTAAGACTGATGCCAGAGACTGCCAAGGAAATGTCCATGCAATTCCAACAGTGCGTGGGACACCTCGGATTTGATGCTATCGTTTTATTTAGATTTCTATATTTTGAATATTGTTTACTAGAATACTTTGATGCGGATGGTATGTGTTAATCAGCAGTTAACCGATAGCCGAAAAAGTATGATACTTGTTTGAAGTGAGATCATTCCCATAAAAAACTAACCAAAACCTAACCAAACTAAACTAGTACTTTACTTACTGTCTAAGGAAAATAGGGTTCACAAAATAAGGTTCACTATAATACACCAAAACACTACTTTAAGCATATGTACAGGGTGGCTCGAATTCGACGCTCATCATTGGGATTTCAAAAACCGTAAGAGATACAGGATCGGTTAAATGGAGGCAAAGTTGCGCAATTTAATGCTCAATAAAATTCCGTATTGCATTTTGAAAAATTCCAAATGCTTCTGAATATATTCGGAAAAAAAACGGAATTTTCAATTTTGTTTTCTATTGTTTCCTGGCTTTATTTGTCAAGATAACTTAAAATGAAAAACACATTTTCATGGCTACTTTTTTTGCTCTATTACTCTGTGTGATTAAATACTGACTCTGACGTTTCGGCTTCTGGCGACCATCATCAACTTATTTTTTTTAAATACGGACCTGATTTTTTTCTTCAATTTAATGAAATCCTTTCATCACTCTTAAAACACTATATATAGTCACTTTGATATTTGCCGACGTTTCGTACAGAAAATTCCACCACCAGAATATTTTTTGAAAAAAAAAATAAAAATGCAATACGACATTTTATTGAGCAGCAAATTGCGCAACTTTGCCTCCATTTAACCGATCCTGTATCTCTTACGGTTTCCGAAATCCCAATGATGAGCGTCGATTTCGAGCCACCCTGTACAACCAAACCTTAGTATTTATTATCCCTTCTCAGTGAATTTAAGGAATAAAAATATTTTTTCAGATTTAAATTAATTTTTAAACAGGATTATTTTGTCGGTTTATTATTTTTATTGTGAAAAGCTGATTCTAATTACCTGTGTGCGTCTCTCTGTGTAATAGCTGATCGTTGTATTACTAGTATTATTATTACAGATCATTGGCTGCTAGATGATATATATTTTTTAATTTTTATAGGGTTCAAGGCGGAGACCCATTCGAGCAGTACTGCATGTCAGTGGTGACGGGCTTAGAGTGGTAGAGGATGAAACCAAAGGATTAATAGTGGACCAGACGATAGAGAAAGTGTCTTTTTGTGCACCAGATCGAAATCATGAGAGAGGATTTAGTTATATTTGCCGAGACGGAACCACGAGAAGGTAATTAAACATAATTTTGTATTTAAAATAAACGCATATATTTTGATGACTTCTCACTTAATTGATCTATAGAAGAAGAATAGATTTCAAAGATCTATTCTGTATAAGAGTCTCAATTGCACGACTTTAAACAATAAAATGCTACGAGTGTAAATCAATAAGAGCAAAAAAAACGTGTGATGTGTAAATGATTTACAAAGATAATAATATCAAAGAAATTTTCTGATATATGTTAATTTGTATAATTGAAAGTTAGACAGGGCAAAATTTTGCGAACAATACTGAATGAAATATTTGTGAACAGCGGAAACATATTTTGCAAAACATATTCGTATTAATTTACTTTAAAATTATTGACTCTAAGAAGGAGTCTGTGATAAGAAAACAATATTTTTTACGTGACTCGGAATTTCCAGTTGTACACTATAAAATATACTATATTTTTTTAAATTATAATTAAAAGAAGAACATAATATATATATTATTTTTATAAAATAGGAAAAGACTGAAAACATAAGGAAATATATGTTTGGTGAGAACCTACTTTGTAGCTGTCAAATATTGCTTTTTATTACAAACCGCTGCTTTGAAGTCATCGGCATGTATCGTTTCTTCTACAATAGATAGACAGCTGTATATTTTAATGAGTGTGATGTAGGTGTCCGAAAATAGGTTCTTGTCTGAAATTAGTCTCCTCTATTCGTTTATAAGTCTTTGCAGAAGCTATGTGAAGTTTTCTATTTCTTAGGATGAATTTTGATAAAACATTTATGATGGAATATTGACGTATACCAGTGTGTTTTAGGAATTAAAATATCCCATCAAAAGCATAAAACGTAAAAAATGCGAAGTCTAACAAAGCAGACTTGCCATTACAAAAAGTTGTGAGATCTGATGTAAAACCATTCAACAACTTTGTTATAAATTGCTATTTAAGCAATTATCTAGAGGGTCCGACAATAGTGCGTCGGGCATCTGCAGCTCTCTCCCTAATAAAAAACTTGGAAATTTTGTTTAAGTGCTAACCTAAAGTATGTACTAGGATGTATTTCAGGAAACTATTTTAATTTCTACAGGGTGGCTCAAAAAACTGTGAGTGGATCGGGAATCGGGATGATTTTTTTTAATGGAATACCCTGTATATTATTTGGCTTCCTTTCAGATCACTTTACATAATCCTAAGATATGAGTAGATATATTTCGACAGTTTCAGAGATATTAATAAATAAATAAACAATATATGTTTTTCAACCTTTCTAAAAAAAATATTAAAAATACAAGAACCTATATTATGTATTTACGTTAGATGGTCTGTAATCTTAAATCATACAGGATGTTCAAAATTCTACGCCAAACTTTCTACAATATAAAATACATTTTCTTCGTTTTTTAAACAGAACACCCTGTATATTAATTTTTAGTAAATGGAGAATTAGAAAATGTTTCGCAGATATTCACGGTTTTTTGTATTTCATATGGCATTTTCCATAGCAAACTTTTATCAAAGCCACCCAATGATTTTTCTCTCATATTTTACCGTTTAAAGAGCGATATGAAATAATACCGTAGTATCTGCGAAGCCGTTAAATATTTTGAAATACTCTAAATAGTCTAAATACAAAAAAAAAATTTCAATTCTCCGTATACTAAAAGAGTAATATACAGGGTATCCATTTAGAATAACAGAGAAAAATGATTTTATATTTTAGAAAGTTTGGCGTAGAATTTTGAACACCCTGTATGATTTAAGATTACGATATTTATAGCAAGGTAAGTACAGACAGGCACCACAAACCAACTATTTCAGTCGGCTGTGTCACGAATACGTATAGCACTGATGATTGCCAACCTTCGCAACGAAGAAGGCATTTGAAGAAGAAGAAGAAGTACAGACCATCTAAAATAAACACCCAATATAGTTTTCATTTCAGAACAGTTCTTGTATTTTTAATAATTTTTTAAAAAAGGCTGAAAAAAATATTTTTTTTATTTATTGATATCTCTGAAACTATAAAAACATATTTAAAAATATCTTAAGAGTATGTAAAGTGATCAGAAAGGAAGTCTAAAATGTAAAAATATACAGGGAGTTCCATTTAAAAAAAATCATCCTGATCCACTCACACTTTTTTGAGCCATCCTGTAGAGGTTAAATTATTTTCCTGAAATACATCCTAATACATACTTTAGATTTGCACTTAAACAAAATTTGCAAAAAAAAGTTTTTTTTTATTTTAGAAGCTACAGATGCCCGACGCTTGAACATTTTTTAGCGACCGTATCAATATTAGACATATTTATTTCTATAACAATTATAATGACTTGGCAATTATACGGCAAGTATTTCATTAATTAAAATGCTTTATTCTAAAATGCATTATTTAGATTTACTTGGTAATCGAAATGGTAGATTTTTCTTTTATAATTATGGTGCGACTCATCAAAATTCTACGATACTTCTACATGTCCCATAAGCTTTGAATTACTTTCGTTTTAATAAACGTTCATTGACCCAGTGTGAGTACATTATAAATAAATATAATGTTCACTCAGAAGATATTTATTTACTTTCGGTTTTGTCTATAAAGGGGCCAAAATCATTATATAATAGACGTGTGTAGTTCATGAACGAACCAGTTCCAATGAACTATTCCGACCCCGGAACGAAAGGAACTAGTTCCCGGTTGCTTAAAAGACTAGTTCCTCAGGACCTATTCCAAGGACCGAGGGTGTGATATAATAATATGCGACGGAGATGGATCGGCCAGCGCGATCGTAGCCTGATGCTAGGCGAGAATGGGGAATGTCAGCCCTATGTTATCGGTCCCGGACCGAAAGGAGCGAGAGGAACTAGCGGAACTAATTAAAAGACTAGTTCACGGGAATCTATTCAGTCCGCAGTTCCGAGATATGTCTGGTATACTCTGACCGCGGCCGGCGTAATTACCACAGAAAATTGTCGTGGATACTGGTTTTAATTTTTAGTTTGTTTTTTGGATATTTTATGGGAATGTTTCACTTTATGTCCCTAAAATTACGAAATATTTTATAAAAAAAATAGATATTTTGACTTTTAATAAATAAATAAGGGAGCGAAACCTTTGCCTTCACATTTATCATTTAGCTTCACATACATGTGTCAGTATTAAGTATTTTGTTATTAGCTCTAATTGGTTTGTCATAGTTTAAATTCTGACTTGAGTTCCTTTTTTAATTTTTTGTTTTTATCTGCAATAATAAAATCAAATGAATGACTTACCTATATGTTTTTAATATACGCAATTACACGTCTCGTTATATTTCGTACATTGTAAAAATTACACACATCATACTACCAATAGTTCTGGCTTATAACAAAACCCATCAGCAAGCAGCGGGGATGTCAATATTAGTTGGAAGCTAATATGAACTAAAGACCTAGTTAAAGGAACTATTCATCTGGGACTAGAACTAAGGAACTAGTTCTTCCCATGGAACTATAATATTTCCTACCTCTATAATATAATAATATAAATAGCTAATGTAAAAACTGACTCCACAAGCTCCAAAACCCGAGAGATATCAAATGGCGCTACTGTCAAATTTAAAGAAGTCGTCCATTTTTCTTAAAGCTACATCAAGCTCGAAAATTAGATAAAATTTCGAAAAAATTTGATATTAATTTTTAGCTCAAATGAAATGGCGATATCAAAATAGATTTAGTTTGACCTGGAAAGGGTAGAATATTGTTTTATATTTCTTTTTGGGGGTTATTTTCTACAACTTACAAAATCTTTTTCCTATTCTCTTATGGAAAGTCGGTTAGAGTAACCGTTTTCCAAAATTTTAGTTCATTTTTATTCTTTCAATTAATTCTACTTATTTGGAACGTTTCAGGTGGATGTGTCACGGTTTTCTGGCCCTTAGAGAATCGGGTGAAAGATTAAGCCACGCCGTAGGTTGCGCCTTCGCTGTGTGTCTGGAACGAAAACAGAAAAGGGACAAGGAATGCGGGGTCACGATGACGTTCGATGCCAAGAATAATACGTTCACCAGGACGGGGTCCTTCAGACAACAGAGTATGACCGAAAGAGCCGTAAGTAGCGTTTGTTCTTGACTTTCATATTCCTTAAGAGGAAACAAGAGTAAGGATGCTATAAAAGATATAATAATGCAATTAGAATAACAGATATTTACGTCATAAGTCCGGTAATTCAACTGTTACAGTATGAGTGACATGTTCATATCCAGAATTTCGAAACGAATACTGTAAAAGTTAATTGCTGACGAATGACGTAAAATGTTTTATTTCATGCTGTTTGGATTTTAAATAATTGAGTATTTTTTAATCCATTTATGTATGTTTTGGATGTTATTGTAATTACTGGTGGAATTTTATTCTGTTCTAATTTTATTTACGTCGTTAATGTCGAGGCACTTAAAAGTCAGTGCTATTAATTTACTTATTTTTAAAAAAACTGTTAAAGTGGAGTCGATAAGTACTGAAAATCTGATTCTGAAAGAAGCTTTGGAGAAATCTACAAGGCAGTTCATCCCAAAAGAAGCATCGGGACTCTATGAAAAAGAATAAAAAAATGTCCAGGCCTATTCTTTTATAAAAATACAGGCCTAGTCCGGTAAAAATAATTACCTAACTTCTTGCTGTAAAAGTTTATTTTCTGTACTGAAATTAAGTATTTAAGGTGTGTTTTACCATATATCATGAAATAAAAGCATTAAAATGGGTTTTATTTGTAATTATTATTGTTGTGTTTGATGAGAGATTTTAGAAAATAATAAGCAAATTATTAGGTACTTATTGATACGGAGAATTGCTTGTTTACAATGATATTTTATTTTCAAGCAGCATCATGCAAGATATCATTCCATTTTTTAGATACCAAAGGCTATTTTTTCAATTATAATTGAAAATCAAATATTTATTTCATATAAGAAACTATTGGGGTCGTAATACACAGAGGAATTATTTTAATTGTTTTTTCATTGAGTATAAATTTGCATAACAAACATAGTTTCATCGTAGGAATCTAAAACAGGAAAAAAAAAACTAGTGTCAACGTTTGAACGATTTTAAATGGTTGAAATGATGTTTATTCTTGACGTTATTATTATAGATTTTGCGAAAAAAAAAACCTAATGCTGGAATTTTCTACAGGAAATTTAACTCCAAGGATTGTAATCAACATTTTGAATATATTTTTGGTGCTGTGGTGCTGATATGATACTAATATATATTGTTATACGATTTATAACTGTATAATTTGTACACCTTGTATAAATACTATACTGATACTGTGCTGATATTTATCAGTACTTAATTTCATACTTACTTTTCACGATGCAAGTAAAGGAAATCCTCCAGATTCCACAAATGCCTGTTGAAACCATGCCTGTCAAAGGTTTTTTAAACTTACTCTATGTTAACCTCCGAATTATTTGGCGCAGTTGTTGGGATTCTGTGTGATATACCATCGGAGTGAACTAAAAAATCACTGAAAGAATTCGAATTCTCGAAAAATAAATTGTTCCTTTTAACGGTCGACTTACGATACTTTTAAGAGTGTTAAAAGAGAAAAAAATATTAACGGGGGCAGGCTCGCTAACCGAATTATCTAATTGATGTGAAGTTGGATTGGTCAAGTTGCCACAATTATGGACAGTTACTGGACTCACCGACTTGTAAAATGTCGGACATGTAACTACAAGAGAAGTAAGAGACGATTGCAAACAAGATTACCGGCGATATACGAGGATTAGTCGCTGCCAAATGGGAACAGGCGTGTCAAAAATTGGGACGAATTGAAAAGATTTAAAGAGCTGTATAGTAAATATGGACACAAAACAAGGGGTTAATTCAACTATGAATTGATTGCTGTCTATAATGACGAATGCATTGATCTATACGCATTCATGTGTAATGCCTAAACCTAACCTAACCTAATCCCGACCCATTACAGAGTCCATTTCACTAATCCGAAAAAGTAGCAAAAGCAAGCGTTCGGCATTTTACGTTTTATGTAAAACTGGCTAGGTATTTTTACACAAATCACGAAGGATATTAAAGATGAAGGATTATATTATATTCGTATTTTAGCACATTTTTAGATAATTTCTTTATTTTTAAGATTTTGATGGTCAAACACCAACAAAATATTCGTTATCTTTGGACTAATTTTTTTCGAAAATAAAGACATAATTTAAAATTCGGTTATAATACGGAAATAGATTGAAGTTTTGTGATTACAGTGATATATAATTTATATGGTTTTGTATCAAATTACTGGCTATTTTATGGCAAATGCTGAAGCTCAGCAAATCTGAATCAAGCCTTAATCAAAGCACGTGTGTTTGGAATTTTGGATGTGGCTTAACACGACCGGATCGGGCTAAGCCTTAGGCAGATTTCTGAAATATAATATATATTTCCTTCGGCCACGCACACGCTTTTCCCGACCCCTGAGAGCTATCCGAACAGTACAGCGAATAGATTCTTAAGCTAGTTTTATTAGTTAGTGACACAAAGTTGAATCGGACAGTTTGTCTCTGAAGCTGAGTGAGGATGGTTATCACGTTATAAACTGTTATCACAGTTTATCAAAAGTCATAATGAAAGCAAGATATTTACCTTCTTAAGTATAAATTAAAAAAAAAAGATTGTATAACTTAATAAAAAAATATATATTTTTTATTAAATGTTATTCCGTTAATAGCAAATCTAATATAATTTCTTCCTATCTAGATTGACGTTGGTCCCGGTCCCAAGCAACCTCCAGTCAATCCGTTCGCCATCGAGAGACCGCACGCCACGCCCAGCCTGCTGCAACGGCAGGGCAGCTGTAGAGGTTTCAGCACGCTCGGTCAGAATTCGCCGTTCAAGAGGCAGATGTCGCTGCGAGTCAACGAGTTGCCCAGCAACACCGCCCGTTTGAACCAGTACAAGTCGCCGACATCGCCCACGAGCAACGGATTGAAGGACCTGAAGCCGGTGTCACCTATACCAGAGGTAAGAGGAATGGTTATCGGGATATGGAATGGCCACGTAGTAGTTGTATTTAGGATAGCAATTCGATCGATGTGAAAGCAACATCAATAACTTGTTTAACTCTTAAACTGCACTAACATTACGCTTCTCTCACAGTCGATACGGATACGGACACTCACAGTCGATTTACGGATAAAAAGTTGAGAGCGGTAGTTGCAGTAATACTTAAAATGTCGGTTTATGATTTATCATCATCATCATCATTTTCAGCTTATTCAACCATTTCCAAATATGGTGTATCCTCCCTCACATACTCTCTTTGTAGTTGGGCCCATTGTTGTATATTGTTGGCTATGCGGGCCCAAGTTATCCCTGTTAATCTCCTAATATCATGGTCTCATCTCAGGTTCGGTCCTCTTCTAGGTCTCTTAATTCCTCGTGGGTACCATGCTGTAATTTTTGTAGTCTATCTGTTGTCCGTTCTTCTTGCCAGGTATCATGCCCATTGCCATTTGAGTGATTTGACTCTGTATATGATATATATTACCTGGGTCTCTTTTGGTCGTATCCTCTCTATTCTTTTACGGTCTCTTTTAGTTATTTCCAGCATATTTCATTCCATTGAGTGTTGTGCGACTTGCTGTTTCCTTATTATGTCCGTTTTAAGTGTCTAGGTTTCGCATGCATAGGTTATGAATGGTAGTCCACATTGGTCTAATCTTTTTCTTTAGATAGAGTGGCATTCAAGATTTCAATATGATTGAGTTTTCTTCATAAGTACTCCATGCTAACTTAATTCTTCTGTTGATTTCTGGTAAAAGAGATCCCGAGTTGTGTATTAGTTGTCCAAATATATAAATTCTTCTACTATTTCCACAGTATTGTGCAATTTATTTTCTTTTCACTAGTTCGTTGTACATTACTTTAGTTTTTGCTTCGTTTTGAGATCCACTTTGTTGCTGGCTGTATTTAGTTCATTAATTTGTGCTTGTAGTTCTTCAGGAATAATTATGATTTATATTATCTAGAAAATACCCTTCTTACGACGACGAATCGTTTGCAAAAGAGGAAGGAGGGTGTGGGTGAATGAGACAGTAAAAAATGAAATGAATTTGGTGAATTTCAACATCTTGGGGAAGATACTCCTTTCCACAAGACCCTTTGTAAATTGCGATAGTGATGGCGATCGGTTGTCGCTGATCCCATAAATATTTCCGGTCGTGTATTAAATCAATTAACTTTTCCGTATCCATTTTTATTTTCAAGAGAAACTCCACCGATTGCCCAAATTTTCTTTTTGTAAAATTGTACCACTGGTATTTATTACATTTTTTGTCTCTTGTAAAATAAAAAATCGGTAAAAAACTTTTAAGTTAAACGGTTTTATCTTATGTGCACTGAAAACTAGAAAATAATAATAACAATTAGGTATTTTGAACTTCTAGTTCAGAAATATTTTAGTACTAGGCAGAATAGCTTTTAGGCATATTAGACTAAAATAAAAACGTGGGGCCCATTAACTATTGCTGTAATACTTTCTTCTATACTAAGTGTGGATTGCATCGACTTACTATAATCGTAACTGGAGATTTTGATAATCAATAACCAGCCGTGGCGGCTTCACCAGCGAACGCCGAGCTCATGATCTACCAAAGTATAAAGATATGCTTTGCCATAGGTAGGATTTCAGAGGGGCCCCACATTTTTATTTTAGTCTAATATGCCTAAAAGCTATTCTGCCTAGTACTAAAATATTTCTGAACTAGAAGTTCAAAATACCTAATTGTTATTATTATTTTCTAGTTTTCAGTGCACATAAGATAAAACCGTTTAACTTAAAAGTTTTTTTACCGATTTTTTATTTTCTAGTTTTTAGTATTTAACGGAAATGCCTACCGAATATTCCTCATTCTATTTAATTCATTTAGTGCATCATTATTACATGGTTTTTTACCTGATAATTTATTACAATCTGACGCTCAGGTGTTTCTGTCGCTAACAACTCTCTTTGTCTCTCTCGTTGTGATGCCAGCCTAGACTCATGACGCTCAGGTGTTTCTGACTCTACCAGCTGCCTTTGTCTCTCACGTTGTGCTATTAACCTGGCATCATGTTGCTCAGGTGTTTCTGTTGCTAACCGTTCTCTTCTTTTCTGTAGTCGACTATAGGTTTCATTTTCACTTTCTTTTGCACGTTTCGTTCTATACTTTTCTTTCGCCTTTTCGAGCCTTCTTTTTCGTTGTGTAGCAGTTTCGTTTTTATTTTTGTTTGTTTTTTTATTTATTGTTTCCATGTTGTTCCCACGAGTAATCGACATTTTAACGGTCGACCCCCCCAGAGGTCCAGTAGAGGGGCAAGGCTATAATATACAACAAGAGGCGCCCAATCTTGAAGGGAAAACGCTTGCGACATTACATTTTTAGCCACCCTAATGCCATACAGTCCTCAGCACGTTTTAACCTATTACCTTAACTTGGGTGGTAAAGCTACCGCTAACTACGTAGGTACATCTAATCACCTATTTTTTTATCTGTCCTTCTAACGTCACACAATCTTGGACACAACTGTTCTGGACACGACTACTCCTAATACGCCATTTTGTAACGACGTCCATCTTGGATTTTAAATTTTGTCATAATCACAGTTTTCTACTAGTGTAGCCCTTTCATTTGATACCCATATTGAGGGGGTTGTGGAAAAATATGAAATCCGCCATTTTGTATCGGCGGCCATCTTAGATTTACAATGTTATTGATATTACTATATAGTATTGTCATCGGAACTAAAGGTGTGTATCAAATTTCAGATCAACCTGACAACAGGAAGGTACTTAAATTTCAATTTCTAATTTTGACCCAAATAAACAAATAAATAAATACCGTACGAGTCGAGCTAAATAAAACCGTTTAAAAACGCCAATAAGTCTACCTTTTGAGGAAAAAAAATATTTTTCCAAAGCTGACTTCCAAAACATGTTTGTTGTCACATCAAGCTATGGACATTATTATGCTCTAACAATCTAGTTGGGGAAAATATGGAATTTTAGATTAAGTATCACAAATTATATTTGACAATAAGCTTGGTAAAAATCTTAAAAAAATAATAATTTTTAAATCAATTAACGTTCGGGTTTATTTTTGATTATTGCCCTCTAACGGGTAAATGAAGCACTTTTGTATAAAGGGAAATTATGTACAATTAACTTATTTTGATCTAAAAAATACGTAGGGTAGTGGTTCTATGTCCACGGGATATTGGGACACCCTGTATATGTTTATTGTTTTGTTCGTAAGTGTCACTGTTCCGTAGGTAATAACTGGCAGCGTTCATTCATTGCATTTTTCCCTTTTAGTGCCAATTGAGAATATATCCCGGTATATATTGAAATCTGAAATCATGAGATTGAGATTGAATCCCGGACTCAATAAGATTGAGTCTCGAAAGATACCCAGGTTAAGTGGCGGTTGCCATATGGGGGAACGGAGGCATTTTAAAGGCCACCGTGGCTGCGTTTTTTTCATCGTGTTCGTGTAATATCTTGTTTCATTGTCATTTACGAAAAAGGGTAGACTGGAAAGCGGAAACCTTTTAGATATATTTTTAGTCAACATTAAGTTTATTTAATGAAAAAAAAAATGATCTAAAATAGAAAAGAAAAGAAATAAAAGTTTTCCACACAATAGAATCTAAAAGGAAACTTAAAACTCGGAAAAATATTTTAAGTGCTCAAAACTTGACATATTTTGACCAAGCTCGTATTTTGCATAAGCTTAAATTTCGTCTAATGGTTCTTTATCACGACATGGTTATTTTTAGATGTTTATCCCTTATTGTTGGTTTTAGTAGGACCGTGAATGATGAAAGAAGGGAAATAAGAATTTTATTGTTATGCAATAATTATACCTACAATCTTGGAAAAGCAGCTACACTTGAAATTGGTTACATATTAATTAGTAAGTTCTTTCCCCTGGACACATTGACGCAACATTTAATTGTATTATTTTTTATTTCGTAAATATCCAATTTTGATGCATTTAGGCCCGGTTGTACAAAACACAGCTTATCAGGTCTTTTTATTAGAAAATATATACGTTACAAACATAATATATATCTAGTGTTAGCCATTTTTATCTTTATTGGTAGAATTTTACTAACTTTTTCATCATTAATTGAACACATCAGTATTTCTCAACATCCAGATATCAAAGAAAATTTATATAATGATCATTTTGAATTAAAAAGAAAATATGGAGTTATTTTTTATTAGATTATATTAGAGTTATAGTCTTTCGTTATTTATTTACTAAATTCTTTCGTTTATTACTTACTCGCTTTACTAACAATGTAGTCGTAAATCAGATCTATGATTATCTATGGATTTATTTACTATTATTTTATTATTCTTAAATCATATAGAATAATATTCGCTTTTTATAATAGTTTTATTTATCTTTTTAATTATAGTTGTAACAATTATAAAACCTTCTTGTTCTATAATTTGAAGGAACAATATGGAAGAGGACAAACTATAGTTTAATACACTTATTAATTCGCCCAATTTATACCTTACATTCCGAATAACTTCAACATTTTTTCTACAAAAATTTTTCTCTGGAGCTGCCTCAAGTTTAATTGAGTATCGAGGGATCTCAATTTTTTTAGTATTATTGTAGATATTTGTGTCAATTAAGCCAGTCTGAGTATACAAGTCAATGCAAACTATATATTTATACAACTTAATAAAGTTCTTTTTTTCAACTGAATAGTGTTCTTTCAACAAGAATAATAATAAAATGGATGAGCATTTATTCAGGCATAAATCTTAAAAAATCAAAATCAAATTTCTTTGTTATTCGTCAGTTTGAAAAACGTGTTTTTACTGGCATGAATTGAGAAAACATTTAGTAAAAAAAGGTTTTTTATCGTGTTCTCTTATGAATATGAATAATCGATGAGCGGAAAAGCTATTTTTAGAGAGCTGTTTGACGATCCTTTGAATCAAAGTATTCCTTTACCTCGACGATTTATGGAAAATATTGATTTTACCTTTAGAAATTTTTTTTTTTATTAAAAATTTGTTGCTTTTATATCAAACCTAGATACATAATTTAGAAGACAGTTGACAGCAATTCCAATCTTAGTATTTTTTTTAGATTGTGAAATTATTATCTTCCTTTCACAAAAAAACTGATGATTTTTTGGTTTCGTCTTTGAAATATCTTATTTTTAGCGGTACTGCATTTGGTTCTTGTCTCATTTTGCGGATGTCTTGATTCATATAGTTTATTGTGATGTCATTGGAAGATCTGGAACAAATTGAAGGTCCTGATCAACTTTTAACAATTATTATCTAAATTAGTGTTTTTCAAAACAAGATTGACGAAGCCTTGGGGTGTCCATTGATGCATTGATGGAACGGAGAGAAAATTTTTAAGATTTTCTAGGAATAGGAATCTAGTACATGAATCCTTGAATTTATTTTTCTTTTTCCTGACAAATTATACCTATACTATGTAAAAAAGGTAGAAAAAAGACTCAAAGTCTCGGTCTCAACGTTTATACAATGTTAAACTGTTACACGTGTTTCGCTCATATACGAGCATCATCAGACAAATACAATTAAAATTAATCCAAATACACGTTCACATTTTACAATTAAAATTTCCCAGTGTTGTTTTAATTGTAAAATGTGAACGTGTATTTGGATTAATTTTAATTGTATTTGTCTGATGATGCTCGTATATGAGCGAAACACGTGTAACAGTTTACCATTGTATAAACGTTGAGACCGATACTTTGAGTCTTTTTTCTACCTTTTTTAATTTGAACCAGGTCTCTTTGAGAAAAATGGATGCCTTTTTTAAATATACTATGTAAGATGGATTTTCATACAACTTTATGATTGATTAAGGTTTAATATACTTATGTATTGCTCTGTTTCTGAATCGTTACAGAGTTTAGAGTTGCAAATTAAGCTCACTATATTGACTTACAATTTTGTATCAGTTATGGTTTTTTTACAAAAATAAAGAATCAGTTATTTTTCTTCTACGTAATGTAGATATAGGTAGCAGATAATAATAGAATAAAGTTGAAATATATATAATCAGCAACATTTCCCGATATTTACCATTTTAACCATACTATATAAAATAAATTTATTTTAAAACTGGGTTTTACACCTTATATATTATTAAATAATGTCATATAAGACTCTTTTTCTTTGCTGTTATAATGGGAATGACTGAAATTAACAACGGTCACGTGTAATACGCTATACGTACGTATATAGGATTAACATTTATTACAATGTCGCAAATTCATATTAATTATACAGTTAATTGCAGGCAAATTTGCTACGCCTTATTTAAATTAACTATGTTATTATACCATTTAAGCGCAAATATGGTTGTAATTGTGTGACATTTATCTCGTTTACTAGAATGTTTTCAACACATTTGTTGAAACGTATGATGTATAAAATCTAATGTACTAGTGTATTAACTACAAGCCATATGTTTATTATTATGTTATTAGATTCGCATATAAAATATATGCAAAGAAATAAACCTTTGAAATAAATACTAAAACACAAGAAGCTCAGTTATGAATATGAAATAAATTTAGACTCAAAAAAATCCATAAATTAATTAAATATCTTGTATGCAAATAAATAATATACTTTTACTCATGTATTACTTTTACTTTTTTATATAGTTTGTACCATTGACAGAATTCTCGCAAATATAAAACATATACTGAGAAAGCTGTGAGGTGGAAAATTTTTATACAGTTTAATATTAGAGGCTATTTTACATTTGAAACAAAAATGTTATATGAAATTTCCATTACTTATATTTTCTAATGTATACTATTATGACGCATCCTTAGTAAATAGACAGTAGACAGTAGATACTAAAACTTCATTTTATACATACAATCACGAAAAGTTCATTTATCTGTTCCTATTCTGGTTTTCTTTAGATACGTTTCTCAAGCTGATTGACTGAAAGTATCATTGGAATTAGGATTGGGTTTCTAAGCCACATCAGCGTCTTGGGTTATTTAGAGACTTTTATAAATTTTGCTTCAGTTTTATATTATATTCCTTGTACATAAGATTTAAAATATGATCACTAAAAATATGGTGTTGATGGGTCTAAAAAATATTGACTAAAGAATATGGTGTTGAACGTGGTTTGTGATTTCTCTTGCAGTGCAGTGGCGAAATACCCATAAAGGATTTTTTTGGAGTGGTTTGTGATCTTTGGATTGACCAAATGGAGATATATATCTCCATTTGGTGCATGGGCATATAGTTTTTAAAGCCCAACTTTTAGTGGTGTCTTCTGAATAAGATCTTCCATACGCAATTGGTACTTGATTTATTCTTTAACTTTTGTTAAGAGGGACTTTTTATTCAATGGTCATAAGCTAGGGTTTTTCACAGGGTATCAAATTGGATGAAACAAATATTTGAAGAAGCTGTTTTTATTTCAACAACGTAGTATGTTCAGCCTTTCAGCCCACCATGCATTGAAGTATCAACGGCTCGAAAATCTTCTATAGGGAACCAATACACAGCAGTCAGTGTGGTTCACGGATAAATAATTTTTGTGTAACTTGGAACATAAGGTTTCTAATAATTATAGCTTACCCTTGTCGGTATATTAAAATAAAAAGATAGATACTTTGAGATTAGATTGTGCAAATGCCAATACGTTCGTTAACTCATTTTTACGCAAAATCTGGAAAATATGATTTATTGTTTTATCGTCATAACGAACGAACTGAAATAATTTGAAAGATAAGATAAATATTGACGTTTAATATTCTATATATTATAGTAAAAACAGTAAAAGTAAATTTCCACTGTACGTTATTGTAAATTGCTTTGAGACATTTATCAATTGGCAGAAATGAATTAAATAATAAATACACCTGTTTATGTATCTAGATATGTAGAAACACGATAGTTAATTTAGCTTTTGAGTATAACGTAATAAATGTTTTTATTCTTTCATTTTCTGTGCTATAAATGGAAATTGTTGAATAAACTTTTAAAATTAAGTACATAGTTCTATTCTCTGCTTGTATATTGCTTGTAAATTGTGTTAATAATAAGTTGATCCAATCGAAATTTATTATATGACATAAACAATAAATCATAATTAATGCATAATATACGAAAACAGCAACTGCAGTATTAGTGTACTACGAGTAGGTACCTACATTAATATCAGTTATACAGGGTGGTCCGAACTGTATTCCGGAAACTTCGGCAGCATATTCTGCAGAAAAAATAAGTAAGCAAGTTCGTATAAATGTATGTCCTAATATGCTTAGTTTCGCAGATACAGGGTGTAGAAGTTTCATTTTTATTTCGATTTTTTCCAAATAATTTCTGAAGTAACGTCAATATTTGGATGAAAATTGATGTCTCAGAGTTTTTTGACATGAGAAATTTGATTTTGATATCAATATAACTTCTACTTGTAGATAGCGCCACCTCCATATTTTTTAACTGGTTTGAAGACTAATAATTTTTCGTCCTTACCTGAATAAAACTTCCAAATAATTTCTGAAGTAACGTCAATATTTTTATGAAAATTGGTGTCTGGGAGATTTTTGACCTGAGAGATTTTGAATTTGATGTCAATATTTAGTAGTAGAGATCACCACCTACTTATTTTTTAACTGGTTTGAAGAGTAATAACTTTTCGTCTGTACCTGTATGAAACTACCGAGTAAAAAAATATACATTTACGACGTTTTTTACGTAAAAAAGTCGCTTGGTTAAAATCGCTACGAGTAATGGTCCTCGAGATATTTGGAATCGAAATTATCAATACCTGTCTTACCTGTAATACTTATAAAATACAAAAGTTCAACAGAAACTGTTTTATCATCATCTTGTCGAAGAAAAAAATTATGATTAATTAAAAAAAAAATTTCCTAAATTTATCATTTCAATCGAATAACTATCAACATATTTATTTTTTCGTCAATAATGACATGTATTGACTATTTCCATTCTATATATCTTGAGATCGGTTGCTCGTAGTGATTTTTATAATTGTGATAGAGACATTTTTTATGTAAAAAATTCACGGAAATGTATATTTTTCACTCTGTAGTTTTATGCAGGTACGGACGAAAAGTTACTACCCTTCAAAACAATCAAACCTCATGTAGGTGGCGCACTCTACAAATAGGAGTCATATTGACATAAAAATCAAATTTCTCCTGTTGAAAAACTCCCAGATACCAATTTTCAGCCAAATATTTGCGATACTTCAGAAATTATTTGGAAAAATCGAAATAAAAATGAAACTACACCCTGTAGGTATCTCCGAAACTAAGCATTTTAGGACATACATTTATACGCACTTTTTTACATTTACAAGAATATGCTGCCGAAGTTTCGGAATACAGTTCGGACCACCCTGTATAGTATTTTATTTATATATTTCAGTTATTTTTACAGATATATCAAAATAAAATAATTACCAAAGAAAAACCGGTGCCAAAACATTCAGGAGTTATTTTGTCAGTTATCAGTCACAACCAAAACACTTAATTTACCACAATACACCAAAGCACTTTACTTTTAAACACTGGATGCCGGACTGTATTATAGTGAATTAGTGTGTTATTTTGCTATTGTAACATCAAAGATTCTAACCCCCTAACGGCTCAAAAACGGATGGCACTAGAAAATTAAAACCAAACCAAACCCTAATCAAATCGAGTTTTTATGTAAAATTCTTATTTGGGTATGTGAAAGATGTGTACACAGGGAGTTCAAGCAGCTACCCTACTGCAATCTTTTTTTTCACATACAAGGCAGCTAACAAAGAAAAAAACATCAATATTTTTAATAAACACACTGGAAAAATCTAGGGATATCATTTTATTAAAATTAAAAATAAATGTTTTGAATAAACAACCACATATTTCTAGGCCGATTCTTTCTACTTCGATTAAAACGAAGTAGTCACACTTGTTATTTCTAAATTTAGCATATTTGCAGAAGTTTTTGTGCATTTTTTGTCAAATGTATAAAAACACCTAGCATCAATAATTGTTCGAATTTAACCTGTACTGGCTATGTTTTTATGATAACTGGCCAGAATTCATTCAAATACATACCATAATGTTTAGTATTAAACAACGTTATGGAGCGTAGACATCTTAACAGAGACGAAATGCTAAGGGCCGTGGGTATGCTCAAAACTGGAATAGAGCATTAAATACAACACAAAGTGAAAAATCGCGATTAAGTGCACGCTACCGTGAAAGTGGTGATGTTGCTGAAAGGCACACAGAGCGACATCGCGTTACTACCCCTCAACAAGATCATTTTTTACAATTAAATGCTCGACGCCGACCGACTCTTACAGCACTACAGCTTAGTTTAATTCTCCAGGAAACACACAATATAACCGTTAGTCCTGACACTGTTCGCAATAGATTAAGAGAGGTCAACTTAAGAAGTAGACGCCCCCTGGACGCTCAACCTTTAACGAGAGCAAATCGAGAGGTACGATATTTGAGGGCTCAAGATCATGTTCAGTGGTCGAATGAACAATGGGCCAATGTTCTCTTCATGGATGAGTCACGTTTGGAATTCATTCGGATTCGAGAAGGCTTAGGGTATGGAGAGAACCAGGAAATCTTATTCGGTTGGATCATGTTCAGGAAATGCACACTTATCAAGGTGGAACAACTATATGGTCTGGGGAGGAGTCCAGTTAGGTCGAAAACCCGATCTCGTTTTTCTTGAAAGGTTTCTATCAGGAATCACATACCGTGATTTATTTCTTGAGCCTGTCGTGTTAACCATATGCCAATTATTTTGGGAGAAATTTCATTCTTATGCATGACAATGCACGGTCTCAGACAGCCAGTGTGGTAAGTGAGTTTATCAATGCTCTCAATTAAATATCTTACCCTGGTCGGCACAATCTCCTAACCTAAATCCCATCGAGAACGTATGGGACGCTGTCCAAAGAAGAATTTTGAGAATGGGAATGCCTCGTGAAACTCGTAGTGATCTGGTTGGGGCGGTGAATGCAGCGTGGCAGGCTCCTCAAGAAGAGATTGACAACCTGATCAGGAGCATGTAGAGACGATGTAGGGCTGTAATGAACAGTAGAGGAGGCCATACCCGTTATTAAGTAAAAATGGTTTTATCTTTTTTTTTTAATTTTAATAGAAATTTTTTTTTTAATGGAAATCAAGGTAAATTTGAAATTTCGGTAAATTTCGCATTTTATTTCCAAAACGTCCTCTAAACCATTTGTTTATTTTAATTCTATTATATCAGCAATGCAAAAAATAGAATTAATATCCTTAGACTTTTCCGGTGTGTTTAGTTTAAAAACTACACACTAAATAAAAATATTACCGATTTTTTCAAAAACGCTTAGCATTAGAAAATCTAAATTTGATTTGGACTAGTGTATATCTAATTTCATCCCTCTGGGAATAAATTTCTTCTTATCGCTAAATAAACAAGCAATATATTATTTTATCACTGCTTTCTGACTACTAATTTACCGAAATTTGCATCAGTGATAATGCTAATTCACGGCTCTCCGTCTGCTTGCTGTACCAGTCGATATTTCACATAGTTTGCGCAATGAAGCGGAACATATTTTTATTCGAAAATGCTAATCCAGCACTTGCTTGGCTCGCTGCATTATTTTAAAACAGCTCAATTTGAATTCAATACAATATTTTTCTTTAAGGTTACATCACCGGTTCTTGAAAGTGCACATGTAGAATTCATAAATATTAAAACCATTTTGTAACTCGTGTTTCCGACTACTAAATATTTGATAAATATGCGTTTGCCACACAAATGTGTTAATAATTAGTAGTATAGGTATACCGGGTTCGTCTCAAAAGTGGCTCACCCCTATAACTTTTTTATTTTTTAGATAAAAAAAACGAGATTTGGTACGTTAGTTGGGATTGATTGACATATTCAATTATTTTCGGTCACTTCCTGTTTCACCGGAAACGACAACAACTTTTGATTTATAAATGGCACCCTCGGTATTTTTTTTTTATTCGATTGAAAATGACACTCTGAATCGAATGACATATCATATGTCAACTGTTGACATATTTGCTCAAAAACAAATTGTATTTTAAATTTCAATCTAGAGTGCCATGACTGTGTTAAAAACACTAATTTTTAATCAAGGAGCCTTGGAAAAATAGATTTGATCCTCTAATGTTTTTAGTGTCTTGTCCTGGCCGGTTAAAAAATGCCCAAATCGTATTTTTAATCATATCTCAATTTTTTCAAATGGAACGAGGGTGGCTCATTAGCATATTTTGAAAAAGCATTTTTTACGAATAATTTGATACCACACACTTAGTATTTCGAGTCAAATTGTCATTATGAACCGCATGTTACAATTTTAAATAAACCATATGCGAAAATGTCAAAAGTTGACATATGACATATGTCATTCTAATCAGAGCGTCATTTTCTATCGAATAAAGTAAAAAAATACCGAGGGTGCCGTTTAAAAATCAAAAGTTGTAATCATTTCCCGTGAAACCGGAAGTGACAGAAAACAATTGAATATGTCAATAAATCCCAATTTATGTCATATTCTAACATACCAAATCTCGTTGTTTTATCTGAAAAAAATAAAAAAGTTATAGGGGTGAGCCACTTTTGAGATGCACCCGGTATTGTTGATAAAAAGGCTATATTTTAAGAAAAATATAGCCTAAAAAATAATATATTGTTTTACTCTTCCTTGAAGATGGCGATGTAACTGTTAAGACCCACTTCTCCAAGGAGATGAGCTTGTCAGACCAGATGTCCACTCTAGATTCTTATGTTTAGCACTCTAGAGTCTAGAGATGATCTCTAATGCTAGTAGCATTTTTGAAGTGAAACTTGAGAGTAGAAATTCGTGATACATGGCCTTGAATGACGGTCGCAAGACGCATGCGGGACGGCCGTGACGGGCGAGCTTGCGAGAGAACAAGTGATAGCGGCTACCCCATTCGAGGTAGATATACCCCTTTATCAAACAATTTAACCCCGTTATCTCGTGATAATCTATCCCGATGAAGAATAAACTTGTGGCAACACTGAGTAACGATTTGTCTTTTTGTTTTTTTTTGTCTTTTTTTGTTTGTGAAATCACTATAATAAATTTGAAACTATACCAACCCTGATTTTTTTGAGCATATTTTCATCGATAGGTTTGAATCTTCTGAATAACGGTCTAAGTAAAGCATCTAGCTTGTTTTCCAGCTCAGAATTAGAATTTACAGTTAGTAACTTGCATTTTCATTGGAGGACACTGTCATGTTTATTTCAAACCAATAATCAACGAGAATATTCGTATAATTTAATAAAATTAGTGTCTGTATTATTAACCCTGCAAATGATGGAGATAAACAATTGTGATTGATTAAAATTTTATTTTAAGATGAGACTTTTGTTAACAACATTCTGAGAATTCGAATAATGAATTGAATAATGACAAGACAAGTGACATCTGTCTAAAAAGACAGATTTACAAGGCGATTTAGACTGACAATTTGGTTATGTAAAATGTAGAGTGACAATTGTAATTATGCAAAAGAAATACTGGTTACCTAACGATTAACATTAATTTAAAAATAAATCCCTAACACGAGTAATGAACAAAATATTTAAACAAAAACAAACCACAGACTACACAAAACAAATTGTTGGTTAGTGGCAGTTAGTAGTAGTCACTGAATAGATGTAGTAGTATTTTGATTTAATGGCCACAGCTACCCGGCCGGGTAATAGAATTATCGTTTTTTTTAATAAAAATTAAAAAAACATAAAATTATAAGCTAGAATAGTAGACGGTTTTATATTAACTCTATTTTTTGAAGTTTATAAAGTAAAAGTAATAAGAAAAAGTAATAAATAAGTAAGTAATATATAAGTAAGTAAAAACAATTTTCTTTTTACTTTTTATTTATTTTTTTAAAGTTTTTCTTTACTTTCGATTTTTCGAAATTAGAAAAAATACACAGCTAAAGGCAAGAAAATATTATTTATTAATATACACTAAAGCTGTAAGAATTTTGTTCATTTCATATATTTGAGCGGGCCGAAAAACGCTCTTTACCATCTTTTGACGGGAGATGCACTAACATCTCACTGACACTTTACGACATCGTCTGTTAATATAGAAGAAGTTTTGCTTGCCGTATCGGTGAGAACCAGCCCCTGGACAGCCCACCTGATGAAGGGTAGGCCCAGAAACCGGTTGTGGGAGTGGAGCTTGGTTCCCCCCTTTACGACAAGCAAAACAATTTTCTTTTTACTTTTTATTTATTTTTTTAAATGTTTTCTTTACTTTCGATTACACAGCTAAAGGCAAGAAAATATTATTTATTAATATACACTAAAGCTGTAAGAATTTTGTTCATTTCATATATTTGAGCGGGCCGAAAAACGCTCTTTACCATCTTTTGACGGGAGATGCACTAACATCTCACTGACACTTTACGACATCGTCTGTTAATATAGAAGAAGTTTTGCTTGCCGTATCGGTGAGAACCAGCCCCTGGACAGCCCACCTGATGAAGGGTAGGCCCAGAAACCGGTTGTGGGAGTGGAGCTTGGTTCCCCCCTTTACGACAAGCAAAACAATTTTCTTTTTACTTTTTATTTATTTTTTTAAATGTTTTCTTTACTTTCGATTTTTCGAAATTAGAAAAAATACACAATATTATTTATTAATATATATATATATATATATATATATATATATATATATATATATATATATATATATATATATATATATATATATATATATATATATATATATATATATATATATATATATATATATATCCCTCAAATCCTTCTATTGTAGGTGTTAGCCTTGTTAGTAAGGAGATTCACTCCAAATATACACACATAGTGCACACACAATTTTTTTTATAAAAAAAGGTTGATATCTTGATCCATACAATCTTAAATGGGTACTTGAAATTGACAATCACAAGTTAAGACTAGGAGTTTGAAATGTAGTTCTAGCTATACTATTTTTCCAGTACACATTGACTGTTGTACTTTTCTCCTTCCAAGGTGTGTGACAATACATGGGAAACTATTATAATATTATTTATAAAACCTCTTATTTAAAAATATTTCTCTTTACAGGTCTCTCCTGGTGATTCTGTAACAGCTCTATGTCAGCAACTATCACAAGGTTTGAGCCAATTGACGCACAGCGGATCGGACGATTTTAACTTCAACAATACCACTTCCCTCAACCAGAACACGGTGAACTTGAACTTAACGACCATCAACAACACCTTTAACCACTCTATCATGTCCACGCCTACTGCCACAACTAGTATCATATCTCCTGTAACTTTAAGTTTTAGTCCAGCACTCAATAGGTGAGTTATCACCCTTCTATGTTGTAAGTGTGATTTTAAAAAAGGAATCCTTGTCTTCTAGGAATAATATGATACCATGAATATTGTTTCGTTCTTTGGTATAGTTCTTACAAATGATCTGTATATGTTACATTTGATTTTGTTGCAGGGTTAATTTCTTATATTTTTGCTTTTCAGAACAGCAACGATCAACACCAGCTCAATAGTCCAGACGAACTCTATTGTGAACCCTTCAACGATACTGAACACTACCTTCACGAAATCACAAAATACGACGCTGAATACCAGTTTGAATACAAGTGTCGTGTCTACGACCGCGAATAACTTGCCAAACCCGGAGCAGTGGCTTGGGCAAATTGTGAAAAGTACCAGCCCAGTACTCGGACGTATGGACGGGTCTTCGCCTAGGAGAACCCCTTCATTTGGATCTCATTCAAGGTATATATTTAAACCTGATTTCAAGTGTATCCAAGAATTTATTCGATTATTAATTTGATTATAGTAAAATATGCAGTGTATTCGTATGTAACAATAAAATGAATTATACGTACTGTAAACCATTTTACATTCATAAATTAAAAAAGTAAAAATTATAAATATAAAGTATAAAAGACACTTTAAAACTATTAAAACCATTTAAAAATGTATACAACAAAATAAGAAAAATACAAAAAAATCCTTTATGGGTATTTCGCCACTGCACTGCAAGAAAATCTACAAAATGAAATAGTTATTTTTTGTAGACACTTCTGCGTTAAACCTAAACGGACACTGCTTGTCAGAAGTTATGTTTACAGTAACTGTAAATATAACTGTTATACAAATTTGCATAACAAAGAAAAAAATGCTTAACATTTCGGAAAGTTTATCTCTTTCCGTCGTCGGAAGCAAAAAAAAATACAAAGAATAAAGAAAAAAACTATTTAAAATATTTAAATTCAACTATTCGAGAACATTTTACTTTTTTAAAACAGATACGTCTACAAGAAATAGTTGACGTTCTGTTAAAATGACATTATATCAAGTTAAACTTCAAAATTAACAATTACGACCTGATAACAATTACTTAATAAGGTAAAACCAAAAAGCCCAAACTTTCTGTATGATTATTTTTAAATTTTACGTATGTTATGTTTATTTATGTTATGTTCTTTAAAATCAAAGAAGCGATTGCCATACATTACTAACATCTACAGATGCATGAGCAATACATTTATTTTTATTATATTCAGTTAAAAAAGCCTCTTTTATTTTTCTTTTAGAGGCTATCGCTTCTTTCGTTATAATTTTGGCGTTATTAAAATTTATTCTGTGCTCTGTGTCCCATGAAATGCTGACAAATCTTAGACTTGTGAAAATCTCCCCTTCTTAAATAATCTTTATGTTCTTTAATTTTACATTTAAGGGTCTTAATGTTTCACCAATGTAAAATTTATCGCATTCGCAGGGTATTTGGAATATTACATTTTTTGTTTGTTGTTCTGTATTCATTGGTTTAGTATGTGATAAAATGGATCTAAGTGTATTTTGTGTTTTGAAAGACGTTCGTATGTTATATTGTTTTCCTATCCTTCTTATTTTTTCCGAAACGCCTCGTATGTATGGAATTGTAAGTTGTATATAATATTGTGTATTGTGTCTATGATTTGGGGTATGTATTTCGTTTAATGTTTTGTCAATAAAATATGGTGGATAGTCGTTTTTTATTAATGTATTTTTTATAATTGAATAGTTGTTATCAGGTAGTAATTGTTAATTTTGAAGTTTAACTTCATATAATGTCATTTTAACAGAACGTCAACGGTTTTCTTGTAGACGTATCTGTTTTAAAAAAGTAAAGTGTTCTCGAATATTTGAATATAAATATTTTAAATAGTTTTTTCTTTATTTTTTTTTGCTTCTGACGACGGAAAGAGATAAACTTTCTGAAACGTTAAGTATTTTTTTCTTTGTTAGGCAAATTTGTATTACTGTAAACATAACTTCTGATAAGCAGCGTCCGTTTAGGTTTAATGCAGAAGTGTTTACAAAAAATAACTATTTTATTTTGTAGATTTTTCTTGCAGTGCAGTGGCGAAATACCCATAAAGGATTTCTTTTTGGAGAAATACATATAGTTAGAGAAAAATACAGAAACGTTATTTAGTGAGCCTATACTCTATTACTATATTTGTCCATTCTTTTTTATATACTTTTTTGTTTTAAAATCCGGCTCTACTCATATAAGTCTTTTTTAATGTTCTATTCTTTTTTTCAGAGCAATTAGTTTAGATACCGGTTCCGAATCGATTAGATTGAAACAACCCGATCCCTTCGATGCAGAATGGGCGGAACCTGCTGCCAGACCAGCGCCATCTAGCACGAATCCCTTTCTAAATTCGACGTCAACGCCACCTAAAGCCTTCCAAATACAACTCTAATTTAAGATTCGTTTTTGAAAAGTTTAATTGGTTGTTTCAAGCGTTGTTTAAAGAAATTACTGAATACCATCAGCAGTCCTCATGATAATAAGTTTGATGTCATTTTGATTTTTGAAATTGTTGGTATTTTGCAATTTTATAAACGATGTTTTTCGTGGGTTATTGTTACTCGAGAGTATATAGATTGATTATTATTGTTATTTGTTATTTATTTGTTTCAATTCAAGCAAACTGGTGATAGATTGAAACTTGATTGTCACGTATGTATAGAAGATAACTACTTTCTTAAAGTACTTAAGTACATAATATGTTTTGTTTACGTCAAAAAGGTGTATATGTATAGCACAAACATTAATTTATTCTTTTTTTATAATAAAGTCGAAGGCATTGATACTTACACTAAAGCCTGTACGAACGGTTTAACAAATAATATTTATTAACTACACTCACCGGCAAAAAAAAACGGCCACTAAAAACTAGTCCCAATTTCAAAGTTGGATTTCTCGCGAACCACTCATTAGATTTTGATAATTTTTTTTTAAATTGTAGCTTAATTTCTTCTTAACAGATGCTACGACAGAAATTTGTATTCCGAATTTATTTTGAGCATCTACAGGGCACAACAATAAGACGCAGTTTTTGCCCGAAATTTGTAACACCCTGTAGGGTGCAGCAGCTGTAGTAGTTATTGCTAAATCAAATCACGTTGTAGCCTCATCTTTTGTGAGCATTTGGTTTTTTAATCACGGCATTATCTCTGTTTGTATTGAATATTGCTCAATATCCCAATTCACATGTAAACGCGCAAACTGAAGACGTGCTCGACGATATCTTGGAAGTAGCTGGGGTCCTGTGGCAGGCCTCATTGCAGAAAAACTATTTTTTTTAGTCTTCGACGGATTGTTTTCTCACTGACTTGAGTTCTACGCACGGCTTGTAGCAGAGGTTGATTCTGAAACGCTGTAATTCTACGACTTCGTAAAGTATTCAGGACAATAACGCGGTCGTCAATTGCATTTGTCTTCCGTTTTCTTCCGGAACCCACTCGCCTGGTGAAATTTCCCCTTTCAATATACCGATTCCAGGCATCCTGGACAGTTGTTCGAGGTATACCCAGAGTATCGGACACATAAACTTGACTTCGGCCATCCTCAATTAAAGCCACAATACGAGCAACATCCGTCACAGACAATGGCATTTTTTAATTTGACAACCGTTGTTGTCATATTGCAAATACTCATAAATCCAATTTCGCCTATGTCGCCTTGATTATTTATACATAAAACCTTCGAAGCATTTTTCCGAGACGTTCGTTTTAAAGCAGTGTATCTCCAATACAAACAGAGATAATATCGTTATTAAAAAAACAAAATGCTCACAAAAGATGAGGCTACAATGCGATATGATTTAGCAATAGCTACTACAGCTGCTGCGCCCTACAGAGTGTTACAAAGTAGGTGCAAAAAACTTCGTTTTATTGTTGTGCCCTGTATATGCTCAAAATAAATTCGGAATAAAAATTTCTGACGTAGCATCCGTTAAGAAGGAATTAATTTACAATTTGAAAAAAAAATTATCAAAATCTAATGAGTGGTTCGCGAGAAATTCAACTTTGAAATTGGGACTAGTTTTTAGTAGCCGGTTTTTTTTGCCGGTGAGTTTATTTCTAAAATACATAGTTTTATGAACAACTAATGAAATTATTAGAAGTAGCCAGGACTATAAAGTGCAATGTGTACATAATAGAAAAAGAAAAGCGTTTATATTACTGTGGTAAGGCAATTTTAGTCCTTTGACTACATTAGTTTAGTCAAGTATAGAGCCAAAAGCAACAATACTTTTAGCACAAGAAAAAATATTAATCTCGCTTTAGATTGTATAAACGTAACATCTTATGCAAAGAAAACTGTAATATACAAACTATGCAAAAAACTCAAGCTAATCAAAATAATTGTGAGATTTAAATTATGCTTTACACTTTTTTGATTTTAGACTGAACAATATAGTTTTTTGCTGAGATAGAGATGAATGTTTTTGTTCAGTCTATATAACTTATTATAAAAGTATTATTGTTTTATACAATAACTGAGAAAAATTACGTATCACACTAATTTTTGAAGAACAAATTGAATTTGGAAATTATAAATTTAGTTAAATCTTTTTGAAATCCTGTGATTTTTTTCTTTATTTCCTGCTTGTATTAAACTAGTGAGACCAGTGTTTGGGAACAGGACAATATTGTTTAAAGCGATTATTTATGAAATTATATAAGTATTGAAAATGTTACTTAATCCAGAACTAACAGGCTGTATTCATTCTACTTAGTTTTATATTGTATTAAAAATTGCATTTATTTTTAAAACTTTTTGCCATCTCTACAGGGTGTTTTTTTGTGCCATCGCTACAGAGATACAGGTTCAGTTAAATGAAGGCAAAGTTGCGCAATTTGATGCTCAATAAAATTCCGTATTGCATTTTTATTTTTATTTTTTTTGCATAAAATATTCTGGTGATGGAATTTTCTGTACGAAACGTCGGCAAATATCAAAGTGACATATATAGTGTTTTAAGAGTGATGGAAGGATTTAATTAAATTGGAAAAAAATCAGGTCCGTATTTATAAAAATTAAGTTGATGATGGTCGCCAGAAGCCGAAACGTCAGAGTCAATATTTAATCACACAGAGTTATAGAGCAAAAAAATTGGCCATGAAAATGTGTTTTTCATTTTAAGTTATCTTAACAACTAAAGCCAGGAAACAATAGAAAACAAAATTGAAAATTCCGTTTTTTTTTTAAATATATTCGGAAGTATTCGGAATTTTTCAAAATGCAATACGGCATTTTATTGAGCATCAAATTGCGCAACTTTGCCTCCAATTAACCGATCCTGTATTTCTTAGGGTTTCCGAAATCCCAATGATGAGCGTCGAATTAGAGGTACCCTGTACTTAGTATTGGTACTTACAATTTACATTTATTTTTGTATTATCATTCCAGAAACATTATATATTTTAGTTTTTATTAAAGCTCACAATCTTATTAAAGGTGTTTTTCCTCAGAATGTCCATAGACAAAATATAACGAGATAAAAATGAAGAAACTGTATATTTTTTAAGGTACATATTTTTTGTTTCAAAATATGTTTATGAAGTTATTGATAATAACTTGTAGATATTACATTGATTTTTTTACTGAAACAATTTGAATTAATAATAAATAGAATTAGGTTATTTAAAAAAATATTTTCTACTAATTGAATCAATATTTCTTTTCTGAATTATCAAAATTCAGTATTTTTAGTAAAGTACTTACTTAATACATTGCAGTATTTTCAGTGAAATACTTAATGCGTCTAAAATCAAGCTAATGTAGTAGGTAAACGTAAATCTAAGGAACAAAATAATTAAGAAGTAAATATGACTATAATTATTACACTCTGGCTGTAGATTGATGCATTTAATCTATTAGAATTTGAAATAATAGACCGTTAAAGAGCCCTTAAAATAATCTGACAGCAAATGTATAAAGTTTTTGCCAATCGCTATTTCCTGTTGGTATTTTTTTTGTTCGATTTTTACAGGGCACGCTGGCTCAAAGTTTCAGCACAAATGTACTTATGTATACACAACTGTATTATATATTATATTTATGCAATATTGTATTTCTTCTGTAATATAAGTATTACCTGTTTACCTCTAGTTGTTTTACTTGATCATCGAATGTAAATGTTATAGCAATTTAGTAAGATTGAGAATAAATAATTGTTCTCATCAATTTGACATTTAGGTACAGGAGGATACTCGGAAGCTTAAGAATATTCAGAAAACATCATTTACCGTCAGCAATCAAACCAATTTTTGTATAGTTGAAAGAGCCTAACTTTTAGGGATCATTTATAAAGTAAAGATTTGAAGTTAACGTCTCCTTTTTGGCTGCCAGGGCTAATCTGGACGGGGCCTACTTTGTTTACGCGGAATCCGAACCGCGGTCCTCGGCTATATCATGGTCAATGGCCTACCGACTTGGCAAGTGCCTAAATCGACTCTTACTCACGAGATATCCGATCTCATCCAGCCTTGAACCGGCGTGAATGAGCAGTGTCTGTCCATAGATTTTACACTTTTGCCTTTTTTGGACAACAGCACGATACAGAGTTTCGAACCGGTCACCCGTCCATCCACTAGTATCGCCTTACGTCGCTTAAATTCCGTGTTCTAATGGGAACCGGTGTTTCGACGTAGCTGGGCCGTTGCTGTGGATCATTTATAAACGGACTAAAAGTAAATATCCTGAATGTTCAATCATCATATAAGGGAAATTAAAATAACTTTGGTTGCACATCATAATACGACCACCAGCAAACTCCATAAGACGACGCATGGTGTCACTGATGACGTGCAAAGAAAGTTGTTTTAATTTCCCTTATGTATTTGATATAACCAGGTGGATCGACGAGTAGCGACAGAAACTGTCGGCTCTTTTGATGTGGTGGGAGCAAAGTTTCTTTCTCTCTCTTTTGACGTGTTTGACAGATAGGCTACATATTTAACTGCTCAACTTATGAAGTGGTCATATAAACATGGTATACACTGCTCATAATTTGAAGTGGAATTAATTGTAAAGATTTATACATATTTTTTTTGCTTTGTTTAATCCTTATTTCTAAATTTGAATGTATAAAATATCTTACAGCTAATAAATAATTAAAAAAATGATTCGTTGCCTGAGACATACTTGAAATAAAGTATATAGAAATATTTGATAAATGGCAATAGTGGCAACTTCGCTTCTTCATATGACAGATAGACTACTTATTTCGCTCAGCCGCAAAGAAAATTTAAAACGGGACTGTCGCTACTCGTCGGTTTACTTACACTGATATAACTATAGAATATTAAAGGTTTTAATGATACATACAGATAATATTTGAGGGACTTTGCAGAATAATATAACAAAATTCCCAAATTATGTGCTTGCTGGGATGTAACACCAAGAATTCAGATAATCGCGTTCAGAAAACTCTTTTGAATTTGTCAAAATTTCAATACTTATATTGGCAAATTGTCCATTGGTAGATTTGTACCGTGGGTTAGAACTCAATTTTAACTATCTTGGAAAGTAAAATACCTCAGTAGATTGCTAAGAAACAACGGCGAATGCAGATTCTGTGGGAAAAATGGAGAAACACAAGAACACCTCATCACTAAGTGCGCCGAGACGGCAACCATTCGTGTCATAAACTTTGGTACGATTGATATTGGAGATGGAGAACTAGCCCCTGTGAAGCCGTGTCAGATACTGCCTTTTGTCAAAGCCCAGAGACTATGATGAGTTATAACTCAAGAAAGGGGACACACAATAGATCCATAATTACGCAATTTTCAAGTAGCAGGATATAACTTTGAAGGATCATATTGATTTATTCCTAAGAGTCCCGACAGACGCTCAGATCTTTAACACAGGTGGAATATGTAGGCCAGTTTTTGCAGGTTAACTGTCCAATTGAACTGCTAGATTTTTTTAAGACTTTCTTTAGTTCTTTTCTAAATTAATTTATTACATTATTAATTTGTTTTAACAACTGCGCTGCTTTTCCATTTTCTTCCAAATCAATTTCCTTTAGTTTTTTCTACTACATGAAGTGCATGGTATAAACTGCGTATTTTTTATCCCCTGTTACAATAAACCTACCATGCTTCTATAGCTGAATAAATTGGCATAAAACTTCATTAATAAAAGGTTATAGGCCAGTTGCCATGTATTAAAAATAGTGTATGGAGGGAGCAAATCCGGACAAGCTAGAATAAATTTTATTTTGTTTAGTTTAGTGTAAGGGACCACGTGTTAAATTGGCACCAACCCCAAAGCCGGGATTTGGCCGCGATCTTGTAAAAAGTGGTTAAAATTCGGTTTATTTTTCATTATTTGTCAATAACTCGATTTATATCAACTTTAGTGCAAAAAATGTACAGACCAAAAGAAGTTGAACATTAAAGAAACATTAAAGAAGAGGAAAAACTCTATAAAAAAAACGTTCTATGTACTTTTTCCGTGCCACGACCCGTTTCCAAGTTATCTCTTAAACACGCTAAATATATTATAAGCAGTTATTATTTCCTCTATTCTAGGCAGTTTCTGTCTTTCCGAGAACCTTACTCTTTTTATTTCTCCACGCATTTAGTAGCTGCGACACCACATCCACATTATACATGCAGACAAGGAAAAATGAAATTCGTTAAAGTTTTACAGAAAGAAAAAGAATTATTACAGACAGCTGCACAAACTTTCAAAGACCCAAGCGCATCCCCAGAATATATAGAAAAAGCTGGAGAACGATTTCTTCTTCATCTATATGGATCCAAAAAATGCGACTCATTAGATAAGTACAGATACCAGTGTTTCGTAAAATCTATTACCAAAAGCTTACCAAACCTAGCATCATTACCACCGACCAAAAACGCAGCTCGCTTGCACTCCTTCCGTACTTACAGTCAGATACAGCTATGGTATGGGAATGAAAAATCACCTCTAGATTGGAGATGGAAAAATTCAAAGAATGGGTTGATGCACATTGCTACTTCCCAAGATGCAACTCCCCAAGAATTATTAAATCTGATTTCATGTAAATGTGCCAAAGGCTGTAATACATCTTGTAGTTTCCGCAAAGCAGGTTTGTGTTGTTCGATAATGTGTGCACTTTGTCAGGGCAAATCATGTTCGAATAGCTTGGAGGTGGCAAAATTAGACGAAGATGAGTACGAGCACAATTTTCCTCTCGATAAAGATCAACGAAAAGAATATTCTGCACCTTATGAACCAGATCCGGAATATGATGTGGAAGACGTTCAGGAAGATTATATTAAATAGCCAGTAATATCAAAAAAACGAATGATAACATGCTCTTAACGTTTCCGCACATTGATCCTGATTGTTCGCGAACGTTCTTTCGTCACGATTGGTAACATTTCCTCCTTACAACACTAATGACGCTGTTCACCGAAATATCAATAATCAATATCGAGTAACATCAAAAAAACGAAGGAACTCTGATGAACCTTCCACCTCAAAAGAAACCTGCTAAGTTGACGACATGTGGATTAGGCTTATTGGAAATGGGGAGACCACTCACAAAAAAACGCGCCGGTTACTTTACCTCAAGGCAGCTCCCTGAGAGATAAGGCGGTTAAACTTGAATTTCCACCAGTCACGCAACAATAAAAATTTAGTCCGTTATTGCGGTCGTAATGCAAATTGCGTTCTTCCATTATGACCGCGTCAGCAGACTACTGCAAACAAGGTAGTTACTACAAAGTTTTTAGACTTTATGTCTTGGGGGTGCCGCTCAAGGTGGTGTGGAAACAAGTACAGTTAACCCTGGATATATTGAACACGTACATTATATCAAACTTTAATTTTGTTTTCGTCAAATTCGATACTTTGGGTAGTCGCACGAAAAAAACCCATACAACGATTTTTATAGAGTTTTTCCTCTTCTTTAATTTTGATCTCTACATATTTTGCACTAAAGTTGATAGAAATCGAGTTATTGACAAATAATGAAAAATAAACCGATTTTTAGCCAATTTTTCCAAGATGGCGTCCAAATCCGGGCTTTACGGGGAGTGCAAATTTAATACGTGCTTCTCGACACCAAACTAAACAAAATAAAACTTATTCGAGCTTGTCCGGATTTGTTCCCGCCATCGATGCACTTGCCGACTGGCCTATTAGTCATTTTATTTCTAGTTAATAATAGACTATGGTACCCGGTGGCGTAGAGGTATAGGCTCTCGTCTACCAATCTCAAGGTAGTGGGTTCGATCCCCACACCCGGCATTGCATTAGCCGACTATTTTTATTAAAGTAAACATAGTTTGGGTACCTAGGTCGACTCAGCCTTAAATGAGTACTTGGGATTCATAATCCTGAGGTAATAATAGGCGGTTGAAGCGTAATGCTAGCCACTTTACCTTCCTTGTATACCGAAGGGCTCTAGTATGGCAAGCTGTACCTTGCTACTCCCAAGGCGTTAAACGCTATTTACGGGAGCTATTATTATATTATAATAATAGACTGAACATTATCTAAGAACTGAACAAAAATAAACAAACTTTAAGCTTCAATGTTTGCGCAGGCCAAGTTTAAGCAGGGTTTGATTCCGCTTAGGTTAGGCCAACGGACTGGACAGTTTGCCGAGATTTGCCACATATTGTTTCGATATACCGGCACAAACCAGCCGAACCAGTAACTAAAAGTCTGTGGGGTCCTGATGTCGCTCAGGTCAGGCTAACAGCCTACCCAGTCGACTGGAACTCTCCACATACATATCAATAATATCCTTGTTTATATATTATAATATACAGTACGTCAATCCGTTCTGTAGCTACGAGGCATCCGTAAGGGGGGAAACGATGTTCTCTCGATGTTTCTCGTAAAAAATTAGACGACGCGTCCCATCAATAAAAAATCGACAAATTTGCAAGTAGCCAATGAAATGAGTGGGCGGAGTGTTTTGCAGTGACATACTTGTCAAGTCAACGTGGACTCTCTGTCACTTTTATTTAGGTAACGATTTATAAAATATATTGCTGTTTGTTTAAATGTTTTTTTTTTCATTTCTTTCATAGACAGATCCAGTAGACGTACTTTACCTTCACAAACCAACTTTGCACAGGTGGTCTGAGCAACAAAACCGAGCGTCTGCGGGTGCCTTAAGGTTTACCGCTTAAATTAATCTAAAGATATTTTCCTTCTTTATGAGCCTTCAATGATACTTGTCATAGTACAATTTTGTTATACTTTTATTTGTTTGACATACTGCTTATTCAACCAGAATATATTTTGTCTTCCTATTTATTTACTAATTTGTTGCATAGTTGTTATTTGTTTAATTCATATTTAAAATAATGGAGGAATTACAGTTTTAATAAAATTAATTTTTATTGGAGCATTCACCATTTCGTCAAGAATTAATATAGTTCCGATATACCCTTGGCATACTAAGGTTTGAAGTTTATTTTAGTTGAAAAAATTATATTTATTAGAAAAAAAAAGCAATAAAAATAAATTACGATTATTTTATTTCATTAATAATCTGTTTAATGTATATTTGCTTTCTTGTTTAAACAAATTTAGTATCACATTGGAGTTAATATTATACTGGTTATTTTTAATAAGTTATAAAGTTTGTTCATTCTCACACGTGGTGGCCCATGGTAAAAAACTTAACGTTAAAATGGAAAACAAACTCCAAACCACTATTAAAAAATTCTTTATTCGTGACTGGTTTCGGCAATTCCAGCCATCATCAGACCTTAAAAATAGATATAAATAATAAAAGTCATATAAATGTATAAAAGCAAACAAAAGATATACAATAAATATCAACATTTAGGAAGTAAATTTGAGCTTTCAGCATAGAAATAATATTCCTATTAGTCCTATTCATATTGAGCTTGAGTGCGTAGATTCCACTCAGTATATAAATGATTTTAATTTAATTAGCTGTAAACAAAAATCTTCCTGACAATATTGTATTCACATCAAAACAAAAAAGTCAACAATTCTTAAACTTAAATTACATTATTTTACTAATTCTACCTTAAAACTAACATATTCTAATGAGTTTACAATAAAGCTAACTCGTTTTTTCAAAAGATTTAATTCTACAGAAAAAATTATTTAAATTTATGTAGGATTGGGTAGATTTTTGTAATTGATAACATGCTCTTAACGTTTCCGCACATTGATCCTGATTGTTCGCGAACGTTCTTTCGTCACGATTGGTAACATTTCCTCCTTACAACACTAATGACGCTGTTCACCGAAATATTGTGTAAAATTTTAAAATTGAAATCAATGTCAGTAGAAGAAGATATTTTTGTTTCATTTTTGTTTGTTGATTTAAAAAAATAATATACATGTGTGCAGAGCTGCAAGGAGTCAGTTTCATTTTTTTTTTTTATTTTTTTTTGTTCATCTTTAGGGCTACATAACGGAGTCGAGGATGCACTTTAATGACAACAGACTATACGCACCAACTAATAATCCAAACCAGTTCCGAAAAACTAAGTTTTTATTTGCTAATTGGTATTGAGTGTGGTTTTTTTTATCTGCTGCTTTTCCGCCGCCTTAAAGTGAAATGCTTCTTTTTCTTCTTCTTCTTCCTAACCGAGTGTACCTATCCGTTTAGGATGTTGGCGATAAGTGAAACGAACTTTACTGACTGCTGCTCTAAATAATCCTCCTGTAGACAACCAGTGATGAAGTGTAAACCATGTGTGAAGTTTTTCAACCTGGAGATTCTGCGTCTTCCAGGTCTTCTTTCGCCTAAGACCTTTCCCTAGAATATCAACTGAAGTAGACCATATCTTTTTTGGTACCTCTTTACGCGTCCTATATGTTCTAATTTTCGTTCTTTGATAATGTCCACTCTTTCTTTTTCCACGTTTTCCTTTTGAACTATTTCCAAAACGTGGATACGTGGTCTACCCAAGAGATTCTAAGCAGTCGTTTATGTAAATCCATATCTCAAAGGCTTCAAATTTCTGTGTGGACGTTGCTCTCAATGTCCAGAACCCGGTACTATACAGGAGTACAGACCAGAGACACAATACTTAAGTAATCTTAGTTTGGACTGTAAAAGAAATGCTGCTGTTAAAAATGTATTATAAAGATGTATTACAAAAACCAAACCAAACCAAACCTTTTCTAAAAATATTTAAATATTTAAGTCTTTTTTTAATGACATAATTCTTTTTCTATTTCGGTTTAAAGCGTGTAACCACAGGTGTAACGTTTTCTTGACACAATCAAACGGCAGCTTTTCTTCTTTGCGAGCAGTCGTAGGTTCGCTTTTCATTTTTTTATTAGGTGTTATAATTAATCAATAAAACAATAATTATTGGGCGCCAGGACATTCACTCAGAAATAATAGATCTCTTTACCCCAACTTAAATTTATTTATAATTAAAAAAATATTAGACAAGGACAGTAATAATTGATGGATGAAGTTAGATTTTTAAAATGAATTAATACTTGAGAATAATAGGTAATCAAAATTTAAATGTATGACATAAAAAAATAGTATCAATTGTTCTGTGAATTAAAAATCATTGACATATTAATATTAAATTACGCAAAATAAAGTTAAATAAGTACCTCAAACTAATGCAGTTCATGAACCTTGTTGTATGCGCACATAATTCCGTAAATCAATCAAAAGTTAATTAAATAAATATGTCAAGTGACACCATCACAAAATACTTGACAAGATATTAAATATATATAAAAAAAAATTGTATATTTAAAATTAATAAAGTTATATTTTAATAATGAAATTCAAAAATATCTAATAATTGCATAATTAATTATGCAATTTGTCAACAGTAAGTAAATAAATTTGAAAAGAGTTAATAAAAAAAAATATATGAAATCTGGCCTGATTATCCGGTGCAGTTCTAGGCTTTGGCTCGTCCTTCTGGATGGTGTGTGTACGTTAGGTGTGGGAGCTCATCCCCAATCTACCACAGCCTCGAACAGCCCCTTACAATACCACCAGCCATGTGGAAATCAAACATGGATCATAGATACAGGCTCTCGTACGTCAAACCACCAATCATGACATATAACTCGCCATGTAACTGGACGGTAAAACCCTGGAAATGTCACAACTTATGCACAAAATGCATTTTAGAAATTTTAGAACTTACCTCACGATGCTGAAGATTTACTCAAAAATTAAATTCATGACAGGACAACCAAAACCACGTTTAGAAAATCTGTAAAGAGATAAGGTTGAACCAAAAGAATAAAAATGTGATGAAGATCAAACTTACCACAAAAATACCCATGAAAACTAAAAATTGGTTCCTTCCCCAAATGCCAGGAACCATTAGGACTACATTCCAAAGGTTAATAGAATTAAAAAGTTGAAACTTTTTCGGATGACTTCAGATAAGTTGGTCGATGTCTAAGCCACGAAATCTGAATCAAAAATGGTGACTTGGTTTGGTCACGATAGTCAAAAAGATACCCTAGTTCTACGCCGACAAGGGCAAGTACGATCAACAGAGTATCCGAAATTAGTCAGAACTAATTCGATAGGCTGTATGTTGGGTTGCCGATAGTATCGTTTTATTAAAACGTTATAAGCGAAAATCATTTTGAAAATTAAGTACTTAAAATTTAAGTACGAAAAATAAATTAAAATCAAATGACTTAAGTCATTAAAACGATTTAAATCAAAAAGACTTAAGTTTTCTGTGAGCTTTCAGCTCTGCATGTGTAATTGAAATAAATCGATTATTTTAAGAGAAATTGTTTTCTTAATATAGCGCCAACCAAGCCCTATATGAGGGAGGGCAGAACGTTGAGGCGTACGATGAAAGTTAGAGTGAGAATTTAATTAGAAATCGAGGACAATCCCGTATAGACAGCGTGGCGAAGGGGAGAAGGAGGGGAAACTTTGTCTCCAAGTTTCAATAAAGAAGACTGCCGCGCTGATACCAATATGGTTTCATTAGAGGAGCTATTAAGAAACGCTTTGATCTCTTCTTTGATTATTTTAGTTGCTTTAGTTGAATTATTTTCTGTTTGTTAATTAAGTGCATTCCTAATTTTGCAGACGCCGATGTTCTTGAACTCTGTTCGAGGCATTATGTTAGAGAGTAGGAGAAGTTTATTCTGAGTGAACCAAATTACCCTATGGGCGTTGGATTTATAATATAGCATATAAGTGCTAAAAGTGGTATTTTATTTTGTGGGAAGGGAAGCTTGGGACACGAAGACGGAGTGTCCCATCCCTTCGAACAAAATAAAATCACTTTTAGCATACATATCATACACTATTTTTTCTACAGATAAGTTTATGCTCGTATATATCAAGGTATTATTACTTTTTTACGTTAATGAATAATTCAGAATATGTCATTCTGAAATCAAATTAATTATGAAGTTTATGGTTGCTAGGGTAATTGTAAGATTCCAAACATTTGTTCATTTGTTGTCAACTAATGTCAAATTTGTGCCTCAACTCTTGTAAAATGATGGAAAGTGATCAAGAAACTGAGTGTTTCCCAGCAGAAATTGAAGAAGCGGCTAATATAATTACTTTTGATTTATTACCCAGCAAGTCCAAGGATCAGTACGAGTTTTCAAATAATTCATTTTGGCATACTTCGAAGAAGTCCAAAATATGGAAATCGTCAACGCTTTGATCAAATCATTCCATGGTCAAGGCGATGATAAAGATTAACAATCAAGACACAAGCAAATATTTTTTTTTTCTTAACAAAGGGCCGTCCTCTGCCGGAAACACTGCGACCTGTAAGGCCTATTGTGTTTGTCCCCCTTCTATATCTGCACCCATTCTCCTATCCCTGTGCCCTGCACTAGCTTATGCAGGTCCTTGATAGGATAGGAGCATAGTTCCTCCGGTTCTAGCCTAGCTTTCCTAAATAAAAAGTGTCGCTTGCGATCCAGAGCCTCGCAATGACAATGACGCTGTTTCAGGATCTTTATCGCAGAGTCTGCAGCAAAGACTTCCTTGATACAGGTTGAGCTTGTTCAGGTAACACTTGACAGCCATGTGTCCTGTCAAGAAGCCTGTTGTAATCGGCACTTTATTCCTGCTAAGCATTAGCAGTTCTTTTGCAGTTTTAGAGCTAAGTCCTTGGATACAAGCCTTGCTGTGCCTGTGCCCTTGTCTGTTTCTCCAATGGACATTGTGCTTTTCCCTTCACACCACTTCTTTAGCACCAGTGCTAAAAGTAAATGACTTTTACCATCAGTGACATAATGTCACATTTTAGGCACTGACAGCATGCGTTAAAAATTACATTTTTACTGACGTTTGTAGAAAAAAAGTCATTTTAACGCCTAGGCATAAAAGTAAAGCACTTTTACGCCTAACCACAGATAACATCTGTTATCTGTGGCCTAAGCATAAAAGTACGAAAATATATTATTAAACTGACATAAAGTAGTATCAAATTCAACGAAAAGTGTCATTTTTACCTCCAATAAAACAACATACAATTTTGTTCTTTTTTGTGTTTAATATTTTACAGTTATTTTTTAGTATTTTATATTTATATTTAATGTTAAATATTGTAGTACTGAGATGTGACGATGGTACTATGGTAATAAATAATAGTTCTATTATGGCAATAACTGCAATAAGTGTCGTGAATATTGTCATGGGAGAACAACTCTATATTTCTAGAAGATGAAGATAAGATGTCCATTTATTCATGTTCGAGTTTTAACCAGCTTATTGCATTTTATGTTAAAATTAACTGTCTTTTTTACTAAATACTATTAACTACATCCCACCATACATTAGCCACATGTCCTTTTTTGCAAAGCCTAGCAATAACATCATTAATATTCAGTATTCAGCGTTAGTATTCAATACATAAGAGTGAACTCTTTTTATAAATACATTTAATAAAATGAAAGATAAAAAATCAATGAATAAAAAAACATTTCTTTCTGTGTTTTTAAGTCAGAGGGCATCACTGAATAAAAAAATTAATACATTTTCATGCGGCCTTCATTGTTTGAAAACTTAATATGGCGGTCAGGATATGGACAGGATATAGGCTATAATAATTTATTTTCCCAAATTTATAGGGGGTGGTAAAATTTATACAGGAATCATTATTTTATTGATCGAGCAAGGCAATGACCATCGAAAATATTTTGGTCCAGAGCCATGACTGGGAATAACCAAATGTGTAACCTCTAGTTCGAACAGGGAAAACATACGTAACTGTTCCCTGTATTTGCTGTAGACTCTGCGATAAAGATCCTGAAACAGTCAGAGTACATAATACACTCACCGGCACGAACAACGGGCACCTTAAAATTTTGATGTATTTTAAAGTTTAATATACACTCACCGGCAAAAAAAATCTGCCACTAAAAACTTGTCCCAATTTCAAAGTTGGATTTCTCGCGAACAACTAATTAGATTTTGATGATTTTTTCTTTAAATTGTAAAACATGAAAATTAAAAAAAAAGGTAAAGAAATTTTAAGGGACTAATATCTAGTGTCCACTCGCCTGGTGAAATTTCCCGTTTCCATATACCGATTCCAGGCATCCCGGACTGTTGTTCGAAATATACCCAGACCCAGGGTATCGGCGACATAACGTTGACTTCGGCCATCCTCAATTAAAGCCACGATACGAACAACATCCGTTACAAATAATGGCATTTTTTAATTAGGCAACCGTTTTTTTCATATTGCAAATACTCATAAATCCGTTTTCGCCTATGTCGCCTTGATTATTTACACATAAAATTTACTGCCTGCGAAGCATTTTTCCGAGACGTTCGTTTTAAAACAGCATATCTCCAATACAAAAAGAGATAACGTGGTGATTAAAAAAACAAAATGCTCACAAAAGATGAGGCTACAATGTGACTTAATTTAGCAATAGCTACTACAGCTGCTGCACCCTACAGGGTGTTACAAAGTTCGGGCAAAAAACTTCATCTTATTGTTGTGCCCTGTATATGCTCAAAATAAATTCGGAATAAAAATTTCTGATGTAGCATCCGTTAAAAAGGAATTAATTTACAATTTAAAAAAAATCATCAAAATCTAATGAGTGGTTCGCGAGAAATCCAACTTTGAAATTGGGTCTAGTTTTTAATGGCCGTTTTTTTTTGCCGGTCAGTTTATTTTGCTCTAGTGGGACGATTTTGATAGTTTTAAGAGTAGTTTGTAGCTAAATTATTTGACTTTTTGGCACCTCTTTTCAAATTAAAAATGAAAGTGGCCGTCTCTCAATTCTGCGAGGGAAAACAAAATGCTGATATTTTGGTGAAAGTTTGAAACACCCTGTGGAATATGTTAATAAAGCACGGAATTTAAAAATAATTTTATCATCTAGTTACACCTTTTCCCGATAGTTTGCCTTTTGATTCATCTCAATAGCTTTTTTTTTATTGGAGATATTCGCTTTTGAATAAGACACTAACAATTTACAGCAATTTTAGCATTAATTTTGAGTCGACACATATATAAAATAGTGTTTATTGTTTTTGTAATGTCACTGTCATTGAGAAGTTTATATACATTGCATAAATCATAAACACTATTTTATTTTATTTTTTTTTTAACACTGTTGACTAGGACCAAAAGCAAAGGCACTGGTTTATTGTAAAAAATACGAAAAAATCGTGTCTTTCAAAATTGAATATCTCCAAAAAAAAAAATAAAGCTACTGAGATGCATCAAAAAGCAAATTATCGAGAGAAAATACACCTAGATGACAAAATAATTTTTAAAATCCTTTTTTTGTTAACGTACACTATACAAAATGTTTCAAACTTTCACCATAATATCAACATTTTGTTTTCCCTCGTATAATTGACACGTAGCAACTTTCATTTTTAATTTAGAAAAAGATACTAAACCATCAAATAATTTAGCTACAAATTGCTTAAAAAATCATCAAAATCGGTCAACTAGAACACACTATATAAAACTTTAAAATATAGTTGGGGGTTGTAACATTTGGTGATATAACAGCAAAATAAAACACTAGTTTCCTACAATACACCAAAATATTTTACTTTTAAATACTGACCGCGGACAGCAAAAAGAAGACGTTAACGTAAAATACTTTATTTTTCCTTTTAACATTGGAACCGCGGATTTCGCTAACCATGCTATCATCGCCAGCAGATGATTAAACCTAAATTATTATTTTCAAATTGGGAGTATAAAAATCTCTCTATAAGGGGCCTCGTATTATCATTTGTTACACCCACTTTATAAATTAGTATTTCATATTCTCCTCGATAAAATTTACCGTCGATCGGTCCATCCTACTGTTCATCGTCTGGCCTAGGGCCAAAAGCCCAATTCCGCGAACTACCCTCCCTTTCGTATTCTTCCGGACCTCCGACCGGAAGCTTCTGCGCTGCATTACCATCGGCCCAATTATATTAATTTATATTTCATTATGGCGGAAACCCGTCCGCTTCCGGGTGGGTGTTCGGACGCAGACAGAATTGCGGCGCGTCGTGTTAAACGGAAGGATAATGAAGGGCTTTGGAAATGTTTGGTTTTCAAAAGAGAGAAGTGGAAGTGAGGGAGAGAGAGGGGCATACATTTTATTCTGGGAAATAGGAAGAGACTTCGTAGTGTTAAAATCCTTTAGACTAGAGAATATGATTTCTATTTACTTACTTTTTATTATGAAATAATGATTTATCCATAAGGATGTAAAGCATATGGATGATCTATGGGCTCAAACCGCAAAACTGAGTGGTGTCATGTAATAATCATTCAGAAGGGTACAGGCAGGCTTTAAATAAAAATGTTTATACAAAAATTACTCTTATTTTCTGTGGTGTGTTAAATACATAAATAAGTTAGTCACCACATTCAGCCATAATGTAATAATCGTCATAAGGTACGCGTATCTTATGACTTAGGCTTTTAACAATATAACTGATCTTAAAATCTCTTCGATGATCTTCATTCCAATAAAGATACGAAAAATTATTTACAACTGGCGGTAGCCACTAGATACGTGCAAATCAGCTTTTTAATTCTTACTTTCTGGTGTTATTGGGCGTGACAAACAAAATTTATAATAGGTGCTGTATCTATAGATAATACGAAAAACATTATCTAGCAAATCTCGATAAAAGAAACGTATTTTCTCTATAAGAGATGATAGGTTTACCATTCACCTTTATTCCCAATTCCCACTTCCTACATTAAATCTTCCAATCTCCTGGAATATCGATTCAGAGTATAAATTAAACAGAAGTCGCGATAATATACATCCTTGTCTGACGCCTTTTAGAATTTCTATATTCGTTGTTGACATATTTTCGATTTTTATATGAGCTGACTGACTCCAGTAGTACAGGGTGAGTCTTAAATAAGTGCAAATATATTCAGGGCTGGTAATATTCTACCTATGTTGTCATATCATCAATAAATTATGTTTTTTAACTAAAAGCTAAAAAAACCCAATTTCTTTTTTCAAAAAATTCCAAATTTTCAAAAAAAAATTATCGCGAAAAAAATCCTCATAATCGTGTTTCTGGGGTCGAAATATTCTACCCCGAAAAATATTTGCACGTATTTAAGACTCACCCTGTATAAGATTCTAATGATTCTTATATTTTTGCCATCTAACCCAATCTGAGTAAATGTATCAGCATATCTCGCGTTATCAAATGCCTTCTCATAATCTACGAAACATGCAAAGGCACTTGTCTGCTAATCGAGGCATTTTTAGACTAAAACTTTTATTGAGAACAAAACATCTCTGGTTCCCAGTCCACTTCTAAAGCCGAATTGAGTTTTACTTATATTTTCGTCAATCCTTCTCCATAGTCTAGAGAGCAGGACACGCAGGAACACCTTTAATATATGACACATAAGGCTTATCAGACGATACTCGTTGCATCTTTTGGAGTTTGACTTTTTACGGAGAGTTACAAATGGGGATTGCAGCCATTGTTTAGGTATCTCTCCTCTCCGGTATTGTAGATGCGATTAAACAATTTAAGTAGAAGATTCGTAAATTCATTTTTTTCTTTCCGTATATTCTAGATTTTATACATTTTGTAAGGGACCAGTAAACCTACTATAATATTGTAAAATCCTAAAATTAAGAAATTGGCGCTTATCAAGTTTTCACCTGAACTATTAACTATATATTAATTCTACTTTTTCATCGTTCCATACTTTGTTATAAATTTTTAATGCTTCTTTTCCATGTATTTCCATATTTTTAAACATCTCCGTTGTTTTTTGTCATATCCAGGTGATTTGCCATTTTTAAGTTTTTGATTGCTTCCGCCACCTCATCTCTTGTAAGAACTTCTATCTCAAGTTCCTCTTTGGCATTAGGTTTTTTAGTTTTTGTCTGCTGGTTCATGCTATCTGTGTTTAAAAGTTTCATGATTTGATTTCCTTCAATTAATACTGTACCATCGGACAACTGTCACTTTGTTATATTCTGTCTTATTTCTTATAGTTTTTGGATTATTAATACATTTTCGATTACGAATATTATGGTGCGTTTAGACTTGAGCACGCACGAGCTGAGCGTGCGCGCAAGGCGCGGCATTCGTTCGCGCTCTCGGCTCCGTTCAAATTAAAAACTTATTTTTCGACGAATGAAGTGATCCATTTGTGCGCGCACAGCAGAGTTGTGTTGGCGAAAATAATGGACGACCAAGAAAATAGTCGAGGCTACAGTCATTGTTATGCACAGCTTAATTATTAAAAAGGAGAAAAACCGAAAACATCGTCGCTGGTGGCAAACTCAAATTTTTAGAAATCGATATAATTTACTGCAACAACTTAGTGTCTGAGGAGGGCTATGATCAGTTCAAAAACTATACAAGAATGACCAGGCCGGACTTTGAATATTTACAAAATTAATAACACCAAAAATTATGAACAAAAGATACAAATTTTAGAATAGCAATTTCATTAATATTGACATATTCAACATTAATTTTATTTACAAGGTCTTGCCATGCGTTTTTTTGATTTTTTAATAATACAAAGAATGTTTAACATCCCATAATATAGGCAATTTTTCATATTTTTCAATTAATAATAATTTTAATAAAGAAAAAAAAAATCACAGACGCACGCACGAACGCAGACAAAACAAATTGTCGGTGCAAACTGAGCGTTCGCGCACACATAAAATCCTTTTGAGGACGGACCAAAAACCGACACCAGACGGCTCACGTTCGCGCAGGGGCGGCTTGTCCTATGAGGCAGATGAGGCAGTGCTTCACCAATACATTTGAAGAATTACACGTATTAATCGATACATCTTTAATCACAATTTTATATTTTTTTCCCTATTTGCATCAATAATAATTGCATTTTTTATCCGTCATTCTACAATAAATTACGGCGATGGTATTCCTTTAAACGCGCTTCCTTTCCCATATGCGACAAACTCGACGATATATAAATCCATCTCATTTGTTCTTTAAGAAGTATATGTGCAGAGGTTTGCCTCTCGCCTTTCCTTGTCTAACGTATTGTGGTATATCGCATTGACGGAGCGACAGCGTTCACTGGAATCTTAAATCTATAGAATGAAAAGAAAAAGCATAGGCAAAACCTTTAGTTGAAGAGAGATAAAATGTATGGAGTAGTAGCGCGTAAAAAGACCGTATTGAGGCGAGCCTCAAATGTAAATTTAAACCTTAAAAGCCGTTCGTTAAAAATATGTATCACTTCCCGATTAGCCCGAGAGATTTTAGGCGACAGGCTGAAAATGCAGAATTGCATTATTTGGGAATTTGTATTAGTTTGAATCACAGTTTGAATTAACTCTGCCGGTTATTGCACTGTTTTGTCTCTAATTGATTAATATGTACGTTTTTTAATGTGAATTGTATGTTTAATTACTCGTCTTACTGATTACAACGTATTAAGTAAATACCTAAAAAGTGGGCAGTGACTTGTTGATTGATATGATGATTTAGAGGGACAATGCATCATCAGAGGACTTCCCCAGGTAAAGTTTTTCGAATTCGAATCATTTCTAGATAAATTGTATACTCGTATAGTCAAAAAGTAAAGCAACCTGTTACAGAGATTTCATTTTGTTTTATTTTTATAGGATGAGTAGAAAAACAAAACTTTACCATACAGAGTAAAATATAAGACAAAATATCCTGAGGTCGCTTTGATAAAAATTTACTGTTGCAATAGCCCTATGTAATAGGTACCGTATGATCGAAAAAAAAAACGGCGTCCAGTTGGCTTGAAAATGACGATAAAATGACAACGACCTTCATTTCATAGCCATCGCTGACGCCGTTTTTATTCGATCATACGGTATAATACTGCGAATTATATTACATAAGGCTTAAGGAAACTGCTAAAATTTTAGAAATATTTTAAATACAAAAATGTGCGCTTTTTAAGGCTGTAGGTATCTAAAATACTAAAAATAATATACAGTGTGTATTGCATTTAAAAAAATTGAGATATAGCATTATAATATTGCAATGTTGGCCGTGCCATAAAAAAATCCCTGTATAAAATAATGTAAATTTTTCTCGGATTTCTTCTTTTGTCCTAAATACCTCGCTATATACATACTTAAGCAATAATATATCAATAAGTTAAATTCACTCCAGATTTTTAGCACTTTTTAAAAAATGAAATTTTTCAAATATGAATTATCATGGAAATCCCGCATATATAGTGCTTCAAATAAATCATGTGTAGTGTGATGTATGCTGAATTTTATGCTGAACCCAATTCTGTACAGAAAAATGGTAATGCGACTGCAATTTTAAAGAAAATATTTTTTTTAGGATATGCACTTTTTTTATATAGAACTTTTTTTTCATACATTTGTCAACTACGAAGATATTGGACTTCCTCGTACTAATGGTCACCCTATATACATACTAATAAAAATTCTCTTCTAATGTGCCTCACCATCTTCCCGTGCTACGAGCCGCCCCTGCGTTCGCGGCTGCTCGCGCAAAGACAGATTCAGAGTAAGCGTGCGCGCACAGCCGTTTACACTTGAGCATTCGCGGAGGATCAGTGCGTGCGTGCTCAAGTCTAAACGCACCATTAGGAAAATGTTTAACACGTTTCATGGCTTAAATATTTTCGTAAGACACACTTTTTCAACATTAGAACACTAACAAAGTTTTGCAATTTTGACACATGTGTGAAACCTAAACATGGCTCATGCCCTAGACTCTCAATGGTAATTTTATAGAACTCCAAATTTAGTTTCTTCCGCATCGCCAGACGGCGCAAAAGACATTAAAGTACAGGTTTCTAATTTATATTATGAAGATGACATGACAGTCTCTATGTTAACTACTGTTTATGTTCTAGTTTTTGTCTAGTTGATAAAATGTTGGTGATCCGTCAAGTTATTTTTAAGTCATTATTTAAATAATTATTAATTCAGATATTCCCAGATATTCCTGATTTGTCGGAAAGTTCAGTGATTTGTGTTTATAGTTTGTGTTTTTATTAGTGCATTCTGATACTTACAGTCGATCATCATTTTGGTGTTAGACACTAAACTTTTTTATTAAGGTCATTTTGACATTTTAGAAATAATAATTTATAAACCAAATAAAAAAATAGTTTAATCATAAATAAGTAAGTACCTAGTTGGTAATATATAGTATTTTTAGTAACAGTTAATTAGTAGTCTATAACATTTTTACTATATTATAATTTAGATGTTAAATCAAAAAAAAAATAGGCGATATGTGATCTATTGTTGGTGTTTAAAATGTATGTATTTATAATTTTAATTTTGTTGTAATTATGTTACACTTCTAATGATCTAATAAAACATAAAATGGCAGTAAAAAAGTCTATATTTATTATTTTATATTTTACAAGGAATAATTTTGCGCTTGAATAACGTTACCGTTTTAATTAGCTTTAATAAGTAACGGAACGCTAAAATTATGTTATGCCAAAACTCTCCATTAGTTTCTTCCGGATCACCAGGTGGCTCTAAATGACGGACCCATTTGTTTTATATCAGTGTCCAATCTATCTCTAGTACGTGACATTAGTCTATGACATGGCTACGGATATTCTTATGTGTTGCCATGCAACCTAAACACTACTTGTTTTAACCAACTCCCAATCAATTGTAATCCAAGAATGATCCCTACATATGTCCAGGAGGCATTTACTTTAAATGACATTTGACCCACCACACTCAATAATTCATTTTTGGGTTTTCAAATGTTATAAAAATAAAACGTACTTACCATAACTTAATTATTACCATAACTTTATTATATATTAAGGTTGTATTCCGTTGCAAAACCAGGCGAACCAGACCGGTAAACTACGGTAAAGAGCGGTTCCTGAAAAATATCGGTTTGATACGGAACGGTTTGGTAAAATACTGGAAACGTCAAATGTTGATATTTTCTAAATTTCAATACCTCTATTATAAAATTTATCTTTTATGCATTTTTAATGTACCTATTCTCTGCTTTTACGTTTGCTTCTTCTTTTCAACAGAGTTTAATATTGAAAAGTACTATATTAATAAACTGTTAAACACGTTAGACAGCTCAAGTGAAGATTTGCAGGTCCAATATTAAAACAGATCAATAATAAATAAACAAATCTAATCAATATTTATATTTTTATAGCTTACAAAACATTCACGATTACTTGTTGTCTTGTTTTTCATGTTTTTTTTTAAATGTTCCTGACTTTAAGAAATAATGGCTGCATGATAAGTTTAAATCATGTTTAAATGGTCCTAAAAATCATTATATTCAGTTAATGAAATTTATTTACCTTTACTAAATACAAAATATTATTACAAATTTTAGAAACTAAATGAGAATTTCACTCGAACTTCCAATATTTGCTTGATTTCTGTCACATAAATGACATTTTGATTGACAAACAAAACCAGAAAAACCAGCCTTCTCGCGCTGGTTAATTTGGTGACAGTTATAACCGAATTTTTCAGGAACCGTGTTTCGTAATAAGAAAACTTTCAGGAAACCGATAAAAACGGAACATAAAACCATAACCAGGGTAAGCAACGGAATACACCCTAATTTAATTAACCATACTGATAAAAAAAGATTCTTAATTTTAAATTAAAGTGCCATGGCAAACATGCAAACTTTTGAAAAGTCCAATTACAATATTATTTTATTAATTGCATATAACAATTCTGTTTGTCGTGCAAGTTGTAATAATAATATTACACTATCATTTTGGACAATTCGCTTACTTTTTAACTTAAAACAAGAACAATTCATTCAAGTATAATATTAACAATAGAAATGAAAACGTATATTCCTCCGTACTTCATATTTTTCATTACGCTTCACGCTATTTCGTTCTTGATGTAAGAGACGCTCGCCTGGTCTGGAAATGCATGTAATAAGAGTGTATTTACTTGGAAAATTGCGTTCTGTGTTTTTCCGAGTGCAGTTCAGTTCTTTTCGCCGAGTGTTTAAACGTAGGCATGTCGGTACAAGTACGTTTCAATATGAACTTGTACATTATGGGGTTTGAATTTTTTATAACACGACCAGGGACTCGACGGAACTGAAATTCTAGCCTTAAGCCTTGCTTTGAGACCTACATCTTTCAGCTAGCTGAACCTTTAAAAAACAGTGAGCATGAAACTATGAAATTTTCTCAATTTTCACTGATTTTTTAAGGTATCACGAGAAACGGGACTCTTCTGAAAACAAGACCTTAACCATACTGTAGGTGAGTATTTTATTAGTGATCGGACTGGAAAACTCTGGAGCATTGGTGGTTTGTGACATATTGCTGCAAACTGTTTGCGTTCACCGTTGTACAATTGAAAACAGAAATACTGACAAAAACTTTCGTATTCAGTTCTTACTACTAAGCACTAGAAACTTATGATTAATAATTATTTATTAATTGGAAACACAAATATTGATAAAAATTTTGGTATTTAATTCTTTCTATTAAACACCAGAAACTTATAATTAATAACTCTTTATTAATCAAGTATTAAAATACCGGGATTTTCGGGATTTTTACCTTCCTCTTCACCTAGTACAAATAGGTTGTTAGCTACTTTTTCGTTATAATTCAAGTTTTCTAATATACAGGGTGGCGCCTCTCATACGTCGCGGAAGCTCTAAGGAGAACGACAGTTTATATTGAAATGAAATTTTGTAAGCATATGTAGGTTAATTCAGAGCACTTTTTAAAAATATAGAGAGTTCTACAGGGTGTCCCCAAAAAAACTTACATATCAAAGTTGTGTTTTTTGTAATGGAACACCCTATATATTAATTGATTTTCGGGTTTTGGGAGAAAAATAAAGGTGAGATATATAGGGAGAAAATAAGAGAAGTATATGATTAAATAGGAGATAATAGGAGAAAATAAGAGAAGTATATGATTAAAATGTAAGGTTTTGACATATTTAACATTTTCTAGAAATAAAGAACAATTTTTAAATTGCAATAAAAGCTACCTAAATTGGAATTTACCCGGTATAGTCTAATATGTAGTTAAATTAACTATTGTACTTTAAATCAAATTAAAACTTGATCCCAAAAATTATACAGGGTGAGACAAAATTAATATTAAACATTGACCACCTTTAAAAGCGTGTTACTTTTTTATTTTAAATGGAACACCCTGTATATTATTCCAATATTCAATGGAGAATTCTTGTCTCTTCAAAATACTATTAACGTTGCCTACCCCTCAAACAAAGATTTTCCTAGATATTTTCATTTACATGATTTGATCTGAGTAGATCTTTATTATTTGATAAAATCTAGGTGGCTGTGATATGGTCTGACGTTACTTCAACATAGCTGTCTAATTAGTCCAACTTTAACAACTAGTTATCATTTTGTGTCAGTAAAAACACAAAAAAAAATTCTCAGAAATTTGTCGAAAATGCAAACTTATCCTACATCAGAGAGAATTGATATGATTCTATTAGTTGGTGAATGCAGTGTGCATTCACAAATTAATAGAATACTTAAATGCTCCTGATTTTATCTAGTCTGTTTTTTTTTTATGGGGATATGTTAAAGACAGTGTTTACAAAACTTCACCAACTATTGTCGACAACATCAGAGGAATTATTGTAGCTGATGCTTTTCGAGGTAGAACTCCACATAAATGCCTGTTAAAATGAAAAGATCATTTTGAAAAAACAATCATTTTATGCAGTTAACAGGAAAGGAAGCATTTTGAGCATTTGATCTCATCTAGCTAATTTTTGTCACATAATTATAGGTTTATATCGAGTTTTAGTTCTGTAATAATTAACATATGTTAAAACGTGTATCTTTTTATTACTGTTGAGTATTTTACTATACAATCTTTAATTTTTGTTCAATTAACAAAAGGTATATCACACAGCCACCCTAGATTTATTCAAACAATTAAGATCTACTGACGCAAAATCATAAAAATTCAAATATCTAGGAAAATCTTTGTCTGAGGGGTAGGCAACCTTAGTAATATTTTGAAGATATATAAATTCCCCATTGAACAGCGGAAAAATATACTGGGTGTTCCATTTCAAATAAAGCAGTAACTTGCTTTTAAAAGTAACTAATGTTCCATATTAATTTTGTCTCACCCTGTATAACTTTTCGGGTCGAATTTAAATTTGGTTTAACATACAATGGCAACTGTAATTAAATATCAGGCTATACAAGGTCAACTAAAATTTAGGTAGCTGTTATCGAAATTGAAAATTTGTGTGAAAAAAAAAAATGTGAAATATGTGAAAATCCTTAGATTTTAGGTATATGCTTCTTTAGTAATACTCACCTTTATTTTTTTCCTAGAATCCGAAAATTAATTAATATATAGGGTGTTCCATTAGAAAAAACAAAACTTTGATGTGTAACTTTTTTGGGGGACATCCTGTTTAATTCTATATATCTTTAAAAAATGCTTTCAGTTAACCTACATATGCTGCCAAAATTTCATTTCGATATAAAGTACCGTTCTCCTTGGAGCTTCCGCGGCGTATGAGAGGCGCCACCCTCTACAGTTCAGATATTCTTGAATATCTCTTTTCCCCAATAAGGTTAGACGCATTTGATTTGTAAGATGCTGATTGGCCTTTTTAGCGAAAAGCTCTAAACTGCATCAACACCACTAATTGTTCAATTTATTTCTCCACCAAAAAGTACAAACACAAGAAAAAATCTTCATTTTTAATTTGACAGCCACAGATCCAATCGTGAAAGACTTCAATATTTAAGAGTGGCGTAGGACGCTCATTAAAACGCTCAATTAGAGTTTTCCGTCAACATTGATACTGGAAAGTCATCACATTTTGAAATAAATTCCATTGTCCATTTAACAAAACAGTAAACTAAACTTATCACCATAACCAGCACTCGGCTTGGAGTTAATAACTCGGCTATTAATAACATCCGATATGCTGACGATACGGTGCTCCTAGTTAGCAATGAGAAAGATTTGCAATGCCTGGTGAACAGAGTTGGCAATATTAGTCAGAGTCATGGTTTTAAAATAAACATGAACAAAACAAAATGTATTATTTAAATTTATTAAAACTAACTATTGAAAATATCAGGATACAAATAGAAGATTAAAATATAGAGAGGGTAAGAAGATTTAAGTATTTGGAGTGCCGGCTGAATGATAAATGGGATCCTGATGAAAAATCAAACATATAGAATTGAAATAGGCAAAAACACTTTTTTTCAAAATAAAAACCGAGACCTGAATCTGACTACTCGATGGCGAGCTACCAAATGTGACGTACTATCTATTATATTATTATATGAGTCGAGGGATGGACGTTGAAGATACGGACCATGTTATGCTTCAGATTCATTTGAGATGTGGTTGTATCGACGAATTTTGAAAATACCCTGTACCGAACGAATAAGAAATCTTGAAGTATTAGAGAGAATGAATAAGGACCAAGCACTATTGACTACAATAAAACGACGGAAAGCGGCATATTTTGGTCATATGCAGACGAAGAAGACACGGAAAGAGCCTGATAACCATCAGCCGTCCAGTGCTCTCCTGTAAAATTAGTAAAATGGCGTTTATTATATTTTTCCCTGAAATCTATGTATAAAAAAATAAAAGTAAAATTTAAATAATACATTTTTGCTTTCTGCGATGCAACAGCTAAAATTCTATTAGGGAACACCTAGTCTTTTTGTTTGAAGCTCTAATTTATAGGAAAACGAAACATTTATCATAAAATTTTCCATTTCTCTACCGGACACCAACCCAAATAAAATTATCCAAATTTATTCCGCAAACATGGAAAAATGCCTCGCCGCGCTGCAACCGAGAAAGAGAGAGCTATCCGGAACAAAGAAGGATCGTCTAACTGAACGGGCTTAAACTTGAAATGTGCCGAGAAAATCCCGAGCGTACTTTTATTTTCAAATTACCTCTCTAACTGAATTTGGAGCTTTATCAAATAATGCGAAATTTTCTAGGCAGACGTTATCTCCCGTAGGAAATCGAACGCTCTACAGAACGCAAATGAAAATATAATCAAATAAACTGATTCTCTATATCCGTTCGATGAAAGCTTAATAAACAAATGCGCTCAGAAAATAAAATGTCTCGGCGGCTACGTCCATTCTCGCTCAGTTCTTCATATTTTTCATTATCCTCCGCTCCGTTTCGCTTTTCCGTTTGTCGGCCTGTCAGATATCTTTTCATAACTTAGTTGGGATAATAAATTTAAAGATTTATTTTTAGAACTATCTAGACGGTGTTGATTTTTATAGTAGATAATTATGTTTCTTTAGATAAAATAAACGGATTTTAAAAAGATAATTTGAAAACTTAAAAAAACATATTTTTTAAATGATTTCTTATAAAAGGTTAAGTATTAGTGTAGCTATTGGAATTCGATACTATTTATTTTTTAATTATAAACACAAAAACTATTTCTTGCTAATTAGTAGCACCGTTGCTGCGAAGCTGCCATATCTTAAACGGCGCGGCGTCTACATTATTCCTGAAATGTTTCACGAAACATTTTTAGCAATCTTTTGCGAAATACTTTCAGAAGTAAGTTTTCAAAAAACTCAATGCTTTTCTTATGTTGGAATCTTGGATGATCTCGGCCACAAACAGAGAAACAGAGTGAAATCGCCCAAGACAAGTCATTATTGGTTGGAGAGTTGTTTTTTATTGTTATTGTAATTGTCTCGCGAAATGTTTCGAGAAACGTTTTGACGAAACTTTTGTACACGTCTGTGTCCTTTATGCTACTTCGCGAAGTAATCAATGTCTAGTCTAGGACAAATTTGTGTATAGTATATTCTTTAGTTCTTTAGTTCTTTAGTTCTTTAGTTCTTTAGTTCTTTAGTTCTTTAGTTCTTTAGTTCTTTAGTTCTTTAGTTCTTTAGTTCTTTAGTTCTTTAGTTCTTTAGTTCTTTAGTTCTTTAGTTCTTTAGTTCTTTAGTTCTTTAGTTCTTTAGTTCTTTAGTTCTTTAGTTCTTTAGTTCTTTAGTTCTTTAGTTCTTTAGTTCTTTTAGTTCTTTAGTTCTTTAGTTCTTTAGTTCTTTTAGTTCTTTAGTTCTTTAGTTCTTTAGTTCTTTAGTTCTTTAGTTCTTTAGTTCTTTAGTTCTTTAGTTCTTTAGTTCTTTAGTTCTTTAGTTCTTTAGTTCTTTAGTTCTTTAGTTCTTTAGTTCTTTAGTTCTTTTAGTTCTTTAGTTCTTTAGTTCTTTAGTTCTTTAGTTCTTTAGTTCTTTAGTTCTTTAGTTCTTTAGTTCTTTAGTTCTTTAGTTCTTTAGTTCTTTAGTTCTTTAGTTCTTTAGTTCTTTAGTTCTTTAGTTCTTTAGTTCTTTAGTTCTTTAGTTCTTTAGTTCTTTAGTTCTTTAGTTCTTTAGTTCTTTAGTTCTTTAGTTCTTTAGTTCTTTAGTTCTTTAGTTCTTTAGTTCTTTAGTTCTTTAGTTCTTTAGTTCTTTAGTTCTTTAGTTCTTTAGTTCTTTAGTTCTTTAGTTCTTTAGTTCTTTAGTTCTTTAGTTCTTTAGTTCTTTAGTTCTTTAGTTCTTTAGTTCTTTAGTTCTTTAGTTCTTTAGTTCTTTAGTTCTTTAGTTCTTTAGTTCTTTAGTTCTTTAGTTCTTTAGTTCTTTAGTTCTTTAGTTCTTTAGTTCTTTAGTTCTTTAGTTCTTTAGTTCTTTAGTTCTTTAGTGATTGTAGATGTCCCTGTCTTTTAATTTCCAGAACGCTCTTGAGGCGCTGCTAATCCCGTGTTGAATTTCTGAGTCGATATTGGCCATATCTGAACTCAAACTAGGTAATTGAATTCCGCTACATATTCCAATAGTTCTCCGATTTTTATAGCATTGTTTTTGCCCTGAGTCTTTTTATGTTGAATAAGACCGCCGTCGTTTCTGTATCTAATGCCCATTCCTCTTTCCTGCAGATTGCTGTCTACTATAATGGAGAGCGCTACCATGAATATGTTGATTAGGAGAGCTACTAAGACACATCCCTTCCTAACTCACAATGTTCAAATAAAAGCAATAGAGCCAAGCGAATCAACTCGAAATATAATATCATCAGAATAATTCTAATAGCTTTTAAGCTAATATTTCCACAAGATATACGTGAAATGGACGTGGACGAGAAAAATATTTCGTTTTTCTTGTCACTTTGATAGGGAAAAACTCGTCGCCGTCGTATTGCAGTTAACCAGCCCGTATTTAACCAATTCGAGTCACGCAAAGAATAAAACTTTGGGACGTAAACTAAACGGGTTCCGAGTTTTACAACTGTGTTTTTGAGGGGGCCCCGATACAAAAATTAGATAAAAGAAATAAAAACTTTTTATTTGTCAATGCAGAAAAATCTGGCGCAATCTCGTACAACGGCGGAATACTTAAAAAATTGTTTTAGGAATGTGCGGTCGTATGGGTTGGAACGGATGGAGAATGTTAAGGGTTTCGTTACACACAGTTCTGGAGCAGGTGTTTATTGATGCAACTAGATAGTAAAACTGATTGGTTATATTTTTATTTATATTCGTGGTTGTGTTGTAAATACAAATTGTATTTACAAAACAAACATAAATATAAATAAAAATTGTACAGGTTGTCCCAAATTCGATTTTGACCAGTTGGGTTCTCGAATATATTTTTATTTATATTCGTGGTTGTGTTGTAAATACAAATTGTATTTACAAAACAAACATAAATATAAATAAAAATTGTACAGGTTGTCCCAAATTCGATTTTGACCAGTTGGGTTCTCGGAAACCATAAGAGATACGAAGGAGGTCAAATTATGACAAAGTTGCGCAATTTTATGATCACTAAAATACCGTTTTACAAAATAAAGATATCCGAAACTGTGGAAATTTTGTTAATCCGATTTTATTCTTTCCAGAGATTAGTGTAGAGTTATGTTAAAATAAATGCCACTTATCGCCTTTCTGTTTATAAGATGGTGTAATTAAAATTTATATCTGACGTATCTTTTCCACATTTTATCATCAACTTGCTTAAATACTCACCTGTAGATTTTTGAAGTGAAACTTCTTTACGCGCTTTGGGAGATGCCCGTAACGGCCGTAACGGACGTGATGCGCGATCTAGCGAGAGGTGTGATAGCGGCAGTGTTGCCACAGCTACCCATCCAGAGTAGATCTACCCCTTTGTAAAACAATTTAACCCCCGTGTCTTGTGATAAGCTATCCCGATGAAGAATAAGCTTGTGACAACAATGCGTAACGATCTGTCCCATACGCGGCTAAGAAAATCATTATAATAAACTTGATACTGTACCAACCCAACCTTAATGTGTACCAATGGTCTGGTTGTGTGCTAGGAAGTAAATTTTCATGCATATTTTCATGGATAGTATCAATATATTAAAAATGGCAAAACTCCAGGACCAAGCAATATACCCGCTGAGATACTAAAAGAAGCAGTTTTATACCTACCAGAATATACATTAAAAGTATATAATAGACTAGTAATGGCACAAATCTTCGCAGAGGAATGGAAACAATCAACGCTTATCCTACTTCAAAAGGGTGAAAGTAGAATTCGAAGTCCAGCAGCCTACCGTACGATGAGTTTTCTCGATACACAGGGTAAACTATATGAGCACTTGATACTAAATAAACTGAATGAAGAACTAGACAGAACAGGAGGGCTCTCAAACTATCAGTTTGGTTTTAGAAAAGGCAGACAAACGGTTGGAGCAATTGCTGAATTGCTAAAAAAGGCTTTAGAAGCAGCGGACTACGCACCGAACAACTGAAAGCTATGTGCTGGGATAACTCTAGATGTAAGAAACACATTTAATAGCGCATCCTGGCAAATTATTCTGGATAGATTAAAAAAGAGAGGCATCGAGAAGAGATTAATGCGACTTACCGCAACATATCTATCAGACAGGAAGTTGATACTAGAAGCAGATAACCAGGTTAAAATTGTGGAGATTAATAGCGGGGTACCACAGGGCTCAGTATTGGGTCCCACCCTGTGGAATATTTTATACGACGACGACCTTCTTGAAACAAAACCAAACTAATTGGATTTGCGGACGACCTGGCAATGGTGGTAGTTGCAAAAACTGAAGAGGCACTGATGAACACTGCCAACACTAGTTTGATTAGAGTCTTAAATTGGATGAAAAAAATAAACTTCAATTAGCCCTACACAAGACGGAGGCAATTTTGTTGACAACCAAAAGGAAAATTTCAGAAATACATTTTAACCTTGAAGACGTAGAAATTAAACTCAGCAAAACCATTAGATACTTAGGAGTATGGCTTGATACCAAAATGAAATTTGGCGAGCACATTGATAAAACGGTAACCAAAGCAAGCAAAACATTAGCTGTACTGTCGCGTCTACTTCCAAATGCCGCTGGACCAAGAGCTTCTAAGAGAAGGGTTCTAGTGGGGGTCATTCACTCCCAACTTCTATATGCTGCACCTATATGGTACAAGGCAATGTAAAATAATAAATATAGGCAGAAAATAAACAGTATACAGCGTACAGCGGCTATAAGAGTCAGCAGTGCCTACAGAACCATTTCTGCAGAGGCTGTTATAACGGGTATACCCCCAATGCATCTCTTGGTTCAAGAACGAGTTGAAACCTACCAAGGAACTTTGACAACAGAAGCTCGAAGTAAACTATGGATAAAATGGCAAGAAGAATGAGTCAATGGCAAGTATGGAAGGTGGACGTATAGTTTAATTCTTAATATTAGAGAATGGGTAGAGAGGCCATATGGTGAAGTAGATTATTATACTACCCAGACCCTGTTGGGCCATGGGTGTTTCAAAAGTTATCTGTTTAATCGAACGAAATCACCAACAATTATGTATACTGTAACGAGTTAGATGATGCTCAACCTTGTTCGAATGTCCAAGATGGTCGTTGTTAAGACATCAGTACTATATAGCTATGAGCATTCCTTTTACAGCAGAAACTATGATGAATAGCCTGAAAGGAGGAGAAAAAAACTGGACTCTGGCCTATACAGTGATAAAAGGAATCATAAAAACCAAAGAGGAAGACGCACGTAGAAATACGTAGACAGTCCGAAGACGAAGACGTCCGAAGACGTCTAAGAAATGCGAAAGCGGTACCGGCGTGATGTGTCGTAGAGAACGGGAGGTGGTTTTAGTCAGTAGGAATCTGACACTCCGTCTTATGCAAGATTTCCTCATCCTCTGAAAAAAAATGTTTTGTTTATAGTAGTTTATAGTAGCTTCGGAATAATGGTCTAGGTAAAGCATCTAGCTCGTTTGCCAGGTCAGAATTAGAATTTAGAGTTAATCACTCGCATTTTCGTTGGAGGACACTGTCATATTTCTTTTAAACCAATAATCAATGAGAATATTCCTATGATTTAATAAAATTACTTTAAATCACTATAAATATGCTACGAATTTTGCAAGAACATCTAAGTGTGAATCGTCGACTTTGAAAAAGCATTTGGTCTAGTCAAACATACAGAGACTCTTTCGGCATCTGAACTCGTATAAGGTGGACAACTATGACATGCGCCTTTTGGTAAACTTATACTACAATAAACTGCTTCTGTTAAAGTAGATGAAGAAACTACAAATGGCATTCCAATAAAACGACCAGTAATACAGGGGTGTAACGTATTCATAGAAAATGTTTAACAAGACCTTATCCAGCAGAACAGAAGACGATAAAATTGGAGGCGAGATCATAAATAACGTAAGGTACGCAGACGACACCGCCATTGTAGCAGAAAGCATGCAAAGACGGACTTGCAAACGCCGCCAGAGAAAGTAACTGTTGAATATGGTAATGAAGCTAGTTGCAAATGGGGTATTAATATAAATTTCAAGAAGACAAAATGGATGTTTGTGGGTAATTACAAATTAACCCAATCCCCATAAAAATCAGCGGACACAAGTACCACATTTTAGATACTTTGAAAGCGGGCTAAATAGTGAAAATACCTGTGACAAAGAAGTAAAGACAAGAATTAAAAAGGCACGTAGAGTATTCAAAAAATGAAATACCATGCTTATTAATAGAAACCCGTCAGTGCAAACCCGATTACGGGCACTATGTTGTTATATATATATATGGTCCAATCTTCTTTACGGATGCGAGACAAGCATCACATTTTTTATAACGAGAAAACGTCAGTAATCGCGATAATTTAAAACTCAGCTTCTTAACATATAACACGCGATAACCCAAGAACAACTTTAGATATTGAAACTTTTTATTTTAAGTTCGGGTCATTTACAAGATGTTTAAATGAGAAAATTTTGATAGGCTTGTTTTTTCCATTCAAAAGTTTTAAAAAAACCCGTCCATTTACTTTTAGTGCATAGCAATCTTCAGCAGACTTTTATGCACTGTAGAAACTATAGCAGAGATATTAAGAAAGTTTTTGAAAAAAACGACAATCAATTATTTCTAATGGATTTCGAGATATCGATTTTTGAACTCAGAGTTCTAATAGCGCGATCACTGTCGCACACCAACTCAATTCCACTCACTGTCACACACCAACTCAATTCCACCCCTCTTTACCAAAAGTGCAAGTATTTATAACTTGCACTTAAAAATTTAAGAGCTCTAGGGAAAATTACAACGACTCGTTAATAAATAAACAAATAAATATCATGAGATGTAATTGATATACACCCTTCCCTAGAATTTTATGTATTGAATGGCTCAACCGGTCGAATCTGCTATATCCCTTTCCACGTCTCTTAGAAATGTGCACAGGTTTATTTCATACGTTTGGCAACGTCATTACTGTTCTTTCTTTGTTCAGTACATTATAAACGCATTGTACTCTTCTTACATACGGAAATCTCGACCCAAAACTAACCTTTGTCAGCCCTCAGGGTGTCATTGAAATTGTGTAAAAAAAATCGGGGGGTGATAGTACTCCTAAAAATAGTATAAAAAGTTCCTATAAGTATAGGGCTGAAAATGCATGTTAAGGGAGTTGGGGCACTGAAAGGGTGAATTTAAAAAACGGTTGTTTTGAAATTGTAGGCTTAAAAAACGAGATAAGACTTCGAAAAAAAATCCTCTGCCATAAATTTTGACCCTAAATCAAATGGTGATACTGAAAAATTGCAACGTGGGTTCATTTTTTGAAAACTACATACTTTTTCCTACAAAAAAGGTACTCTTGTTGCACATCGCCCAGAGCGATGGTTTTCGAGAAAATTGAAAGCAAAGAGATTGCTCTGATGGGTTGCTAACTGGTTAATCAACCTAAACTTATGAAAGTTATGGCGGTTCAAAAGTAACCAAGTAGTTATTAAATAATTAATTAGAAAATCAAAATTTCATGATTTTTAAAACATCTTATTGCTTTAAAAACAAAATAAACTTCTTTGGTTTTAAAAAAATTTGGTTTGCTCAGTGCCGATTAATACTGAAAAGCAACTACGGCAACGCATTATTGATTGTTTCAATCAAATTCGGACAACACCAAGGATATTCCACAGGGTATCTACGCAGATCGTAGAGAAGAAGATCAGATGTCTACATTGAAATGAATGGTGGTCACTTTGAACATTTACTACGAATGAATTAAGAAATGCATTATTTTAATAAGGAATTTTGGTAATTGGATTATTTCGTTTTTTTAAAGCAATAATATGTTTTAAAAATCATGAAATTTTGATTTTTCAATTAATAGTTGATAACTACTTGGTTACTTTTGAACCGCCATAACTTTCATAAGTTTATGTTGATTAACTAGGTAGCAACGCATCAGAGCAAACTCTTTGTCTTCAATTTTCTTGAAAACCATCGCTCTGGGCGATGTGCAACAGGAGTATCTTTTTTGTTGAAAAAAGTATGTAGTTTTCAAAAAATGTACCGACGTTGCAAAAAAAAATAACCTCAAAAAAATTATTCACGAAAAAAACCCTATCCTTGCAAAAACTACCCTTTCCGCTTTTCCAAATAATTTTTCAGTATCACCATTTGATTTAGGGTCAAAATTTATGGCAGAGGATTTTTTTCGAAATTTTATCTCGTTTTTTAAGCCTACAATTTTAGAACAAGCGTTTTTTAAATTCGCCCTTTCAATGCCTCTAACTCCCTTAATATGCATTTTCCGCCCTATACTTATAGGAACTGTTTTTACTACTTTTAGGAGTACCAAATAATCCCCCGATTTTTTTTACACCATTTCAATGACATTCTGTATACTATGGGAGATACTATGGAGCCTCTCGGTGGTAATAAGATCATAATGAGATGCGTTAAAAGACACGGACATATCCCGTAACGCACATGTTTCGTGTCCTGTAATGCACATGTTTCAAATAAAGCTGAAAGTTGTTTTAGAAATGCAGTTGTCTTAACTGTAAAGACATGGGAATATTTGTAGTTTCATCACAATTCTGGAGTAGGTGGATCAGCATACAACTGATAAGATAAATAAACTGATAATAATTTTCATTAAACTAAAACTTAATGTTTTTAACTTATGCATCATGCATATTGTAGAGAGTTTGAGATATTATAGTGAGACATTTTTTTTGTCAAAACACTAAATATAACATAACATAACAAAAAAAAAATCAATACTCTAAATTATTATTAATAATGTTTGTAATAGCACATCATTACTTAAAAGCTTTTTCGATCCGCCAAAAAAAAACGTCAAACGCGTTTTTTGTCCAAAGGAACAAAACCAAGAGAGGTTCCCTTTTCTCTTATTGTAGAGAAACAAGGAGTGAAGCAACAACAACACTGAATATCGAATCGCGAGAGGCGTTCAAAAGAAAATGTCAGAGATTTCGGTACGAAATACGGCAAAGTGGAGTCTCTAGTGTAAAAGAAACGAGCAAGAATTGCAGCCCGAAACGTCGGTTGGTTGGCTGGAGTGGCAGCAGCCACCGGTACAGAAATTGCCGTCGTCTCTTGATTGTTCTGGGGATTTATGAACCGGCGTGAAAATCGGTGAAATAAAAGAAAGGAAAGAAGTGAATGTTCGTGTTTGATAGGTGTTAGTAGATGATTAAGGAATCTTATAACGATTTTGTAAAATAGTTGCATGGGTATTGTATAATGGTCTTTCTATAAAATCAGTTTCTTGTCCAATTTTTTTTAATTTTGGATATCATAATCAAATATAGGTAAATCTATTAGAAGATATACAGGGTTGTTCACCACATACGACACGGATTATTGTAGCTAAACGATTAGATTTTTACAAATTGTAAGTTTTGGGTTCGTTGAAGGACTATTAGAGCTACAATTTAAAAATATTTTTACAAGATACAGAGTGTCCCAAATAAATAAAAAATATCAAAGTTGTATTTTTTAACTAGAACACCCTGTATATTATTACATTTTTAGTTTCTACGATTAAAATAAAGGTAAATTTGATTAAGGTTTATTACACTAAACCTTACCGTTTTTAAAATATTTGCAATTTTGTAAAATTGCAATAAAAATTTTAAGGCTTCATTTCTCCGAGGGTATCAAAGTTTTTAATGCTAAATATTTACTGAAGTTTATTTATTGATCAGTTATTGTGTTGCAATAAGAAAAACTATTCTACTTTATACAGAGTGTCTAAAAACTTATTTTAAATAATTACTAGCTTTAAACGGAAATAACTAGTATAATTTAAATGGAACACCCTGTATATTTTATGATAATCAGATGCAAAATTTAATTGTCTATCATATTGTATTATACCATTTTTACCTACCTAGGTAATTTAGAACTCATTTATCAATATACCCATGGAATAGTGACATTTTATATTATTTTTAAAGATGTACCAAATTTTTAAAGAGTACAGACACTAATATTGTCGACATAGTTCGATTATTTCATTAAAAAACTAAAAAAAAACTGTTTAAATATTTGTTAAAGAGGGCGAATTAATATGATTCCAGTATTCAAACTACATTGACTGTTTGCGTTGATTAATAATAATTGCTCCAAACACCAAAAAATGAATTTGGTATGTGTATATAATTATTAGACAGTGTGGTAAATAGTAACACCTTAAAAATGATATTTCATTTTTTGATAAATGTTTATTTATAACAACAGAGACGTTAATTTTCATAACGTATTATTATATTGATTTCTGATTCAAATCCACATTTATTAAGAATAATTTATTAACTAACACAATTAAGTATGTAATTAATTAGTATTTGGGCGGAAATAATGGTGGTATATTTAATTAATTGTACACTCTTTTATAAAGATTTATCGTTTTGCTAAATATATATATATATATATATATATATATATATATATATATATATATATATATATATATATATATATATATATATATATATATATATATATATATATATATAATATATATATATATATATATAAATGAGGTCTAAATTATAAGAAAATGCATTTTCTACGAAAACTTGAAGGGATATGTAAAAAGTGGTATAATACAATTCGATAGACAATTAAATTGTGCATCTGATTCTCCTAAAATATACAGGGCATTAAATTAAACAAGTTATTGCCGTTTAAAGCTAGAATTTATTTAAAATAAATTTGTATACACTCTATATGAGGTAGTATTATTTTTGTTATTGCAACACAAAAACTGATCAATATATAAACATCAGTAAATATTTAGCATTAAAAACTTTTGTTTTGTTTTGTATTATCTTTCGTTTGTTTGTGTACCTTGTTTTTTTTTACTTTGTTTGTTTACCTTTGTTTACAAATTGAAAAATTTTTTGACAATAAAGGCATTTATTTATTTATTTGATACCCTCGGAGAAATGAAGCCTTAAAATTTTTACTGCAATATTTCCAAAACGGTAAGGTTTAAGTGTAATAAACCTTAATCAAATTTAGCTTTATTTTAATCGTGGAAACTAAAAATGTAATAATATACAGGGTGTTCCGTTTAAAAAAATACAACTTTGATATTTTTTTATTTTTTTGGGACACTTTGTATCTTGTAAAAATATTTTTAAATTGTAGCTCTAATACTCCTTCAACGAACCCAAAACTTGTAAAACTGTAAAAATCTAATCGTTTAGCTACAATACTACGTGTCGTATGTGGTGAACAACCCTGTAGAAATGATAGCATATTATACAGCGTGGTCTGAATTGTATTCCGGAAACTTTGGAAGCATATTCTGCACCTAAAAAGAAGTAAAAAAGTTCGTATTAACTTATGCCCTAAAATGCTTCGTTTCCGAGATACAAGGTGTAGAAGTTTCATTTTTATTTCGATCTTTTCCTAACAATTTCTGAAATAAATTCGTTATTTGGATGAAAATTAGTAACTGTTTTTTTTAACATTACAAATTTGATTTCGATGACAATATAACTCCTACTTTTAGGGGGCGCCACCTACTTGTACTACTTATCTTTTTGACTAGTTTTGAAGAGTAATAACTTTTCGTCCGTCCCTGTATTATACTACTGAGTGGAAAAATATACATTTGTGCCTTTTTCTGCGTAAAAAAATATCTCTTGGTAAAAATTGCTGTTGTCAACCGTTCTCGAGATATTTGGATTCTTAATTATCAATACATGCCATCAAGGACCAAATTAACATGCCAAAATTACTATATAAATACCGTGTGATCGAAAAAAACGGCGTCCAGTTGGCTGGAAAATGACGGTCGATGACATTTCCCATATAAATTTACATATAAAATGACAGCGGTCTTCATTTCATAGCCATCGCTGACGCCGATTTTTCTCGATCATACGGTATTATTAATTATAGTAAGTTATTAATATATTTTATATAATTTAATTTCTTCCTCACTGTGAAATTTGAACTGTGAAAAGCTTCTTCTTGGTATTTGTAGATTGTATGGGAGGGGGGAAGTTGATCACCGGCACTCTATTGATCTCTTGTGTTCCCCTTTCTTGAGTTATAACTCATCTTACAGTTTCAAACAAGAGCCAGTATCTGAGACAGTTTACAGAGGTTAGTTCTCCATCTCCGATATCACTCGTATCTAGGGTTCCCAACTTCAGCATCGGCGATTCCGGGACAATTATTTTTAAGCTTTTAAATAATTGAAGCAAGACATTAAATATTAGAAAATAAAATATATTATGTGTGTAGTACACATTTTTTTAGTTTCCAGGTCCCGGCCAAGGCAAAACTTTCGCCGGGACAAACTTTCTGATTCCTGGTTAATCCCGGCCAAACCGGGACGGTTTGGAACCCTACTCGTATCAAAGTTTATGTGACGAATGGTTGTCATGTCTGTGTTCTGGTGTTTCTCCATTTCTCCCACAGAATCTGCATTCAACGTTGTTTCTTAGCTTCAATCTACTGAGGTGTTCGTTGGTTGAGGAGACAGTGTCCTGGTTAAAATCCCCGTAACAATCCAAAAAGATTTTTTATTTTTCTAGGACTTAAGTTCTGAGAAATTTCTTCGAGTGCCTTGGGGGATTACCATTCTAGGTTACGGAATGGGAACGGAATCTTTCAGATTCTTAAGTTCCACTTTATGTTGGTTTCCTCTTGGGGGGCATCAATCTACTGAGATGTTCATTGAGGGTACAGTGTTCTGTTAAAAACCCCGTGACAATCCGAATATTGTTCTTACATAAATCAAGGAAGATTTTTCTCTGTCGTCAGTCCTGAGAAATTTCTTTGAATGTCTTAGACCGTTAGATTATTTCCATTCCAGGTTACGAATTGAGTCTTTCAGATTCTTGAGTTCTGCTTTAAGTTGGTTTCCGCTTGGGAAGCAGAACGGTTCTGGTCCAGTTAGTGAGTGTTTGCTCGTATTCTGACTACATCATTTGCTTTTTAATTTTTTTATTTTTTCTGGTCATTATCAAGATTGATCACTGCTGCTCTCTTATTGGGGTACTGTAAACTTTTTCTTTACCCTATTTACAATTACCCTACCTTCAGGGGCGGATACAGGAATTTATTTTTAGGGTGCCATTTTTAACCCAAAAGCTTAAGGTTTAAACCAATTTACAGATTTTAGGGGGGGTCCGGGTCCCGTGGGCCTCCCTCTGTATCCGCCACTGCCTACCTTAATTATCATTGCAATTAGGAACTAGCTAAAGCCGTCTGCTCCAATATTTAAACTAGCTACATTCTTAGCCAATCTGTCAGATTTTTGTTGCATGTGCGAAACACCTTCAATTACGTGAAGATATTTTATTTGAACTCATATTTCCTAATAGAAAGAAAAACATTTTGCCTTTCCACAATTTTTATTTCTTTATGTCGAGTATTGTTTCCAAACGGAATACGCCTGGAGCGTGGTAAAAGAGAAACGATCAGAACAAGGAAAAAAGGAAGAAGAAAGGCAAACGCCCGCCGCCACTTATGCAAATCGGAAAGAGCGTTCCAGTCACGTCCTGTTCCGCTACGCGCGTACACAAATAATTAAGCTGGATGCCGCGGGTCGGAAACGCTGTCGCCGAAGACGATTTACTTGTAATTGTCAAGTGCTGTCTGGCATTTAAAACATTTCGTTAATTTGAAGCCTATGGCTCTAAAATTGCGTCGAAGAATTTAGTTGTAGGTCAAACTAAAGGGGATGGAGAAAAATAAGAGCTGTATATCCAAAATATAGACTTTTGACTTCAAATTAGGGCTTGTAAATTAGAATATCATAAAGAAAGTGTTATAAGTTTCATGTAATCTGAGGATTTTTCCTGCAATATCATTTCAATACTCTATTAAAGCCTAAACAGTTTGATGTAGTTAACTAACAAATAATGGAATTATATGACGAGGACTATACTTGTTAAATATTCCTTGAAATAGCTTCTGTTTTTACGCCACTATAAAAAACAATCAAACCAAAATAAAAAAGATAGTTTTTGTAAACATCTCTGCTTTTATCCACCGGAGATCAATTTGTCAGTGGTATTTTAACTTATAAAACGAATTTGCCTAATGGACAAAAAATGCCTAAAGTTTCTTGAAGTATCTCTTCCCGTTGTCAGAAGCAAAAAAACAAAGAACAAAGAAAAAAAAATTAAAATATCTAACTATTAATCTAATTCAAGAACACTTTAGTTTTTTTAACAGATACATCTAAAAAATCGTTGACGTTCTGTTAAAATGACATTATATCAACTTAATCATGATTAACAATTACTGCCTGACAACAATTACTTAATGAGGTAAAACCTAAAAGCCTCAAATTTTCTGTATATGATTATTTTTTATTTGTTTTTAATTTTTACTTATGTAATGTTTATTAAAATAAAAAACGCGATAGCCATCTATCAAATAACTTAAGTTATAATTCTCCAATATGTTCGCATGTTGCAAAATTTCAATGAACATATGTACTTGTAGATACTATTGATTTGTAAAATATGTCTTTGTCAACATTTAAGCATAAACTTAAGCAATTACTTGTTTAAAGTGTCTTGGAAGCTTGAATTGTTGCACTTTGTTTATATTTGTGATATGATTATTATATTGAGAAAAATCTTGTTGATTCTAGTGTTTAATGATTTAACTTTATTTATTATAGTATTTTAAGTATTTTTGTTTATCAGTCTTTCTCTTATTCATCATCATCATCAACATCATTCTCAGCTTATTCAATCATTTCCAGTAATGGTGTAACCTCCCTCACATACTCTCTTTGTTGTTGGGCTCATTGATGACTATTGGTGGCTATGCGGGTCCATGTTATCCCTGCTAATTTCCTAATATCATGGTCCCATCTCAGATTCGGTCTTCCTCTATATAGGTCTCTTAATTCCTAGTGGGACACTGAAAAAAATATTGTTCATAATATTAATGAATATTGATTATTAACTGTTCTTTCATTGGGACAATGATTTTTTTCATTAATATAATGATTTGTTAATCATAGATCGATGTGCGATTTATTAATACTATGAATCTAATTTCATCAGTTAAATGAAAATCTGGTTATTAAATTAATGTAAGATTTTCATTAATATAATGAACGCGTTCATTGTCCCATCTTTATTAATAGAACGCGTTCTTTATTTTAGTGCTGAAACTTTAATAAACATATATCCATTATATTAATGTATTAAATCATTGTGACAATGAACAATGTTATTAATACAACGAACACGCTACATTATATTAATGTACGCGGTTATTAATATCATGAATAAAATATTAGGGTTTAAATGTCCGCCATGTTGATCGGTTACTTTGGTACTTTAATAACGTCTGTGTGGTTGAGTTATTCAGTGAGGCTTTAGTTTCATTAGAGCGGTAAGTGTTCTCTTCAATATTTTAAATATTTTAAATAAAAGTCGTATCGTATTGTTGTTAATTTGTTGTGTTGTCAAATCAAATTCCGCTGTGTGAGATCTCTGGTGTGGGTATTCATTAAAACAGCGGTTTCCAAATATGTTTCAGAAGATAAAAAACAAAAAGAAGAAAAACGTAGTAACAAGTCGAGGCATGGAACTGATTATGGTAAATTCGAATGTTCTTTTAATATTTGGAATTTTAATTATTTTGATATACGTCTTTTAGAACCGGAAGAAGATGTTGAGACCTGCCTTCAAGTCCTCAAATTCGACAATTTAACATCGGACCCACTTGATGCGACTTGGAAAGCCTGTTGCAAATTCGTCTAGACGTTATCAAGTCTAAGGATACAGCTAATATAATGAAGAAATGGTCTTTTTATAGAAATCCCTCAGGATATCGACTGGTAAATTAATTTTCTTTACTTATTATAATTTACCCTAAAATTAATAATAACATTACTATTCTCTTCGTCGATTCGATTTTTTTAATTTTTAATTTGTATATGCTATATCAAGTTTAATTAATTATTATTAGTTTATTGCACTTGTTTTTTACTAATAATCCCTAATGGAAAAATTTACTGTGCTCGTAAGTAAGTCGGCACTATTAGTAATTTTGTTACCTTTGTAGCTAAGGGCTTGTTCAAATGGAAATCTTTTTATAGTAGAATTATATCAGGTAGTTGGCTGAGAAATGACTATCAATGACATTTCATATCAATGACAGCGATCTTCATCATCGATTATACGGTGTAACAAGAGTTACTAATAGTGTCGACTTTTAAATGTATAACTAAATAGGTTATGAAATTATTTCATTGTATTAATGATAACGGTTCATTAATACAATGAAATAAATTTCATAGTATTAATGATACGGTTCATTGATACAATGAAATTATTTCATTGTATTAATGAAATCTGTTCATTGTACCAATGAATGTGTTCTTCAAATTAATGAACACTGTTCATTGATTTAATGAACTTAAAGTTCATAGAGTTAATGAATTACTTTTCATTGTGCCAATGAAATCGTTCATCGGCTCAAAATTAATGATTTAATTCATTATATTAATGAACTTTTTCATTATATTTATGTCGACTTTTAGTTCAGTGCATGCTGTAATTTTTGTGGTCCATCTGTTGTCCACTCTTCTTGCTAGGTGTCATTTGCCCAGTGCCATTTGACGGATGAAATCCTATTTTAATATTATTTTCTAATATAAAGAAAAATATTTTCCCTTTTCTCAATTGTTATTTTTTTTAGTTCGACTATTGTTTCCAAACGAAACACGTTCGAGGCATAACGAAAGAGAATAGAGAAGAAGAACAAGAAAAATCAGGAAAAAAATCAAGCATTCACCTATGTAAATCGGAAAGAGCGTTCCAGTCACGTCTTGTTCCGCTACGCGCGTACACAAATAATTAAGCTGGATTGCCGCGTGGTGACGACACGATGTCGCCCGAAAGACGATTTACTTGTAACAGCCAAGTGGCGTATGGCATTTAAAACATTTCGTTAATTTGAAGTCGACAATTGTGAAGTTGTTTCGAAAGATTTAGTCGTTGGTCAAACTAAACGAACTATTACTATTTTGCATTACTGTTTCTTCAGAATATTAAGAGTTGGAGTGATTTAACTTATTTCTATTGTGATTTTAAAATTATTAGCTATTATATTGAACAGGCTTAAGCGCTATACAAGTGATTTTTATATTACAATTTGCATTTTCTTGATTTTACTTCTTTACAGATACAAGCAAGTTCTCCATTGATATGTTCTGATATAGTTGTTCGTATAAAACACCTTAATATTTCTCTTACTTATAACGTTCTTCATAAATTATGGTTGCTCAGTCAGCATTTGCAAAGTTTACTAAATTTAGTAAACTTTGGTATTTTATTTTAACCACATCTTCTATGCGGTTGTAGTAGTGGCTTGTGACTCCACAGTATAGGAAGTGTTGTAAGTTCCTAATTAGAGATTATATAGTTAGAAATGATGATAAAGTTCCTTATTAGAAATCTGCAAGTCCGGAAGGATACGTATCCATGGACTTTTTTATATTTACATTTTTTTATTTTTGAGGTGTGGTATCTGCCTCCTCTACTGCGTTTTTTCAGATCTATTGTTAATCCTCTTCTGATCCTTGGTTACAATCTCCAGTCTTATTTTTTCAAATAGACTAGCAATTGGGAAACTGAACCCTCCATATAGTAGGGAGTTGTACAATGCAATGATAGGCCATTGACAAAGAATCGCACATTTGTTAGGCTGTCGCACTGACATAAAATGTGTTCTCGCGTTCCTTCTTCATATTGAAAAAATATGCACATATTGACAGTCTTTTTGTCTTGGCTTATCAGATCTGCTATGAATTTTGCCGAGTGTACTGTTTCGCTGTCTCTGCTCTGGTGAATTTCCACACAACGGTGGGTGGCTCTTCCTGTGACTGTTTTTGCGATGCCGCAGAATGGTTCTGGGATTATGAATGGCATTGATGAGCCTTGTTTAGCCATTTCATTTGGGTTTTAGATACCTTGTGGCTTTTATGCCGTAGTACCCAGGCTAACGTAACTAGCATCCTAGACAACTAAAACTTGGACGTAGGCCCCTGGAACTGCATTTACCTCCCGATCTGACTATTTCGATATCCCGGACCTACCTCTATTCCTTATAAGGTACCGCTTCCTTATGAGATAGAATTGCAATGTTCCTTAAACGTAACTAGAGCTTTTTTAGCTTGAAGTGGTTATCTGAAAAATAAAGTAATAGTAGAAAATTTTCTGAAAAATTAGGTAATTAGGATACCGTGGTAAATTTTCTGGAATATATAAAGTACTAAATAGTAATTCTTCTTGACGGGACGTACGTTTTATCCGAATGCCACTATTTGAGAGATTGTACTAGACGAATATATTCAAGGTCTGTGCCTTCCTTGAGATGGCGGCTCACTGGTCGCTCTATTTAGATAAATAAATATTTTTATTTAAATAAATAAAGCTACCGTAGCAGCTGGTGATCGAACCCAGTATGCTTCAACAGACATAGACACATTAACACTGACTACGATAATAAAACTCATTATGGATTTTAATTCAGAATAAGTTGTTTTGTTAATTTCTGATAGAAAGAAAATTATATTCCTTTCGATTTCTGTACTTAAAAGCGTAACAAAACGGAAAATGGAATAATAATAAGAAGAAAACAGGAGAAAAACGAAAACATCACGCGCCACTTATGCAAATCGGAAGAGCGTTCCAGTCACGTTCTGTTCCTCTACGCGCGTACACAAATAATTAAGCTGGATGCCGCTGGGCGCAGACACTGTCGCCCAAGACGATTTACTTCTAATTGTCAAGTGCCGTTGGCGTTTAAAATATTTTCTTATTTCGTTAATTATAAGTCGGCAATTGTAAAACTGCGGCAGCGGATTTAGTTGGAGACTAAACTAAAGGAAATGGTTAAGAAAATATCGTTTTGGTATATAAGGGATGTTCTTAATGACGGCTTATTTATTTTATAGTTTTGACAGTTTTTAATTTGATGATATATTTGCATCAAATAGCAAACGGTTTTCCTTTTGGTATATTGTTTGCCATACTTACTAGAATTGTTTGACTTACTTAACTTATAATCTAAAGATATTTGCACCAATCCTTCAACTTTAGCTTCGAGCTCCGCAACCAGGGTCTCAGTACCTACGGGTGAGGACCCGTTAAACTAACAAAAACCTCTTCCGTTTCGAATGTAATAAATGGGGTAGAATTGTTTTTAGAAATGTTGATGCGAACATTGTAAGTAATATAAGAAATGGTCAAAAACATGAATAGAGAAATTATTCATTTACAAGATATCTACATCGCTCAGTCACTCTGTAAAAATTTCTCAATGGGAAAACATAGAAAAGTAGTATACAATCTATTTATATCTACAATAAAATAGAAAAGTACAAAAAGGCTATGATCAGCGGCCGTAATGACGTTGTTCGTATTGCCTTACCTGTATTGCTTACCTGTATCGCTTCTTCGACATTTTCTTCTTCGTCTTTTTGTTCATGAATATGAGAGGAATCTTGATCCTTGCAAAATATTTGCTATTTATAAAAAAACATTAGAAGTGAATTCGTATTAAAAAGTAAATTTCTAAAAATACTTCCAAATTAAATATCTTTTAATTAAACCTTTTATTCCTTAGTCCTCCTATTAAAATTTCTTCTCGTCGAATTAATAAAACTTCTGTCGTTTTCTTGAAATTACTATTCCAATTACAGTTATCGCAAGGCTTTCTAACCCTTAACCTGAAATTAAGCAATAATGTATCTTTTTGGAAGCCGGAAAAGATTTACGATTTAATTTCGATGGCTCCCGGATCCAGAGGAACACTCCAACTTAATTCATAACTCAACTGGAACGCTCTTGCGGAGAATCCAACGTGCACAGGGCGAAACGACATCAGCCACTGGAGCAACTTCGGTCTGAATAGTTGGGCCAGCCATTGGAATCGTCTGGGAAGTTTGCGCTCTTTTATCACTTACGGTTTCATTTAGGTTCTATTGCAGAAATAATTGCTTTGAATTCGAATTAAAATAAGGATAATTGAAAAGGAAGGATTTATTTCCAGTTTATTAGGCTGTAAAAGTTAAAATTTTAATGCAGTTAGTTTTATATTGTTTAAGTACTAATCAACTGCTATAAACGTTAGAGTTAGTAGTCAACTCTATAAACGATAGCAATAAAAGAGACTTATAGTTCTGTTGGCAAGCACTCGATATTTTAAATAATGACAGCTTAATTTACTGTTTCGGATGATGGTACGTTTATTTTACTAAACATAATAGAACAAACTGATAATCATTGTGGCAGACGTATGAAGAATAAATATTAATTTACTGAAATATACATAATATCAGTTAGTATACAGGGTGTCCCAGGCTGAGCGTACATTAGAAGTTTCTAAAGAACTACAATATCTAAATCGGTGATTTTTTGCACATCATTGTTTCACAAAGACTCTATCGATTAAATATATTTTCGATATGGAGGCACTTATACAGGGTGTCCCAATAAGTGCAAATATTTTAACTGGTAGTATAGTTCAACCCCAGAAACACGCGTATGAGGTTTTTTTCGCGAAAAAAAAATTGAAAATTCGACATTTTTTGAAAATTCTTTTGGAAATTTTTTAGTTTTTAGTTAAGAAACATAATTTCTTGACAATATGGCAACATAGGCATTAGATTAAATTTACAAGAAAGAAAATCCAGAAAAGATCCAGTGGTTCTCAAAATTTTAGCAAAAAATATTTTTTTTTGGAAATTTTCAAAGTAAAATAACTCCGTTATTTTGGACTTATTTGGAAAACGATAATGAGAAAATATGTTTCTTTTATCGGGAAACTACCACCCCTTAAAATATTTGCACTTATTTCTGGGACACCCTGTATATAAGAAAATATCGGAAGTTGACAGCAACTTTCTTATTTTAAATGGGTGCCCCCATTTTTGATTACATATTCTCTGTAAAATTTTATGAATTTTGATATTAAACACTCTATACCTAACATTAATCGTTTTTGAGAAAAAAAAATATTTAAAATTTTTGGACGAAAAAAAACTGCCTGTGAAAAATATCTGTGTAGCCTAAACGTCAAATTTAGTGATTACCACAGTCACTGTGCCATAAAGAGAAGACATGTGGCTATCTACTTCAAAATTAAATTGTCCGAATGTCACAGAATAATGACCTCAGCTGTCATAGAATTGGGCGATTAAAAATTATCATAAATCATTTTTTTGTAAATGGAAACCTACGCTTTTTATTTCACTAGTGAAAGGGATTTTCAATTCGTTACTTTTTGATTATATATGTTCCTAATTATACCTAATTATTTAAGATTTAGTTTTAAAGCGTATATTTTTATTGATTTTAACCAGTAGCCTATGTCTTGAAACGTAATTAGTAATCGTAATTGTAAAACAATAGATCAGGCCATGTCATATTGTGACACTTTCTTCAAAAAGCAGTATGTTATCGATCATCATTTCCAAGCCAACTTTGCGCTGTTTTCTTTTCGATCATATGGTATATTATTAATAATATCAACTAAACTCTGAATCAGGAAAGAAGACGATTGCGCAATCATATTATTTTGTAGTAAATACAATCGATTTACCATTTCAAATGTGTTAGAAAGAGGTATTCCGTAATAACATGACCCAACTTCAATATGTCATCGGTCGTAACCTCGTGACCTTATCATCGACGTACGTACATTTATATTTCGTATAATTTATGATATTGCGCAATCGTCTTCTTTCCTGATTCAGAGTATATTAGATATCAAATAGTGAAAATATAAAGATATAAAGAGTGAAAATACGAGATATATTTTTATAAATACACTTTTTAAACTCTTAAGGGGGGGGGGGCAGGCCGTATTTATAATATAAGAAATTCAAATAATTCGTTTTCTGGCAAATGAAATAATAATTATATATAATAAATTGTCTGAGTGTTTGACACTTAATGTCAAAGAAAACTAGGTAAAATGAACAATATACGTTTTCAAACTAAATCTTAAATAACAAAAACGATTTATTTTAGGTGTAGGAATATGTATACTCAAAAAGTAATGAATTGAGAAAACTTTTCACTAGTGAAATGAAAAAAGTGGGTATCCATTTGAAAAAAATTATTTATGATAGCTTTTTAATCGCTCAATACCATGACAGCTACCGCCATTATTATATGACATTTGAACAATTTAATTTTTGAAAAAGATAGTAACATGTCTTCTCTTTATGTCACACTGGCTGTGGTAGTCACTAAATTTGACGTTTAGGCTATACAAATATTTTTGACAGATTTGTTTTTTTGTCCAGAAATTTTAAATATTTTTTTTCTCAAAAACGGTTAATGTTAGGTATAGACTGTTTTATATCTAAATTCATAAAATTTTACAGAGAATTTAATTATGTAATAAAAAACTGGGGCACCCATTTAAAATAACAAAGTCGCTGTTAACTTCCGGAAGTGCCGCCGCGCCGTATTGAAAATATCTTTAATCGATAGATATCGTTGTAAAACACTGATGTGCAAAAAACCTCCGATCTAGATATTGTGGTTCTCTTAAAGCTTCTAATGCACGCTCAACCTGGGACACCCCGTATATACATACCAATAAAATGACTGATTTGATGAAAAAACGGAATAAAACGGTTCCTCTAAACAAAACAGAGCAAACCGAAAATAATTATAATAGAGGAGCAAAAACAATAGAAGCAAAAATTCATAAAGTATCATACATCAAGTTGCTGTTTGTCAAATAAACACAAAAAAACAGTTTATGAAAGAACAACAAAGATGAAATATGGAAAAATGCGTCTCTATAATAATGTATCTTTTGAGGGCATGGATTGGTGCAGTAAATTGAAGCTGAAACAGTTAAAATATCCCTATAATTAATATCGTAAAAAAGTAAATTCAAAGAAAGTAACTAAATCTGAAATACATACCGTGTGCGTCTCAAAAGTGGCTCACCGCATAACTGTTTTTATTTTTTTCAGATTGATGCATTAGTGAATATTCCCACCTATATAGAAATAACTTTAACAATCAAAATATCTGACATATGTATATCCTAAAAATTATAATTCATTGACACGCACTTTTCTGTGATATTTAAATGGTACACAGTTTCAGTCAACAAATCATGCATCCTTGATTTTTTAAAGAATTTTGAATAATGGGTATATTTCATGTTCACTATCGTCATCAATATAGAAAAATAAAAAAAATATAATAATAGTTATTTTTTATACAAGACGATAAAAAGGTATTTTATCGTCCACCGAAAAGATTAATTCGCGAGCGATGAAATCGCGATATTTTTTTCCATAGCGAGTTACGTTTTAAAAAATATTCAGAAATTATTATTTCAAAGAATTTATTACGAGTACAAAAAATATTGTGCTGGGTTGGCGTTGGTTTCTATGTAATTTGACAAATAAATAAAGCTGTCTCTTTAGTTGTCAGTTTTGAATCAATATTTCTTAATTCTCTTTCGTGTTGATTGCTGATTGAATTGGAGCCAGAAATGGCTCAAAACGAAATAAGTAAATTACCAACAGATATTCAGGCTAAGGCGACAAACACCATATCCAAACTACTTCCATTTAAATCCCGAATAACTTATGAAAAGGAATACAAATATTTTCAAAAATGGAAGCAATTAAAAAACGTGCGAGAAGAAATAAAGTTTTTAACCTATCCTCGCTGTTAAAGTATCACTTAATCTACCCTTGCGGTCGAAGTACTATTTTATCTAATATTTTTGATAGATATAAGGCAATTTTAACAGTTGTTATGGAAAAAAATGTATTGAGTATTAACAGTTTAGTACACCTCTATGAAGAGTCTTGTCGTTTTAGTGGATTTTGCCTTGAAATTGATTAACAAACTCTTTTGCTTCGCATGATGTGGCAAAATTTTGAAATATTAAGGGACTTTTTAGTAAAACAATTTTATTTAAATAAAGAGACACTCAGGAATTTCCATTTGAGCTTATTTAAATCTATTGAAGTTTGACATAAAACTGAGCATAAAACATATATTTCGTTTCATGATTTTCTTAGTGGTAATAATCGTTAAAACTATTCTACTGATCATTTACGAAATAAAACTCAAATTTATAACTATTTAGGCTCAACTCAAAGTTGTAATTCGATTTAGCAATAACCTCTTGCATAACAAAAGTCAGAACACCAATACTAAGCTCGTTAGAATTTTGCTCATAGCCAGCGAAGACTTCCAGTTTTCGACAAAGACGAAATTGAATTAACAACGAATCATCATCCTGGAACTTTTAAATCTAATGAAATTAAGAAACTACGACTTAACTTTATTACCATTTAAATCGAAATTACCAACTAGCGCCGAACGGCGAGACTTGGCCCGCGGAAAACTAAGCCAGAATCTTTGATTAGCTTTATTCAATGAAAACAGATTCTCGGTATCTGTCTTCACTTTGTTCGAGCGGCGACAGGAAAACTTAACCATATTCTGAATAATAAACGATCTTCCTTTACTTCATTTAATTTATCTTAAGCATATATTCTTTTACTTTGATATAACATCATTACTAATATTCTTTCTGTACCTCTGTGGAGAGTTTTTTTTTAATTTGAAACAGCTGGGTATTTCGCTATTGAAACACAAAAGTTAAAAAGACAAGCGACTCTTCGCAGTAATAGATTCCGGATCATTTTTGCATTAGGATCCATGTCGTCATTTGATGTTTCTATTCATAGTAGATTTTAAAATCAGTTCAATTTTAAAATCAAAATATTAAACTAAAGCAATCAAAACAAAGGTACACTGATAAAAAAGATAGACTTGAACTAAAGTCGTCATCGTTCTTGAAAAAAAAATTAGTGGCAAGAGAATTTATTTTAGCGTAAAAGAAAATATGTTGCCTGAAGAAAAACTCTCTTAACTCAAGAAAACTGGTTCTCTTGAAAAATTCGAAAATTTCTCTTGAATCTATTTTCATTCAACCAAGTGCAAGTTACTTTGTTTTAAGATAATAAGAAAAATACGCTAGGAAGTACTTCATTCAAGAAACATAGTCATTTTTCCTATAGCTAAATACTCTATTGATGAAAAATAATAACAACACGCAAAGACGATGACGAAGGACGGTATCTACAATCAGTCGGCAGTCCGATCAGTCGTACATCATAGTACGCACGGGTTTTGTTGTTTGGAATTTTTCACTTGGAATTTTGCATAATTTGCTTTTTAAACGCATATCGTATAACAAATTAGTGGTCGTTATTAACATGCATTTGTCATTTTTTATGGACAAATTTTAGGATATATGGATTCTTTAAAGGAGTTTCTGAAAAAATGGAAATTAGAGCATTTATTTGCTATATTTGAAGGTAATTGACATTTACCTAATGCATCTGTTTAGATAATGCATGTGTGACTATAGATAGAATAAGAATATAGGTATCGATTTTTTTATGCAAATAATTACAAAAATTTTAGAATCTCAAGTCGTCATATTAAAAAATTCAAAATGTGGCCAAAGCTTATAATTTTAATAATTTATTTGCTTTACTTTGAAATCGTGATGTAACATTTCTTTGTAATTTGTAGAGTGATGAACCACTCCAAAAAATACCAAGGAGTGAAGAAGCAGAAATAACTACTATCGAGGAAAATAATATCACTTTACTTACTACAAACCAGGAAAACCTAAATTTATCAGAAAATAATATTTCTCGTAATATGCCTGTATATGATGTACATATAGACTTCTCTTAGATCAAAATAAATTTTAGTTGAGTCAATAGTATTTGCTATTGGTTTAAGAAAAGTGTCTCTTTAATCAAGAAATGTCCCTTTTCAATCAAGAATTTTTGCATGAATCAAAGAGACTATTGTTCTTGTAGCAAGAACTTCTTTGCATATTCATTTTGGGTCAAGAGTGAAATACTTTGGACAGATAGATTCTTCTATTCTCTAAAGTAAATTTTTAAAGCTTATGAAAAGATAGTTAATGCTTTGGGCAAAGAAACGTCGTTCTTGACCCTATTGAAAAGCGCCAATCTTTTGGGTCAAAGTCATATTCATTTCGACTGAGAGATCCTTTTTTTCAGAACTATAGCTAAGTTTCACAGATTTGACGTATGGATGGTATCACGGATCCAAATGCAAGAATCACCCTTAAACTATTACTGCGAAGAGTTGCTCGTAAAATAAGGGTTTAGCTTTATAATCCAAACGGACACAAGTTTCTTAGTTATAGATTTTTACTTGTAAATAAAATATTAATTGGCAAATTAGCAACAGCCGTTTAATATTTCAGGAAGTATATTTTTGCAAGTCGCGTCGTCAGAATCAAAAATAAGAAGGAAAACGAGTTAATAATGAATAAATCTAATTATAACGATAATAATTCAAATATTTAAAAAATATACGCATATTGTATGTATAGAGATAGATTCAGTCGGCGCGGCGCGGCGCGGCGATGGCACGTTGATAGATTTTTATTGATTGAATATTACACAGGGAGAGAAAAAATATTATTTATTTCCGTTTGTTATAAAATTGCTCAAATCTTTGTTATTTTAAATTCAACTCTACGTATATAATTTAAAAAGGCAGAAGATTAATAAAATTGCGACGATATATCATGTTCCTACACCTAAACCTTCCGGTTTCTTAAGTAGAGCTATGTAAAAATGAATAATTATATTATTATAGTTTCATTTCAAGAATTTCGTTACCACGACAATTTTAGAAATTTAGCACGTAATCTCTAATTGATACTTATAAAGTTTGAATATTTGTCATGGTAACGATTTTCTTTAAACGAAACAATTATAATAGAATTAGGTAATATCTTTTAAATGGCTTTACTGAAGAAAGCAGAAGGTTTAGATATAGGAAGGTGATATAACGTTGAAAAGCAATTTTATTTGAGTCTCGAGTTTTTAAATAATATACATAGGCCTGATTTAAAATAACAATAATTTGAATGAATTTATAAGAAACGGAAATAATTATTTTTTCGGACCTCCCTGTTTGATATCCAATCAGTTGATTTAGACAGATCAAATATATCGACTTTCCTTAATCTATAATTCAATATACCCAATTTATGATTTAACCAATGCTTATTCAAGATCATGTTTTCGTCAATTTTACACATGTTATTTTACATGTTATTTTTTATCTCAAAAACTATTAGAGATTATTTTTTTAATTAACTTTTCTTTGACCAAACTAATATATTTTTTATTTAAAGGGTTCTTGGCTTTTGGTCAATATTAAACTTTTTCTGGGCTTAGGAAGTGTTTATTACATAACTAACGTTCCGGTTCAGTTTTAACCTTTTTCAAAGCCACAAAATGTACATTTCCTTCGTCAAACTTGTATTAAAATATGTGTGCATAAAATAACAGGTGATAACACATAACATTTAACTTAAAAATATACTCATACAATATCACCCACATGACACAAAAAATAACATATACAGCTCAATGTATTTTCTGTACTGTTTTTGGTTTGAAGAGTAACTAAGTATTTGAAGAGGGGCTCGTAAGACCAAAATGTTTCTAGCTTGTAGGACCAAAATGTATCTTGGCGGAGAACCAAAATCTGGATGATTCTAGTAGTTGGACTGTCGAAGGACCAGTTGAAATAACATTCAACAACGATAACTTTTACACACTTATATTGTAGACAAATATAACACAAGTGAAACTTATTAATAATACTTAAAAATAAGAGCGTTTAAAATTTCTCGTAACAATATTATAAAAGCCAAAGAAAAAGTCTGTAATTGTCGATATGCGGATGGCGTCTTTCGACGCGTCGTGCGTACTCTGGACGCGTAAAGCGTACTCTCCTCTAGATTTTTTTTTGTGAGGGGGTGGTTGAAAAATCTTTTATAGACGAATAGTGGTCATTTCCAAGGCCATCTCGAGAGAGATGGTCATAGAAATAACCCCTAGACAGTGTGGGACTCGTATTGATACCCACTAAAAAAAGTCCACCTCCGAGGAATCAGCCGCCGAAGAATGACCATCGGTGGAGGTAGTCCGGAGACGAACAAGGTTTGGGTTTTTGCTGCATTGATTTTGATTTTCCAATGGGAAAACCAATCAAGCAGCTGGGCGATGTGGGGTTGGAGCCTGCTCAGAATTCCATTGCTCGAGGCAGTGGAGTAGAGAAAGGTGTCGTCTGCGAATAACGCAAGACGAGTCTCCAGGGATTTAGGGATGTCGGATGTGAAGGTATTATAGAGTGTGGGCGACAGGACAGAGCCCTGCGGTACCCCCGCCTCTATAGCACGAGGAGTGGAAAGGGAGTCTCCGATGCGGACCCGGAATCTCCTATCGACAAGAAAGGATTTAATGATGAGAGTGATCTGTTGGGGAAAGTGGAGGACGAGGTGAAGTTTGTACACAAGTCCCTCGTGCCAAACCTTGTCAAAGGTCTTCTCGATGTCAAACATGACAAGACCAGTGCCTCGCTTGGCGTTTAGACCCTGCGTAACATATTCCACCACGCGTGCGACTTGCTGTTCACAGGAGAGGGATTGGCTAAATCCGAACTGCTCCTGAGGGATGATCTCGGCACTAGCCAAGAAGTCGTTAATTCTAGAGAGAATAACTTTCTCAGCCAGTTTCGAGAGGGAGGAGAGGAGGCTGATGGGGCGCCAGTTTTCTGGGAAAGTGAGGTTCTTATTTGGCTTTGGGATTAGAATAATTATGGCTAGTTTCCAAACGTTCGGAAAATATCTAAGGGACATTATCAGATTAATGATGGTGGTAAATTGGGTTATAAGAACCTCGGGGAGGTGTTTCAGTGCGATGATGTTTACTTGGTCGTGACCTGGGACTTTTCTGCTGCGCAGTGTGGAGATGATGGACGAAATTTCTTTAGGAGTTGCTGGGGGGATAGGGGCCTCGGGAGGGGGAATGGGAGCTACGAAGTCTTCGTAGAATTCTTCTACGACTTCATCGAAATCGATGTCGTCGTCGGGATTTCGGTTTGGACGGAATTGGCGTTCTAACGAGTCGGCAAAGGCCTCTGCCTTCGCTTCGTCGGAATAGACCACTCCGTTCAGGCCGTGAATTGGGGGGACGTAGCGTGAGTTTGTGTTTCTCATTCGCTTTTGAACCTTCCAAAGCGACTTTTTGTCGTCCTCAAGCGTAGATAGGAAGCTCTCCCACCTTTCATCTCTGAAAAGTTTGAGCTCTTTCCTAATCTCGCGTACCAGACTGTTAATCTGTCGCTTTAGATTGAGGTCGAGAAGGACTCTCCTCTAGAACCACGTTCCAGTCTCTTAAATAATGTCTCACTTCAAAAATAGCCATAGGCGTACTATACAATTTTCATGTTCTTAAATCTAATATTTATAACAGTGGACGACACTGCCCTAAACTTACATTGTTTAGATAGACAGACGTCTGCGACAGCTATATAGTTTTACGATCAAAATTCCCAGTGGTAATAGTTAAGTTAAAGTTATAATTTTACGAATATAAAGTAGGATCGTTTATCATCTTAAAGGTAAGGTACCTTAATAAGGTTTTTATAATGGGAAATTTCTTCAACTTTGTTAACAGAGTAGAGTAACTTTAAACTATAAACAATTATTATAATCTAACAAAAATGTCTTAGCTAGCCTGAACAACAAGTTTGACGAAGGAAATGTACGTTTTGTGGCTTTGAAAAAGGTTAAAACTGAACTGAAACGTTAGTTATGTAATAAACACTTCCTAAACCCAGAAAAAGTTTAATATTGACCAAAAGCCAAGAACCCTTTAAATAAAAACTATTAGAGATTGGTATAGGTTAGTATAACAGAAAAATTTGGAGATTTGGAAGAAGTTTCGAAAAATATAATAATATAATGGTCTTCCATTTAAAATAACAGAGATGCTACCACTTTTACTATAAAGCGGCAACACTGTAATGCTGAAAATAATTTAGACAGATGGAGCAGGTGCCTTTATGCAAAAGTCCAAATTTTCAAAAAAAATCTTATCACCGGTTCTCCATAAACGTCTGCCATGGCCGTGAATGAATTACCCTGTATACAATTGGCGTTTGGGTCTATTGGTGTAACCTGGAATGAGAATCCTCCAACGGTCAAACACACGAAGAAATTTCTCAGGACTTACTATCGAGAAAAATCAAAGATTTTCGTTGATTTAAGAAATTAAGCAGTTTTTACAAAACACTCTCTCCTCAATGAACACTTCAGTAGATTGAAGCTAAGAAACAACGGCTAATGCAGATTCTGTGGGGACAATGAGGAAACATCAGAACATCTCATCACAGAGTGTGCCGAGACGACAACCATTCGCGCCATAAACTTTGGTACGACTGATATCGGAGATATAGAACTAACCTCTGTAAAACCATCTCAGATACTGGCTTTTGTCAAAGCCATGAGATTATATGATGAGTCATATCTCAAGAAAGGGGGACACAATAGATCTATAAGTTGACGTTGATTAACTTTCCCCCTCACAAACAATATACAATCTACAAATACCATCTTCCTGAAAATTTGCACCGTGTTTTTAATACCTTAAACAATCTCCGACATTTTTTTTGTTTGTAGATGCCTTGTTTTCGTGTTAGACTTCAATCAGGCACAAAGCTCCCGACACAAGTCGAGCATTATTTATTCTCGACTGCAACAAAGACTGGCTGCCTCTCAAATTACGACATAGGTTGCAGAATTCCTCGAATTATAAACATGTTACCGCAAACCGCCCCGATTCCTAAAGGAGAAACACGGCCGGGAAGGGGAGAAAAAAGCGCCAATTTGCATATTATTTCTTTTGTAGTTGGTTGGCGCGACCCCGCTTTCCTCCGTACGCCATCCGATAACGAGCGCGAGAATTTGCATACTTTTGTCTTGTAAATATTTTAAAAACAATGCCACGGAAAATAGGGGAATAATTCGTTTTAGGAGAACATCTTGAGATATCAGTGGCGTGGAATGGAAAGGGCTAGGGTAAGGTTCGATTGGTTCACAGTCCACACAATGGTTGGAGGAATTTGTAACGTTTTATAAAATGACTAAATAATACAAGGACTAATAACGCCCAAGACCAAATTGTTACCGTTCCTCCAAACAGTGCCGTGGCTCATATTTTTCTTAAGAGTCTATTACGTTGTACTGTTCGGGTCTATCTCAGGGGTCAGGTAAAACGGGTGTGTCCGAAGGAAATATACAGGGTGGCCCATCGAAAACGTTCCGCAAGGCATAACGGCCAGGGTAATTTTTTTTTCAGAAAATTCAAAAACACGTCAATTTTGTTTGTGAGGAGGACAACTTTTGCCTTTTTTCAACCCTCTAAGCGGGGGTGTCATCCCCCAATTTTTTTTCAAATGGAAAGGGGGTCAAGTGGTACCGCAATGAAAAGGGCTTTCTATTCTCTATATTTTCCGGCTTCGTTTTTGAAAATTGGTCGAATCATTGAGAAATTATAAAGGATTTAAATTTGAAAAGTTTATTTAAACATTTATCAGAGTAAATGATAAGGGTAAATTCCTTCGACCAATTTGCTGTTTTTTCTTATTATTTCTAGATGTTTACGCATTTTTTCACTTGCCACAAGGTTGAACGATCAGGTGCGGTAGTTGCTAGATAGCTGTTCTGTGACTTATGCGTTGAAGTTCTTCTCAATATCGTTAAACTTTTTAACAATTATTATGGTGTACTCACTTGCAGAAAAAGTGGAAATAATCGAACTTTATTTTAAAAATAATGAATGTGGCAGTCGGGTTGCGCAGGTATTCAATGAACGCCATCCTGACAAACACCTTTATGGCAAAATTGTTCGCGAGTTAGTAACAAAATTTCGCGAAACTGGTTCCGTTATGAATAAAAAGAGGCAGAGGGAAAATCCAGTAGTAAATGAAGCTATGGAGGTATTCGTATTGGGCCAAGTTGCCATGGATAGTACGCTGAGTACAAGAAAATTGGCTAATGAGACCATCGTGAATCGTACAAATGTCCAAAGGATATTAAAAAAACACAAGTTCTACCCGTACAAAATTTAGTTGGTACAAGAACTTAACGAAGACAATTTTGATCGTCGCTTGCAATTTTGTGAAACTATGAGTGAACGAGTGGCGAATGATAATAATTTCCTATCTAATGTGTGTTTTTCGGATGAGTGTACTTTCTTTTTGAACCATGTAGTTAATCGGTACAACTGTCGGTACTGGACTGAGGACAACCCCAGGGTTTTTCACGAGGTGCACACACAAAACCTTCAGAAATTGAACGTGTGGGCTGGTATTTTTGGAAATTCTATTGTGGGTCAGTTTAACGATATTGAGAAGCTTGTGTAACACCAAAGGTTCCAACCCTCAACTGTAATATTGAGAAGAACTTCAACGCACAAGCCACAGAACAGCTATCTAGCAACTACCGCACCTGATCGTTCAACCTCGTGGCAAGTGAAAAAATACGTAAACATCTAGAAATAATAAGAAAAAAACTCAAATTGGTCGTAGGAATTTATCCTTATCATTTACTCTGATAAATGTTTAAATAAACTTTTCAAATTTCAATCCTTCATAGTTTCTCAATGACTCGACCGATTTTCAAAAACGAGGCGGGGAAATATAGAGAATAGAAAGCTCTCTTCATTGCGGTGCCACTTGACCCCCCTTCCCATTTGAAAAAAGTGGGGGGATGACACCCCCGCTCAGAGGGTTGAAGATTTTGCAATCATTTTTGGGGCAAAAGTTGTCCCCCTCACAAACAAAATTGACGTGTTTTTGGATTTTTTGAAAAAAAGAATACCCTAGCCGTTATGCCTTGCGCTATGTTTTCGATGGGCCACCCTGTATATTATATTTCAGAAATCTACCTAAGGCTTAGCCCGATCCTGTCGTGTTAAACCACACCCAAAATTCAAAACACACGTGCTTTGATTAAGGCTTGATTAAGGTTTGCAGAGCTTCAGCATTTGCCATAAAATAGCGAGAAATTTGTTACAAAACCATATAAATTATATATCACTGTAATCACAAAACTTCAATCTATTTCCGTATTTTAACGAAATTTTAAATTATGTCTTTATTTTCGAAAAAAAATAGTCATAAGGAATATTTTTTCATAAGGCTGATGTTTGACCATCAAAATCTTAAAAATAAAAACTTGTCTAAAAATGTACTACAATACGGATATAGTATAATCCTGAACGCTTATTTTGCTAAATTTTCGGACTAATGAAATGGACTCTTAACTTAGCTGCTTGAAGAGATATTGTATTTTTGATAAATGTTTTGACTACGCTTATAGTGTATGCGGTGGTATCATACTAATTAATTATGAAAAAAAAAACTTATTAAAATGTTAACAAGAGTTACAAAAGAAGTATCGACGTATAGCACATATCAAAACTAAGGAAACGCTAACCAGGTGGAGTGAACAGTTTGTTTTCCTATGAAACTCCTGGCTCTTTTATCGCTGCGGCTTTTACACTTGAAAGCTGAACAATTAATCACAATTGTAATAAAGTTTATACAAAGTTCACTACACACAAACGGCGCCTAACATCACTAATTCTGCTGTAGCCTGTATATGAGCGTTACGTGTCCTTGTATTTTTTAGTCGCTGCAATTAATACCCCTTCCATTCATTCTTACATTCTCTACAGATTACACATTTGGTTATTTCTAGTCATGGCTCTAGACCAAGGTAGGATTTCGATGATCCCTGTCTTGGTCAGGAAAATAATATTGTTAGATATTGTAAAATCTAATATCGCACACTCAACCAACCAAACCAAACTTTAATCGTTCATTTTAGTAAACGTGGTTATGCCAATCAATGGTTTTATGTAAAATGTAAAAAAAAAGTAAAATATGTGAATCTGTAAAGTAAAATTTATGAAAAAAATGTGTAGCTATTTATAAAATTATAATATGAGGTCAGTAAGTGATGTTTTATTAAAAGAAGAATAAAATATTAGTCTGTAATTCTGTAATTGTAACTATAACAATTCTTCATAATATCTCTCTCTGTAAGTTTGTTAAATCTGCGTATTTTATAAATAAAATATTTATTTACAAAAGTTTTATTGTTTTTTTAAGTTAAGTTGTTAGGTTGGAGACCACAGGAAACCTTAAAGAACTGTTGACAGGATTTACAGAAAAAAAGGTTGGACAAAAGACGAATTGATCAAAAAAGATCGACAGAAAAGGAGACTAGAAGAAGACAAATCACACTATGACAAATTGAAAAAAATATAGAGTATTTCAGCTTAGTTACACTTAGCTAAATATAGTTGAAAATTATCGAAAATAATTAAATTTAATGAAGAATACTAACTACGACTATGTCAATATTGTTACCTATTGTTCCTTAACTTTTATAATATATTTTCTTAATTTTTCATTTTATTGCTTTGTTAAAATAAGGACCTTTATTATTACAGCTACGGAACAATTAAATTTTCATTTAATTTTTAGGGCTAATTAGCCGGCCTTTGAAATGAATGTCTTTTGTGAGTTAAAGAAACAGTTTAAAGTAAATTTTATTCTTTCGACGAGAACAATAATTATTTTTACATTTTGCTTTCATTACTTTGTTGGTTACTTAATTATGTAACCAACTAAATTGTTATATTAGAATTTAGTATATTTTATTTTATGACTTAACTATTTTGATATATCAATTTTTGAAAATTATGGCTGAATTCCGTTTAAAACCAAGTTAGGCTTTGTAAACTTTGATAACGATTGGTTTCTGAAAAATATTAGGATAATGGTTTAGCAAAATAGTAGTAGAAAATCAAATTTATCGTATTTTAAATTCTAATATTTTTATAGAACTTTTATATAATACTTGTTTTACCTTTTCAGTACAGTTTAATATTAAAAAATACATATTCAATCAATGAGCGGTTGAACTTGTCAGATAGGTCAAGTTTTTTTCAACGTCACAAATGATATTGATCTCTGTTGATATGATATTGATCTTTGTCTGCCGTTTCTAGATGTCCTTGTTAGTAGATATGAGGGATCTATTAAGACTTCTGTATACAGAAAACCCAGATACATGGGATAATATTTAAGTTTCAGTCAAATCATTCTGAAGCAACTAAGAAAAGAATAATTAAAACTTTATGTCATCGAGTAAACACCATGCAGTGACCAAGAATCACTTAGGGCCAATTCTACAATTCAAGTATAAACCTAGAATAAGCTATACCTTAGAAAACTGCTCATTATTGCGTTCTACAATACAACCGATAAATTTATCTGAAGTATAAACCTGGTGTAAGTTATCTCTTCCAGTTTGATGGTATATCCCAGGAATAAGTTTATACTGCCTTCCTATTGGTTGGTGCCATTCCGTTTCCTCACGTCATTTTCCGGAAAAAACTTAACCTAACTTGCTTGTTTTGTTTAAGAGACTGTATTTTTTTGTTAAATTCGGTACGTTCATCAAATATTTAAATGGATCCTTTCAATTTGCCTAATAATTTTGAATCTGATGATGAAATTGAGGAGTTCAGATTATACAGGAATCCTAAAGTGTTCAAAGTCAGGTAATAGTCAGGAATTTACAATTTTATACGTAGAGTTTCTAACTAAAAAATATGTTTTAGGCCCAATTATTTTGAAGAATATGATGAACTAGAATTTTTTAAGCGTTTTCGGTTGCAGAAACAGACCTGTGCTATGCTGTTAGGTTTAATTCGAGATGAAATAACATCAGCAACAGATCGCAATAATGCCATACACCCTGAGACAAAAATTTTTCTAACTTTGCGGTTTTATGCTACAGGTTGTATGCTACTTACCACAGGTGATTTCACAGGGGTAAGCAAAACATCTGCCTGTGTCATTGTGACTCAGGTCACAGAGGCTATTGCTTCTTTGCGACCAAGATTTGTTAAATTACCAGAGGGAGAAATGGAGTGTCAGAGGATAAAAGAAGAATTTTATTCAATTGCAAGGTTTCCTAAAGTTATTGGTACTATTGATTGTACCCATGTACGCATTATTTCACCGGGTGGTGATCAAGCGGAGAGGTATAGAAATAGAAAAGGGTACTTTTCATGGAATGTTCAAACAGTTTGTGATGCTCGTTTAAGGATAATGGACATTGTTGCTCGCTGGCCTGGCTCTTCCCATGATCAGACTATTTATAATAATAGCAGACTTAAAGGAACATTGGAAAGTGGAAGATTTGGAACATCGGTGCTTTTGGGTGACAGTGGTTATGGCAACACCAACTTTTTAATCACACCTTTGGAACATCCAAATACTCGAGCAGAAGCTCTATTTAATGAATCCCACATTCGTACACGTAACTGTGTGGAAAGGTCATATGGGGTATGGAAAAGAAGATTTCCCATTTTATCTTTAGGGATGCGTGTATCATTGGACCATTCAAAGGCAATAATAGTAGCAACTGCAGTTCTACATAATTTGGCAATTGAGGAACATGAAGAAGAACCACCTCATGAAATGGACGTTCAAGAAGTAGACATACCAGTACCTGTTGCAAATGTAGGTATGGTTCGAGAACAAAACCGAATGCGGGCATCCCTCATTCTCAACCATTTTTCAAATTTATGAAAACTATATATTCTTTTTGTAATATAAACACATTTTTATATGACACGCATGACCTTTTCTTTAACCTTAAGCATCATTTCTAATTTTCTCTAAAACGGTATGGAAATTTGGAAAAGTATAAACAGGATTAACCATTTTAGAACAAGCAAAATTTTTATGAAGAATGCATTTTTCTTAAAATGCCAATAATAAAAAAGGCTTTCCTTTTGTAAAGACAATCCAGGGACATACTGTATTAATTTACTAATTTTCAGAATAGGCACTACAATGAATTTGAAGTTTCTTCTGGCTTTGTAACATATTTAAATTTTAAAAAGTATACTTTAATTTTGATACCTATTATAGAAACATTTGCGGAAGAATATTATTTTTTTTATATTCTTCCGTGATAGGCTATATGAATAGAATATATAGGCTATATAGAATAAATAAATATACGAAACAATTCTTTTACTTAAATAGAAGTTAGTTTTTATTTTTTAATTCAGCTAACAATATATCTATTTCTAACTTGTGCTTTTCAGCAATATTTATTTTTTTTTGTTCTGCTTCCTCCCTTAATATTTTGATCTGTGCCTCAATCAGGCCTTTTTTCTGCTCCCTCTCTTCTTGCAGAACCTGAGTTTGTAACTCTACAAGGGCAATTTTTTTCTTCAGTAATTCCTCTTGAAGTGTTTCAAAATGAACTGCCTTTATTTTTTAATTTGGAACCAATGGATTCCACTTTACTAACCCTCCTCCTTTTTTTTGACATCATTAGAGCCTAAAAAAATATTATTAGTACATAAAACTAATTTAATGACATACAAGTATATTATCGTACAGCATGGGGTTACTCCAATAGTTTTTGTCACCTGTTCATTCGTGTCTTCTAAATCAGTATTATTTGGTTCTGTAAGGAGAATAATATTCATTTAGTAAACCCTTAACAATCAGTTATGAAAATTCTTACCAGGAACTGTCAACTCGATACTTTTTCGGCTGCCTCAACTGCTGTGGATTCCACGTCTGCCAACTGCTCAAGCTTATCTAAAATTATTTATGCACTTAAAAGAACATTTTAAATTCAATTACTTACAATTTCAGCTGCATCAGAACTGTCTTTATCTATAGTTATTTCCTCTGCTGCTATATCTTCATTACTTATTACTTCAGTAGGTACAATAGGGACCTGAGAGGAAATGCTGCTAGAGTCTTCAGTGAGTAGCTTATTACTACTGTTAGGTAAATCTAGAATTAAAAATATAAATGTCATTATAACAAGTTTTTTAGTTATGGAAGTAACTAATATTACCAAAATCGCAATCAAACTTAGAACAAGTGCCAGACATCCCAATCCGAACTACAGCCAAAATACGTTTCCTATATAGCCTGACATTTTAAAGTCAGAACTTCCTGGTCCACCACCTGTCTTATATAAACTTTGTTTGTACTCTCCATATTCCTTTTTGGTGGTTTTTTTTAGAGAATCCCACTTGCTACGTAGCATTTTAGAAGTTCGTGCTGTTGCACACATCGAATTAAATTTAGTCTCAATCTTCTTCCATTCTAGCTCTTTTCTGCTGTTGTTAATCGTATCTGTCTTCTTGCATTCTATAAAATAAGTAATATGAAAATACAATTCCAAAGGATGTCCGGTATACCGGATGTCCTTTATAAAGAAATCAATATGCTGCACTTGCCTACAATAAGCTGAGATTCCTCCACTAAGCTCAGTAAAACTTCAGTCTCGTCGGCTGTAAAATTATTACACCGTTTTTCTCCATACTTATATTAGCTTTCGCTCGCAAACCACACACTCAAGAAACAAAAATGAAATGAAACCGCTACTCTGACCGCTAAAGATAAAGAACTACCCATGAAAACCACTAAAACGTTACTGAAAACAGAGCTGAAAGTCAGGTTATAGTGTATAATACCACAGATAATATCCGCCTTTCAAAATGTCAAATGTCAAAATGCTAGTTCATTGGAACTACCAAGGAGATATACTTGGAATAACTATACCGATTATAAAAAACGATTGTAAAACCGACAACCAGTTATACTTGGAATAAATCGGGGTATAGGTTATCAGTAGAATAATTATACTGGCTTTTATACTTGCATTGTAGAATCGGGCATTAATGTTGAATTAAATAACATTAAAACGGATTTGCTTCAGAATGTTTACTGTGAGAAGTTCATAGACAAAATTATATCAACGTAAAACTGACTCATTGGTTCATCGACTTGAGGAGGATGCTCTCTTTCTCTCTCTTAACTATTCCATACAGGGTGACAATTTGAAAACGAACAGTATTTAATATTACCTCTACCGATGATAGTATGATAATTTGGCGAAATACGTCAATTTACATATCAAGGGGGACAATTTTTGAGGCATTTGTTGCCGTGTTACTTTCAACCCTTTGATCCCCAGGGTATCTACTCCTAAAATTTTAAATGGCAACCCCATTTTACCATTTTTGTGTTCCTTATAAGATTCTACATAAACTGCATTATTATTTTGTCAAAATTGTGATACTTAACCTCACAAATGAATGAAATGTATTTAATATCTAATTTTAAAACGGATTGCATTCACCGCCTCATACAACTTCATTTTAAAATGTTTGTACCTACTAATACTATACATTTCAAATTCCTTGATTTATTTACATTTCGTCTTCGATATCGGCACTACAAAACATAAAGTGATTTATTTTTTTTTGCCGTTTTCGACAAAACAAGATTCTCGTTTTGCTTATTCCTGATATTTCGAACAAATGATAAGTAGGTACTTGTTCTTTATTTTCCGACTCTTGGTGTTCATTATTTATTTCATGTTCTTCCAGAATCAGTGAAATAAGCTGTGAAAGTTAATTTCATAAATAATTTCAATAGTTTTGAATTATTAGTGTTGCCTCTCTTAAAATGGTTTACACTATTGCTGAACGCGTACACAATGATTTACGTTTACGGACCTGAAAATTGCTGCTTTGCAAGAACGGCGGCCGCATTCAACGAAACATCGTGAAAGAAATGTTGGACACAATTTGGACACATTGGACACAATTCGTGAGTTAGTAGCTAAATTTGAAGAAACAGGATCTGTTTGCAATAAGAAAAGGAATGAGCCAAGACTGCTCAATGAAGCCGCTCAGATTGAGGTTCTTGGTGAAGTTGCTATGGCTTCCACTACGTCCCTTCGTAAAGTTGCAGATCAAACTGGACTGTCGCGTGAGTCAGTCAGGAAAGTATTAAAGCTTCACAAATTTTATCCATACAAACTTCTAATTACTCAAGAATTAGGGGACGATGACCCGGACAGACGTATTGAGTTTTGCGAAATTGTTACGGACAAGATTATTATTCAGCCCAGGTTAATAAAGAATATCTGTTTCATTGACGAATGCACTTTTTACTTAAATGGCAAGGTCAACAAACAAAACTGTCGTTATTGGAGCGACATCAATCCTCACATTATTAGAGAGGGGTATACGCAATACCCTCAAAAAATAAATGTCTTGGCGGGTATATTAGGGGGTACAGCTTGCCATAGTAGAGCCGTTCGGTATACAAGGAAGGATATACAAGAGAAGGTAATGTGGCTATGTAATGTGGAAGGATATCTAGGTAATGTGGTTATGTGGCTAGCAAGCTGTTAAGTGGCTTCAACCGAATATTATTACCTCAGGATTGTGAATCCCAAGTACTCATTTAAGGCTAAGTCGACCTAGGTACCCAAACTATTTTTATTTTAATAAAAATAGTCGGCTGATGAAATGCCGGGTGTGGGAATCGAACCCACTACCTTGAGATTGGTAGACGAGAGCCTGTACCTCTACCATTTGCCACCGGGCACCTTCTCTTCGGGCACCTCTTCATTAATGAAAATCTAAATAGTGAAATTTATGCAGAAATGTTAAATACAGCTATAGAACCTCCTATAATTCGTGAGGTGGAAAATGAAAGGGGCACCAATGGAAATCTTTTTCTAGATGAGCATTTGCGGCACTTCCAACAGGACGGAGCGCCTCCGCATTATGTACGCCCAGTAAGAGAGTGGTCGGATAATCATTACCCAGAACAGTGGATTGGTAGGAGGGGACCCATAGAATGGCCACCTAGGTCACCAGATCTGACACAGCTGAATTTTTTCTTATGGGGCCACTTGAAATCCGTTATATTTTAAACTCAACCAGACTCCATTGAACAATTACAACAAAAAATTGTACAGGAGTGTAGAGCTATTTCACCTGAAACTTTTCAAAACGTCCGAGAACAGTTTGAATACCGGTTGTACTTGTGCTTGGAGAAGAATGGAACCCATTTTAATGTACATAAAATACATTTCATTCATTTGTGAGGTTAAGTATCACAATTTTGACAAAAATATAATGCAGTTCATGTATAATTCTATCAGAAACACAAAAATGGTAAAAGAAATAGGGGTTGCTATTTTAGGGGTAGTGCCCTGGGGGTCAAGGGCTTGAAAGTAACACGACAACAAATGCCTTAAAAATTGTCCCCCTTGATATGTAAATTGACGTGTTTCTCGCTAAATTTTCATACTATCATCGGTAGAGGCAATATTAAATACTGTTCGTTTTCAAATTGTCACCCAGTATGTAAAAAGAACGTCAGAAAAGATCAGGCGAATAGCCAAAAAGTATAACATTAAAACTGTCTTCAATTCTGGATCGACTCTAAGAAGCGTCCTAACACAAATAAGTGTTGTGTTAATCAAAATAAATAAAGACAATCTATGTCCGAAATTCTTTTATTTTCAATACCGAATCATTGTCTACCACATTCAAAGAACTTCATTTCTTTGAAGTACCCGTTGTTATTCTACTCCACTATCACTTGTTACAACTAGTTCACAGACAAATTAGGATTCGCAGCTATAATTATCCAGCCGGGTCACGTACGGTTCTGGAACGTAATACTTGGCAAAGTGTCGTTCTTTGCCCCGCATGTTCTTTGAAACATTTCGCGCAAGGGCTTCTAATTTCTTACGTGAATCCGCAGAATGGCGGCTTCGCGATTTACTCCATTCCGAAAATAGCTTTTCCTATGTCCTGGGTATTATCTTTTATCCCGAAAGGACTACGCGAGAGCCGAATTGGATCGCAGCAACACGTTTTACGTTTGTGCGGTTTCCAATATGAGAAAAGAAAGAAGGCTCGGAGAGCTGAGAAAAACGATATAGTGTTTGTCCCCTATAAAGTAATTTAGAATTTTTCATAGCAGTTTTTTCAAAACTGATTTTGTTTTTTACTACTACTATTTATGGATAGTTTTAAGAAAAATCCAGGGTCGTAGGAAAATCTTCGTCTGAGGGGTAGGCAATCTTGGTAGTATTATGAAGAGACAAAAATTCTTCAAGGAATAATAACTTTTCGGGTCAAGTTTTAATATGATTAGGGTCAAGTTTTAAAATGATTAAAGTCCAAAGTTTTTTCAACTATTCAGGGTGAATCTTAAATAAGTGCAAATATTTTCAGAGCTGATAGATCTCAATAAAAGAAACATATTTTCTCTTTACCGTTTTTCAAATAAGTCCAAAATAGCCAATATATTTTATTTTGAAAATTAAAAAAAATTGATTTTTCGCTTAAATTTTGAGAACTACTGGATTTTTCCTCATTTTTTTTCTTGTAAATTTAATCTAATATCTATGTTGCCATATTATGAAGATATTATGTTTTTTAACTAAAAATTAAAAAAAAAATTCCAAAAAAATTTTTCGCGAAAAAAAAAATGAAAGACGTGTTTCTGGGATTGAAATATACTACCTCTAAAAATATTTGCAGTTAATTAAGACTCACCCTGTATATGAGGCTATACTGGATAAACACGGATAGATAGCTTTTATTGAGATTAAAATTTATTCTTCAGTTTTAAAATCTGTCCAAAGTCTTACGTGTTATTGCATGCCTGGTAATACCTAAGCATTTTTACATTTATATTTTGATTTTTTTTAAATATATTCGGTAAGATATTTTCCATACCCTGGCGTTAATATTTCAATTTTCTTTGATGCCTGTTTATTGGGTAAAACACAATTTTTAATATATTTGTAAATTGAAAATTTCGACGTAATTTCGAAGCTTTATAGATCAAAGCGTATGATATAGATTAAAAAAACTTCCGATTTTTGTGGGTTCTCTCTAAAGAAGCCCTCGATGTGATATGAGTTAATAATTGCACATTTTTATTAGAGAAATATCAAAAATTAAAATGTTATTTATTGTAAAATACCACTGCGTCGAATTCAAACGGAAAATAGTGTGTTAGCATTTTTTTGCTCGTAAAAGAAGTTTTCCCAATCAAACAAATATGTTTAATCAATTAATGCCCCATGAAGAAGAGTTCGTAGATGTAGACTGTCTGGAAGATGTAGACTGTATGGAAGTTAATCACCGCGAGGTTATAGTTCTACTGTGTCCCCCTTTCTAGGGTTATAACTGTAACTCTCTAACGATTGTACAGTCTCAGGGTATCTGTATAGAGAGTAACTGTAAGACCCTGTGGTCTTACAGATATTAGTAGTTAAAGTTAATACATCGAGTGAAGAGCTCGGACTGTCACTAAATGTAAAAAAGACAAAATTTATGATAATATCCAAAACAACACAAAACAATTCACAAATTCATATAAATAACCACGCCATAGAAAAAGTTAACAGTTATAAATACTTAGGTACAATTGTAAATAAAAATAATGACTGTTCTGAAGATATTAAAACTAGAATAGGACAGGCGAGAACAACATTTGTGAAAATGAAAAGAGTGCTCTGTGGCAGCGATTTCAGCTTGGATTTAAAAATCAGAATGGTGTGATGCTATGTTTTGTCGGTGCTGTATGTGTATGGTGTGGACTCTGAAGAAACTTGACATAAGGAAACTAGAGGCATTCGAAATATGGTTGTACCGTAGAATACTTAGGGTAAAATGGACCGATAAAGTGACCAACATGGAAATCCTGAAAAGAATAAAAAAGGAAAAAGAAATTATCATAACGGTAAAAAAAGCGTAAACTTCAGTACCTTGGACACGTCATGAGAGGAGAAAAGTACCACCTACTCCAACTGATATTACAAGGAAAAATTCAAGGAAAAAGAAGTGTAGGAAGAAGGCGCCACTCATGGATGAGAAACTTACGTGACTGGTTCGGGTGCACCACAAACCAACTATTTCGGTCGGCTGTGTCACGAATACGTATAGCACTGATGATTGCCAACCTTCGCAACGAAGAAGGCATTTGAAGAAGAAGAAGAAAGTTATGCACATAGTTTATAATCAAATTTTTCAAATTCTAATTGCGCCTTTTGATTTTGACTAAAAAAGGATCTAGAGCCATACTTTTTTCAATAAAACAATATAGATTATAAACTATGTGCATAACTTTCACCGCGAATAACATTTAAAGGAACGTTTTTATGAAAAAACCAAAAAGGACCTTTTTTATAGAGCGTAAAATTTAGTGAATATGTCTTTGTCGAAGTTGTAGGTTCATTTTATTTGGAGATAAAAAATTAAATGTAAAATGTCAGAAAATCCCATGTTATTTAAATGGGAAAAGTATTATGATTCCGGCACGGTTTAAATTAAAAATTAAGAGCTTGTTTACGTTTGATAACTTTTTTTAAAGCAGAAACTAAAATTTCAGAGGGCGGCAGCAAAAAAAAATTAACTTGGGAAATAATGGCCACCCTGCTGTCCCTGCTTTGGTTTTAGAAGCATCAGTATAGCACGTTATGGTACAGTTTTTACCTGCTGAGAGAGCATAACGTTTCTCTCTAATACTAAAGTAAGGTGTTTATCAAATTTGTAAATTCTTGGTTGATATTTTTATAATAATTATTAAAAAAATAGCTTATATACTAGGCTTATAATACTAATTAATGCCTAATAATAAATCTTAATAATAATTAAGGCAACGAATTTAATACAAAGTAGTAATTATGAAACTAAAAATTTAAAGGAAAAGTATACCCAAGTAATTTTGATATAGTGAATAGTGAATCCCTGATTTAACTTAAATTTTACAATTTGTATAATTAGATGATTAGAAACGTGCCTTTTAGCAACTTCGAGCGTCTGACTATTCCGATCATTTTTCTTCAACTGAGAATCACCGATGTCACATACGTTTCAAATTTTCGTAAATTTCCTTCAATACGATTATCTAGGATATTCATGGCCTTTTATAACCTATTAGGCAGCCTCATGTATTCCACCGTCATGGTAAATCGACGTGGCAAAACATTCTGCATATGAAATAAATTTTCCGACTTTGAATATGTAGCGTATAAGTTTTCCGTGTTTTGACTGGAAATTTATTTCGATTGTGAACTGATTCGATCGTTAGTTCATATTCTCTACGATGCAACGTGACTTGAACTTATTCATGTGAGGTGTGGGGATAGGTACTAATCAAAAGTTGATTAAAATTTAGGCAAATGTGTTTCGGGAATATACGGGGTGGCCTATTAGTGCGAGGAAGTCCAATATAGTCGTTGACAAAGATACATATTAAAGTTTTATACACGGTGGTCCAAACTGTATTCCGGAAACTTCGGCAACATATTCTGCAGATAAAAATAAGTAAAAAAGTGAGTAAATGTATGTCCTAAAATGCTTAGTTTCGGAGATACAGGGTGTTAAAGCTTTATTTTTATTTTTATTTTTTCCAAATAATTTCTGAAGTAACGTCAATATTTGGATGAAATCTGGTGTGTGATATGATTCTGATGTCAATATGACTCCTACTTGTAGAGGGCGCCACCTACATATTTTTTAACTGGTTTGAAGAGTAATAACTTTTCGTCCGTACCTGTATAAAACTACTGAGTAAAAAAATATACATTTACGACGTTTTTACGCAAAAAAAGTCTTGGTAAAAATGGCTACGAGTAATGGTTCTCAAGATATTTCGAATCGAAATATAAATACCTGTTGTCATTGACATAAAATAAATGTTGACTAAATAGTTATTAGACTGAAATCATAAATGTTTTCCATTTTTTTCCTTTAGTACAAAAATAAATTACTAATGTATGTTTCTGCGGAGTCAGGATTTTCTCAGGATTCCAAAACTCACTTGTCTTGAATTTCCAAAAAAATTTAGTGTAAGTCTACTCACAGCAATATCATATTATACAGAAAATGGTTAATTTTTTAACAGGGCGTCAACGTTTTTAATACACCTTTATGCTGAAGAAACTAACACATCATTGAATGATTATAATATTTAGACATTTTAAAGAGTTTTTTCCTTTTTTTTTTCGTTTTGTTTTTTTGCTTCTGAGAAGGGATTGGATTATGTTTATTTTTTAACTTATTTTTTTTTCAAAGACGCATATACTGTATTTGTGTTAATATCATATCACTGATTTGGAATACAGGGAAATGATAGATTTGTTGAAGACTAGTGAGGATCTGAATCTAGCCCTCCTTCCTAGAGTTGATGACTCGCCAAATCGATTTCCTTACTGTCCGAGTTCTGGTAAAGCTGGTGATACGTCTCTGCTTGCCTCCCGGTGTTGGACGGCTTTTCATCCTGGCTTTTTTTCTTCTTGCCGGAGAAGAGGTGAGAGGTTCTCGCTCTCTCTTTTGCCCTTCGGAGATGCACCAGGAAACATTTCCTGGTTCCTTTACTCTCCCCTTTTTCGAGGAGCATTTTAACTTTTGAAGGGCATTTCATCCTCCTTTAAGAACAGATACGAGGAGTGGTAATTACCCTCTTCCGAGGATATACATCTTCCCAAAGTTGAGGTTTGCCAAAGTCAAGGAGCTTGTCTCCGGCTGAGGTACCCGTAAAGTAGAGGTTAGAGGATCTGTCGCCATTTTCTCCACCTCTTTAACTTTGTCTCTCCTTAGACCTGATACCGGTGTGTTGTTCTAAATCTGTAATAGAGGATATCCTTGCCTCCTTGGATTTGAGGTCAATTCCTATTATGAAGACCTAACCATGGCCCTCCACCATAGACTTGATGACTCAGCTCCATAACAATATATTGGTTTCAATTCTGCAATTAAATAATCGGACGACTAATAATTGCACGTCAGCTCTTAGCCTTACAGACGTCTTTAAAAAAGTTATATTTTGCAGCATCTATTTTTTAAAATTCATAGTGTTATTTTAATAAAACATTATTGTTTGCATATATTTAAAACAGTAAAGTATATACAAAAAATTAATTTCAAAATAATACACAACCTAACGGAAACTATACCGTTCTCTTTGTTTTCCTTTAATCTAAACTTTTTTCGAAACAACACACTCCGCAGCTTAATAAAACATTTTTTGCCTCGCGTTCAATTACGGCGCCTTCTAAGGTTTTAGTCCGCTTTCCCGTTTACCTGGTTTCCATAATAATTAAATTTAACTCAAACACGGACACCATAAACTAAACAAAAGATCCACACTGCAATTATCTTGCGCGCTAATTATAAAATTTAATTAAGCCAAATTGTCGCGCTTTTGTTCGTAATATCTGATAAAGTGTTTCCTGGGCGATGCGCATTTGTTTTGTTTGTCTGAAGATTGAATGGACTGTCCTTTTGGAAAGACAAGGTAGAAGAGATATTAATCGTGTTGTTGTTTGAAGTTCAGCCATCGTTGGTATAGAGACGCGAGATAATGGGCGAATTCGTGACAAGGCTTATTTGATTTCCCTTACGTCTCAAGTGTTGTACGGTGGAGATACCAATCCTTCTGCGGCCAACGCATAAAACACTTATTTTCTCTAATTCGGCTAGCGAAGGCATATTAAAGACGTTGTGGAACTGAAAGCTACAGTGGTGCCATATTAAAATGTGTAATATCGGTAATACGTTTGACGAAAATATCTTTGGATGAAAAATCCGCGTGTTTATGTATTGAAAATTTATTCGTGTTAAACATAGAAAAAACAGTAAAAATAAAAAAATATAGCTACTAAATATGTCGTATATGATAGAAAGTAAAAATCGTTTAGTTGGCTTAGAATTGACGATTATTAACATTTACCATAATATTTTACATATGCGATAACTGCGATCTTCATTTCCAAGCCAACTCTGACGCCGTTCTTTGTTTAATCATATAATATTATTATAATATTATATTAAATTGTTTAATGATAGAAAATCCGTATTATTAAGGAACTGTATGTACCCAAAATCCGTAAATCTACGGATTTATCAGTAGTTCTGGCAACAACTCAAATCGCCCATAAGCACAGTGCTTCGTCCCATGGACAAAAATCAAAAAATAAGTTAAAATTTACTATTTGAATATGTAATTTTATACTTATAGCAATGTTCAACCATCCTGTATATTATTTTTCATAAACAGCGTTTTTGTTAGCAAATATTTTCACTAAAAATAAATTTTGCGATCATTATCTCATCAGTGAAAAGAATCACATTCATAGTAGTTCTGTATATTATGGAGTTAAACGGGTACGTACTTAATTGAAAGCCACTATGGATATTGTTAAACAAGGTATGTACTTTAAATTTATTTCTAAACAAGTTCGTGATTGTTTAGTTTTTATTTATTTTTTAAGATTATTCTTAAATGGGTATAAAAATTTTACGTTTGCAAACTTCAAAAAGGCATTTCAAAAAAACATATCAAAACATATCGTATTTATTGAATATTTTTGTTGCCATATTCATACACTTTTAATTTTTGTATAGTTCACCTGCGTCTGCTTGCGACGAACTTTATTTTATAATATTTTTCAGATGGAGTAAAATTGATAAGCAATGTCGATCTGGCTAATACTTGGCTTGATTATAAGGACAAGAACTCAAAATTATTTGTATTTCAAAAAATATGTTCTTATTAGATATTGATGAACCTTCCAGTCAAATGAGACACCACTTGTGCCTGAAAAAGTCCACTATGTTGGAGCGAAACGTCGCATAAAAAAAAAGTGTCCATCTTTCAATTTATTATAAAATCTCATACCCAAGAAAGGGAAAAATTTTATATGGATACGGTCTATTAAAGAGGTAACTATTAACATCCGAACCCCTCATACCGACAAAATGAACAGTAACAACGCGAAAAAGTAACATATTAGAAAATGATGTACAGAAATATCTTATATGTGAGGATACTTCATCTACCTGTGATTTGGATACTATAAATTTGGAAGATTCTGTCAGCAGTTATTCTCCTGAATCAGAGTAGTTACGATCTATGTATTTTGTTGTCCTAAAGTAAATTTATAGTATCTTAAGTTTTTTTTTTAATTAAATATAACATTAATGTTTCTTTTTCATTAAAGAAAAACATTTTTATCTTATATTAGGTTTATATTGTAGGAATCATGTTCTAATGTTATTCCAATTCTTTTTTATCACAGGAATTTATTTAATACTTACACCGTTTTCATACTATAACTTATTATTTGCTTAGATGGAACACAGCTCCAACATTATTATTATTTATAAGCTTTTTTTTCATAAACGTGGGACTAAGAACATCATCATTTAGTACAATGAGAGTACTCATCATTTGTGTCAAATAAACCTAGTTTGAATAAATTGCTTACAACAAAAGAGAAGTTTTGGATTTTTGTCCTCTAGAGCCATATGTTCGAAGCACTGTGATAAGGTCGCGCATCTTCTCATTGCTTCAATGAACGGTACCATATTAAAATAATTAGTTTTGGAATATTTTGGACAAAATGAATGCTTATTTTTTGCTTTAAATGTTGAATATTTTACAAATGTATATTTTAGGTGTGATCCAACACACAAAACTGTATCGTTGCAAAATGTGTCGATTTGTTATATACCGGATGCGTCTCAAAAGTGGCTCACCCCCTATAACTTTTTTATTTTTTCAGATAAAAAAACGAGATTTAGTATATTAGTATATGATATAAATTAGTATTGATTGACGTATTCAATTGTTTTTGGTCACTTCGTGTTTCACCGGAAATAACTACGACTTTTGATTTTTAAATGGCACCCTCGGTATTTTTTTACTATATTCGATAGAAAATGACATTCTGAATAGAATGACATATCATATGTCAACTTTTGACATTCTCGCTTAAAACAAAATTAAATTTTAAAATTCAATCTAGAGTGCCATGTTATGTTAAAAACACTAATTCTTAATCAAGGAGCCTTGGAAAAATAGATTTGATTGTCTAACGTTTTTAGTGTCTTGTCATGGCCAGTTAGAAAATGATCAAATCGTATTTTTAATCATATCTCAGTTTTTTCAAATGGAACGAGGGTGGCTCATTAGCATATTTGGAAAAAGCATTTTTTACGAATAATTTGGTACCACACACTTGGTATTTCGAATCAAATTTTCATTACGAACCGCTAGTTATAATTTCAAATAAACCATATGCGAAAATGTCAAAGGTTGACATCTATTATGTCTTCTATTCAAAGTGTTATTTTCTATCAAATAAAGTAAAAAAGTACCGAGGGTGCCATTTAAAAATCAAAAGTTGTAGTGATTTCCGGTGAAACAGGAAGTGACCGAAAACAATTGAATACGTTACTCAATCCTAATTTATGTCATATACCAACATACCAAATCTCGTTTTTTTAACTGTAAAAATAAACAAGTTATAGGGGTGAGCCACTTTTAAGACGCACCCGGTATAGTCCAGCTTATATATATTATCTCACAACGTGATAACGTAGGACAAATGCATAATATGGAGCCTCTCTGAGATGTGACGACAATGTTTCTCAGTTGACAATAACATAATTGTCAATAATGCCAATAGTGCAATGTGGTAGTATAACAAAAATATGTCGTTGAGATCCTAGACCCATTATGTACCGGAAGTAAAACATTATTTCCGATGCTTTTCTCTCGTTGGTAGTTATTATGAGCAGCTTCCAAATCGAATAGTTTCTAATGTCTCAAAACTTGAAGAGTGGGCCTAAAATCTAGATGAAAATGGAGGTATAAGATTTAGCCAAAAATTTTACGAGTTAGAAGATACATACAAATTTATTTCAACTGTTTTCTAACATTGTAATTTTTTAACGTTATTAGTTATCCTTTTGTAATCATTCTCATTACGTAGTTCCTAGACAGGCATGGCCGAGAATACTACAGAGCAAAATTTTAATTTTGTTCTACATTCAAATTGTAATTTTCGTATTCTTATTACAGCGATAATTAATATTCCGGCTTCCATTTGAAATATATTTAATCAAGACTTTTTTGATTTAATTTTTTGTTAACAGCCCGAAAAGTTCGTCAATCTTTTACCCTGCAAAAACTTTTTCTTTGTATGAATGAGAAGAAAAAAGTTTTTACTCTCACCCAATTTTCGAAGTTTTCAAAACAAATTTAATAGGGTCTGGAAATGGGTACAGGGAGTGCCTGTATTAACCCTCATTGCTTGATAAAGAAGAGTTGTAATACATGTTTTTATTATATTTCTTCTTTTAATATTTTTTTTTTAATTTAGTAAATTAAGTCTAATCGCTTGAGAAAATGTAATGTTAAAAAAACCATTCTACTGTATTATATTAATAATGTTATATTTTTATTATGAATGATATTTGATTAATATTGATTAGGAAATTTGATATAGAATTTGATTAGATAAATATTGATCCATCGACTGAACCTAGGTAGATAGAACTTAATAGCCTCCAACTATTTGGTGCTATACCGGGTGCCTCTCAAAAGTGACTCACCCTTATAACTTTTTTATCTTTTCAGATAAAAAAAAACGAGATTTGGTATGCTGATATATGACATAAATTAGGATTGATTGACGTATTCAGTTGTTTTTGGTCACTTCCTGTTTCACCGGAAATGACTACACCTTTTGATTTTTAAATGACACCCTCGTTCTATTTTTACTTTATTCGATAGAAAATGACACTCGACACTCTGAATAGAATGACATATCATATGTCAACTTTGACATTTTTGCATATAGTTTATTTGAAATTGTAACATCCGGTTCATTATCACATTTTGACTCGAAATACCAAGTGTGTGGTACCAAATTATGGGTAAAAATGCTTTTTCCAAATATGCTAATGAGACACCCTTGTTCTATTAAAAAAAATGAGATACGGTTTGGGCATATTTTAACCGGCCGATCCAAAAAAAATATTTTTCCGAGGCTCCTTGATTAAAAATTGGTGTTTTTAATACAGCCATGTTGCTCTAGATTGAAATTTAAAATACGATTCTTTTAAGAGAAAATGTCAAAAGTTGAAATATGGTATGTCATTCTATTCAGGAGTGTCATTTTCTATCGAATAAAGTAAAAATATACTGAGGGTGCTATTTAAAAATCTACAGTTGAAGTCATTTCCGCTGAAACAGGAAGTGACCAAAAACAATTGAATACGTCAATCAATCCTAATTTATGTCATATACTAACATACCAAATCTCGTATTTTCATCTGAAAAAATAAAAAAGTTATAGGAGGTGAGCCACTTTTGAGATGCACCCGGTATAGTAACTACTAACAAAAGTCCTTATGGTATAGTTGGTTTCGCTTTATGAGTAGATTAAAAAAGATTTTTTACAACATATAATCTTGAATGAAAATGGTTTATTCAAAACAGAGATGTCAACATTTGAACGTAAACATTTTTTTGCCCTTTCCAACTTGCTCCAAAAAGTACATAACATGCTAAATAATTAATATTTATTTAGTAAATTTAACACAATTGTTTACTTAAGAGTTGTCCATCGATGTCGCAGACACGATCTCCGCCCTGTATTAAAACGAAATTATACTTGCTTTACCTGAAAGATGTTTTATTATTCGAAAACTTGAAGTTTCCAATTCATCTTGATTTTAATTTTTTCCTAATTAAAATTTTGGGGCTTTGCAAATTGCCAAACTTTCAAAATTTATACCCGCTCTCCGTCCTGGTAACTTTCCAACAACTGCGTTAAGTTTTTCTTTAAGTTTTCGAATATCTTACAATAATACAACAATAAACTTTTCAATGGGGTTTAGTTCTATACCTTAATTTATGCAAATTTTTGAATAAATACATAAGTTGTTTGTTTGGCGCTTGTTGATTTAATTATGTTGAAAATTGTAAAAGAAACACATTTTTTATAAACGTGGGTTAAAGTGAATTTTAAAATGTACTTTCTATGTCTAAGATATAATTTTATGACACTAATGATAAATTAAGACAGATGTTTTCACTCATATTCAAATTTAGAAGAAGACAGTAAATGAAGTATGTAAATTATTCTTATTTTGCTTTATTGTTTAACAGATACAATCCATTAATGTATTTAAAAGATAATTCAAATATTAAAATAATAATTTTTAAATGCTCCACATGAAATGAAAAATGTAAAGTATAAAATATAAACTAAGGATATAGTTTACCCAAAAATAAATTTAAAAAAATCTTAAATATTGTATAACAATGACTTTTTAAGAGATTGAAAATTGATAAGGCTTCTAGTTATTACTGACATTTTTAACATTTCTTGACGAATGAAAAAGTGGATTTCTGAGAAGAAAATTTGTGGAAAGTGTAAATAGATGAAATATAGGTGAATTTCTACCTGTGCGTGTAATATAAAAAAATAATATTACAGTATATTATATACAGGGTGGTCCGAACTGCATTCCGGAAACTTGGGCAGCATATTCTGTAGATAAAAATAAGTAAAAAAGTTTGTATAAATGTATGTCTTAAAATGCTTAGTTTTGAAGATACAGAGTGTAGAAATTTCATCTTTATTTTGACTTTTTCCAAATAATTTCTGAAATAACGTCAAATTTGGATGAAAACTGGTGTTTGGGGGTTTTTTGACACGAGAAATTTGATTTTAATGGCAATATGATTCCTACTTATAGAGGGCACCATCTGCATATTTTTAACTGGTTTGAAGAGTAATAACTTTTCGTCCGTACCTGTATAAAACTACTGAGTGAAAATATATACATTTTCGTGATTTTTTAACCAACCGTTCTCAAGATATTTAGAATGGAAATAGTCAGTACATGTCATTATTGACAAAAAATAAACATGTTGAGTAGATAGTTATTTGACTAAAATGATAAATTTGAGAACTATTTTTTTTAAACTAATCATAAATTTTTCTTGGAAAAAAATTATGGTAAAACAGTTTCTTTTGAACTTTTGGCACAACACCATTTCAAATTTATGATTTCAGTCTAATAGCTATATAGTCAAATGTTTAATTTATGTCAATGACAGATATTGATAATTTCGATTCCAAATATATCGAGAACTATTAATTTACCATTACTACAAGAAACCTTTTTTAAATAAAAAACGTGGCAAATTTATTTTTTTTACTCAGTAGTTCTATACAGGTACGAACAAAAAGTTATTACTCTTCAAACTAGTTACAAAAGATGCAGGTGGCGCCCTCTACAAGTAGAACTCATATTGACATCAAAATCAAATTTCTCATCTTAAAAAATTCCCAGAGACCAATCTTCATCCAAATATTGAATTCAGAAATTGTTTGGAAAAAATCGAAATAAAAATGAAATTTCTACACCCTGTATCTCCAAAACTTAGCATTTTAAGACAAACAGTTATACGAACTTTTTTACTTATTTTAAGAAGTAAGAGAACCATAAGTAAGAGAAGTATCTGAGTTACTTTAACAGATAAATATTATTTTTTAGTAAATATACGAAGAATTTAAATACAAATAAAAATTAACATTGGCAAAATATTAACTCAATTGGTTCTCGTAGTGAACCCAGTAATTCTTTTGTCAATATTCTTCTCAATTTTCCACAGCGCTTTTAGAATCCGGCACTGGTTTAGCGCAGCTATTATCAACCTTTCAAGTTAAAGTTTCTAAACACACAACTGCATCGGGATTTTACGGACTATTCACTTTGCATCCCAATTAGGGCAAACAATGAACATTGAGTTAAAAGCAGAGGTGGGCAGGTGCTAAACGTGCCGGATTTTCCAAAGCGGGTGTCGGCAACGACCAAAATCGTTCTGATACAGCCTGAAGAGGAAAATTGTTTCATTACATTTATACTTTCTTTGCTTGGAAAATTTTTAATTTCAATATTTTAATGAAATATTCTTTATCACTACGAAAAGGCGTTTGATAAATTAGAACACACAGTGCTGTTTAACATCTTGCAAGAAAAAGGTCTAGACAAGAGCGATATCAAATTCTTAACACTATATTGGAATCAGACAGCATACATAAGGTTAGGGCAAGACAAAACAGACGAAATACCAGTACAACGTGGAGTTCGTCAGGGATATGTACTGTCTCCCTTATTACAGTTGAGGGTTGGAACCTTTGGTGTTACACAGCAAAATATAACACCAAATCACCACAATACACCAAAACACTTTTACTTTTACACTGGACGCGCGTTTCGCTGACCATGTTAGCATCATCAGCAAATGACTATAAACTGTTTTTTGTAAAATTAAAGTTTATAATCATCTGCTGATGATGCTAACATGGTTAGCGAAACGCGCGTCCAATGTAAAAGTAAAAGTGTTTTGGTGTATTGTGGTGATTTAGTGTTTTATTTTGCTCCCTTATTGTTTAATATATACTCGGGATATATTCGATTCGATAAGGCCCTACAAGATAAAGGCATTGGCATAAAAATAAATGGCGTCCTAATGATTAACAACCTTAGGTATGCAGACGACACCGCGAATATTGCTGACAACCCTGAGGCTCTTCAAGAACTTCTAGACGACATAGTTCGGGAAGGAGATCAATTGGGCCCTGAAATAAACAAGACAAAAACCAAGATAATGGTCGTTAGTAGATAATGGTTTCTAGTGGAGAAAGATGAGTTAAACTATACTTCAATATCGTTTATTATAGAGTTATCCCGTAGTTTAAAAATAATTTTTAAGTCTGTCATTAATAAACTTGTGTATATAAGCTACTAACAAATTACAACAACTATTATATTCTTGATAAAATATTAAATACATACTTATTAAACTATTGTAGGTAAATTAAATAAAAATTAACTGTTATAAATTCAAATAAAGTCCATAAACTAATGTCGATTTTGAAAATACCTACTAACTGTCACTAGAAAATTGCCATGACGACACCAGCAATCTTGATTGCCATTTTATTTAAAAATCGCTTTTTATTCAAAATCTAGCAAGATAGGTTTAGGAAACCCTAATATAGTTTGAAAGAGCATTTACATCTGCTTCGACTTATTTTAAAAAATACATAATGTTGAATTTGAAATAACGAAGCTTTTATGCAAAATAAATATTTGGAACAGACCAACAATTTTTGATACCGCTGTGTACATTTAACACGTTAAGCGCCAGACAAAATGTTTAAAAAATGCTTTCTGGGCCAAGTTATAATTTTGTCATATACTTTTAACATTTGAAATTCAAAAAAATCTAGTTTTTTTCAAATCAAAAAGTTCGCATAGGTATACATGCCGCGCAAGCCATAGAGACATCATACTCAAACAGGCTTAAACAAGGACCGCTGGCTTGTGAAACAAATAATTCGAACCGAATACCGAGCGGTCTCTGGGGACCACCGTGGCGTAGAGGGTACTTCCTTTGGCGGTCCCTAGGGCCCACCATGGCGTTTAACGTGTTAAGGCAGCAATCAATTTTTTTAGCAAAGTTTATTTCTCTACCTTTAAACTCAGCACAAGAATTAATTTTGAAAAGTAATGTACAGGGTGTTTATAATCTATTCGATTGTAGCAAGCATATTTAAATATTCTCAAATATCTCAAAAACCAAAGCTTTTAAACATATTAAACCATTGTAATAAATGCCATATTTTATATCCAAGAATCCAAAAATTAAATAAAATATCGGGTGTGTGTTCCATGAAAAAAATGTAATTTTGGTATGGATCTGATACACTCTGTACATTTCAAAATAATTTTAAATTATGCACATTTTCTTCCCATATATACCACATAAAAAATTGTGCGAAAAGAGCACAATGTGAAAGAGAAATGTCAAAGCAATAAGCTTAAAGCAAAACTCAATACAATTAACTATATATGGTAATACTTTTATCAAAAATCAATAGTCTGTTTTAGAACTTCCTTTATGTTAAACATTCAATATTATCTTTATCTAGAAGCATTTTATTTCCTAGAGCTCATGACCCGGTGGTATTTTTCTCGAAGCACTAAATCCATATTCCGCATCCAACGAATAGAGCCATAGATTTTCAGAGACCATCCGGTATCCGAATGGATATCTATGCTCGGCTCCCTCCAAGCATATAAACGTTCGACGCCGATGATTTAACATGGCGAATTCCTATTGGTAAAACATCTAAATCTCGAATTCTTTTGTTTAAAGGCATCGATATTCTATAAAGACAAGGACCATAGTCGTAAAATGAAAGAAAGTATCCAGATATAGTTATAAGATTATTTTCGTACGTTCCTTGCTCAGAAACTGATATTGATTTCAACGGAAAGCTATTCGATTTATACGATTGCCAAGTCGTTTTATTTAACGATCGGTCAGCTGTTATTATTCATGAAGTTTTTTGGGTTAGCGAAAATGGTTTCTTATTTTTATATCTTGAATTTTAAAGTCTCGTAAAATGTTTATATTGAAAATGTTTATTTACAAAAATTCAATTTACTATGTCAAAAGTAAATTTACTCATAATTTGAATAAGTTATCAGTGTCGTAATCGGATAACATTAGTTTGTAATATTTCTATTATTTATTAAATGTCTATCATAATCATGAATATTATGCACAATACTATAAATTTTATAATTTTATTGATATGCAATTATTCTGTTTGGGAGAATTTAGACCTACAAATTATATGTGGTTTATTTCTCTCTATTAAACGGTTAAATCTTCTCATATTCCTATTATTTTTGAGAAAATTTACAGATAAGGCGCAATTCACATTATATCGGCTATTCCGCTATGCGGGACTTAATATCTTACGCTGCTCTCTGTTTTCCGACAACTCGGATTTACATACTCTGTGCTGTGTTTGTAATTTTGTAGAAACAACCCAAGCTCACCTGATGATGGTCTAGGACCCCGAAACCGGTAGTGAGAGCAGGTTGATCCACATTATGACGACCACAGTGTGAAATTAATTTCTATATTAGCATTTCAAGGCAAGAATAGTTATATAATTTTATTACATACCTATAACTGCAAGAAATGTTTTTCCATCGAAATGTTTGCTATAGTTGTATTGTATTTTACTAAGAGTGGGTCCCAGGTGGGCCTATTGTAGCTCAGTTTCTACAAGCTCTTTAATAGAAAAAAAGCATTAAAGTTCACCCTCAAGACCCGGCCTTTTAACATAGGCCGTTATGTCCGAGGGTGATATGTCTTCTAGATCTGATAGGTCTAGCGTGGGTTTGCCAAACACCTCAAACCTGGTCCTGCCCCCAGCGGGGCAGGTTCTTAGCCGGCAGTGGCCCGTGTATACTGCAGTAAGCGTACTAGGAGTTCGCTTAAGCGTTATTAGGAGTTCATCTGTTTGGATGGCCCTGCTAGGATTGTCTTGGCATGTTCCACTCCGGGACTGTCATACCAGTCCCGAAACGTGGCACCCCTAACCCATTCACAGAGCCTGTCTCTTGCGAGATGTTTTGGTATGCTAAGTGTCGGTTCTGGGCCCACGAATGGCAATCCTGCACCAGTTTTGGCGAGGGAATTAGCACGTTCATTTCCCTCTAGGCCGACATGTCCCGGTATCCATATTAGCGACACTTTGTTTCCATCTCCTAATATATTGAGTAGTTTCTTACAATGAAGAATCGTCCTGGACGTGCTTTTCGTTGCCTCAAGTGCTTTCAACGCGGCTTGACTATCCGAAAATATGCTTATTGTTTTCCCGGTGTATTGCTGTTCTACCACCAGTTGCACACAGGTTTCAATAGCATATAGCTCAGCTTGGAAAATTGTGGTGTGTTTTCCAAGACTGTGATAGATCTCAGTCTTTGGACTGCTTCAGTAAATTCCTGCGCCAGATTCTTTATCGTTTTTGGATCCGTCCGTGTACCAATACATTTCCGCAAGTAATAAGCCGTTTCTCGGCTTATCCCATTCGTCCCTATTCAGAAACAGGACGTTGTAGGTGCGCGTCAAGAGTTGGATTGGTGGTGTGAGATCCAAAACCATTCCCAGAATCTCATCCGATTGTAGTTCGTCTACTAGTCGGTTTTGTATGAACATGATTGTTCCTTGGCTCTCTTGTGCCATATTTAGAGACCTATATGTAGCCCATCTCGCTTTTCTCTCCAAAAGAATTTGAAGAGGAGGTAAGTCGAGTAGGTTTTCCATAGTTTTTGACGGCGTAGAATGAAAGGCACCAGTCACCGCTAAGCATGCTTGTCGTTGTAATTTTGACTTTGAATTTGTTTATTCTTTGCCGTTGTTTGGTTGGCTTTCTGCCACCAGGCAACTGCGCCATACGTAATAATAGGTCTGATGGCTGTCACGTATAGCCAGTACATATTTTTGGGGTTTAATCCCCAGTTTCTACCATAAATAGCTCACAAATACACACTCGACGGCATACCCATAGATCATAACAAGCCTTTTTTGATATTTTTTCCAGATGGGAGTTCCAGCTAAGTTTTTTGTCCAGGTTTAATCCTAGATACTTAACTTCCTCCGCAAACGGAATTGTCTCACCAAGAATAATGGGCGGTTTTAGTTTGTCTGTCTTCCTTCTTCTGGTGAATGGTATGATCACGGTTTTTTTTTTCACCAGCCGTGAATTGCATCTAAGACTTCCTGTATTTTTAAGATGTCCACCTCTTTGTGTCCTTTTACTAGGATTACCAGGTCGTCCGCGTATGCCTGTGCTACAACTTCGTATGCATCGATGATTGCCATCAGGTCATCCGCTAACAGGGTCCACAGAAGAGGAGAGAGAACTCCTCCTTGCGGGCATCCCCTGCCCGGAACAAACCTGACGGACTCACCGCTGAGCGAGGTCGTTGCTATTCGATTTTTGAGCATTTGCTCAATCCATTCAGTTATGGTTGCTTCGACTCCTCGGACTTTTACAGCGCCTAGGAGCGATTAAGGGGTAACATTGTTAAATGCTCCCTCAATGTCTAAGAATATTCCTACCGCAATTTCCTTGCGATCAAAGGTGCTCTTAATTTCCCCCACCAAATTGTTGAGGGCCAGTTCTGTTGATTTCCCCTGCTGATAGGCATATTGCCGGACATTCAGGGGATTAGACGTAAGGATCCTTCCCCTAATATGCGCATCCAATACCTTCTCTAGGGTCTACAGCAGAAATGATGTTAGGCTTATTGGTCGATATGAGCCAGGTTGCAGGTTTTAATATAGTTGGTCTCTTTTGTAATTTTATTGATATGCAATTACTATAAACATCGTAATCTTAAACCATACAGACTGTTCAAAATTCTGTGCCAAACTTTCTTTTCTAAAATATAAAATAATTTTTCTTTGTTTTTTTTTTAATGGAACATTCTGTATATTATTCCTTTGTTAGATGCAGAATTAAAAAATTAATATTTTTTGGCTTTATGTATTTCAAAATTTTTAACGGTTTTGCAAATGAGTCGTCTAATTTCAAAACCCGACAAATCCATTTTTCAAGAAAAATTAGTTATATGTGTTAATAAATTAGTCTTCTAGTTCTCTACAAGCTAATATATTATATACATTGGAAACCACGACAAATCCTATCATTTTCTGGCGCTGAAATATTGACTTTATACTTATTCTTTAACAAATTTAAACAGTTTTTCCAATTTTTCAACATTTGACTATTGTGGATTTGTCGGGCTTTAAGCTTAAAGCCCGACATATCGTTCGTTTAACGACAAAATACCAGACTGATATTGACACGGAAAGTTTTTAATTTTCTACATTTTTTAATTTTCCATCTAAGAAAGGAATAATATAGGGGTAACTACATATCAGAACAGCGTACTTTGCTGTTATCTACTCATATTTAACTTACGCTTTGCTTGCAAGGGGTCATTCGGCCGGTTATTCTCTCGGGAGGAAAAAGCAGTACTAGCTGGTTTCGAATATCAGAATGACTGCAGGCGGACCATTTGTTGATCTGAAGATTCTGATATTCCTCTCTCAATATCTACTTAAAAGCATAATTTAGTTCAAATTCCATGAAGATGTCAGGAAATAAGAAAAATATAGTTATACCATATTAGAGGCTGAGGAGGCACCGGCCACCGCCATTCCCAGAATGGTCAGAGGTATCGGGCGGTAACTTTTTTAATGTTCTTCGTGAGGATAGCAGAGAACTTTCCTTTTCAAGGTTATACTGAAAATCAAGAATATACTTTTGCAAAATGCCTTTTATACCTTTTGGAGTTTTTTGCATTCCATTATCTGTAATAATCGAATATCAGCAACTGTAATAAATGTATTTGCATGCTTTTCAAAATTATATGTGTTTAAGTATTCACAAAACTTTTGTTGTTGTTGTTTTATCATTTTTTATATCTGACGTATCTAACCTTTCAAAATCTCTGGATCAGGGAAAAGCAGAATGTCCACTGGAGAAACAGGCAGAGGCACAGCACAGCAGGTTTTTATCCAAGGATAACTACAAAAGAACTTAGCAGGAATAAAATGCGGATTACAACAGGCCTCTTGACAGGAAACATGGATGTCAAGTGTTACCTGAACAAGGTCAACCTGTATCAAGGAAGTATTTGCTGCAGACTCTGCGATAAAGATCCTGAAACAGTTGAGTACATAATATGTCACTGCTAGGCTCTGGATCGCAAGCGTCACTTTTTATTTGGGAAAGCTAGGCTAGAACCGGAGGAACTATTATCCCATCCTATCAAAGACCTGCAGAAGTTAGTGAAGGGTACCGGGATAGGAGAATGGGTGCAGATATAGAAAGGGGACAGACACAATAGGCCTCACAGGTCGCAGTGTTTCCGGCAGAGAGAAAAATGTAACCTTTTAACTGACATAAACAATTAAAAAATAATAAAATAAATTAGTAGACAATAAATAAAACAACTAAAATATATGTCAGTAATTTCAAAGAAGGTAAAGGTCTCGTTACTTAAGCTTTTTTTAAAGATAGCTTAGATATTGATTAAATAAATTGCACTTTTAAGCTATCTATCTAACATTTTTAATGTTAACGATCAAAAAGCTTGATAGCAGTAAATATAAAATTGCTGCTTCGAGCCACTCTAAATCTGCTTTGCGTCTGATGGAAGCCGTAATCCCGCGCATAATATTTCAATTAATGACACATTACTTTCCGGAACTTTTAAAAACAGCTCCGAAATAAACCCCGAACACTTCGAACGCCTGCCAATACATTAGATACCTAAAATATAAATCTGCAGTCGGTCGAAACTTAAATTGGAAAACTTTTTAATGCTTGTTTCCTTTAACTTTGTTTATTGAGTTAACAAAGATTGAATCCAGTATATGGGGGTTTAAGTTTGATTTGGTAGGTATATGGATGGAGGCGGTTCTTCATAATGTACATTTAATAGTCTAGGAAATCTTGCGAGACAAAGGATTAGTACGATACTTCATTCTGTCTCGTTCAAGCAGCAAGTCAGAAATTTTGTGACATATTTTGTTGACACTAGATGCCGTTTTAACAAAATTAAATAAATAAATAATAAGGTACTAAGGTACTACATTTCGGTGGCGGAAAGGTACAGCTCTTGTCTGCCAATGTACAGGGCCGTTTAGACTCTCAGGTAATATGAGTAAACTGGTTTGCGAAAGCCAAAGTGTACAAAATTTGGACAAACCTATTTTTTTCTTTACACATTCGGTGAGTTTGTAGCTTCTATCATTGCTTTATAGTTTAGCTAATCGCTAATAGTTGATAATAATATACCATATAATCCAAAAAAGGGCCCAAAGTTGTCTTGGAAATAATCATCGATGACATACTGATTTTTTTTTAATAAAGTGTGGCAATATGACATGGCCAGATATATTGTTTTACGTCGCTTGACGTTTAAAGTCATAGGCTACTGGGTAAAAACCAAATATAATAAAATGCGTGTATTAAAAAGAAGAAGAAACATTAGTTATCTACACTATGCATACAAAACCCAACCAGAAATTTTATCTTTTAATATTAAAAAAAACTCATTTCAATTTTAATAAACCTGTCCAAAGGAAATGTTTGCTTTCCTTCGTTTTTTTAAGGTAACACAAGATGCCAGAAAAAGGATAGAAATGTCATCAAGCATGATGGATAATACATATACCGTGCTGGCAACTGTTACTTTTGTAACAGTTTTACTTACTACAAGCAACTGTTACTTTTGTTTCGGCATTTACATGTGTGGAAGTAAATCGTATAGAGATCTTATTAAGTCGGAGTGAGAGAAATGCGACGGTGTGGTGTTGCGGCGTTGCCGGTACACCTTTCCCTATCATGTAAAGTAAAATCACGATCGCAAACCGCTAATTTTTAAAAGACTTTTTTCGAAAAGATAACTAGATAAATTCAGATATGTTTCTGGGCATCTGGAATGGAATTATAAGGATATCGTTAGGGTGTCATTTTTTGTAATGAGAAAACGTCAGTAATCGCGAAAATTTAAAAACTCAACTTTTTAACACAACGCGCCATAACTCAAGAACCACTTTAGATATTGAAACTTTTTTTATTTTGAAGATCGGATCTTCAAAATAAAAAAAAGTTTCAATATCTAAAGTTGAGATATATACAGCCATATTTACAATATGTTTACATAAGAAAAATTCGATAAGGTTGTTTTTTTTTCATTCAAAAATTGTAAACAACCCATCCATTTACTTTTAGAGCATAGCAGTTTTTAGCAATCGTGTAATTTTTTTATTGATAAAGATTTTCACATATTGTTTACGAAGCAAATCCAGCAGAAATATTAAGAAAGTTTTTGAAAAAACTACAATCAATTATTATTTCTAATAGATTTCGAGATATCGATTTTTGAATCCAGAGTTCTAATAGCGCGACCACTGTCAAACACCAACTCAGTTCCACTTATTTTTACCAAAAATGCAAGTGTTTCTAGCTTACACTTAAAACTTTTTAAGCTATAAGGAAAATGACAACCACTCGTTAATAATAAACAAATAAAGTATCACGAGAAGTAATTAAATTGTGAAGCTGAACGCATGATGTACACCCTTCCCTAGAACTTTAAGTACTGACAGTGTAGTACTGACAAATCTGCTATATCCCCTTCCACGTCTCTTAGTGCATAGTTTCTCGGTTTATTTCATAAGTTTGGCTGTTCTCTCTTTGTTCAGTACATTATAAACTTATTGCACTCTTCTTACATAAGGAAATCTTGACCCAAAACTAACCTTTGCCAGCCCTTAGTATGTTTGATGCATAATATATTTATATAAATAATATAGGTATATTTTGCATATATTATGCATTTTTATATGCACAATATATGTATAATATACATATATTATAAATATAAATTTCGTATATGGCAAAATAAGTCGCCGGAAGAGAAAAATAATATATGATGTCGAGATCTCAATCTGAATTTCCTAAATGAAAAATGATTGATGCGCTGCAAATTTAATATATCGCCAACTCCACACCTGACCTACATTTGAAATTGCAGTCACAGGCAAAATTGCCAACGATACGCTTTGAAGTCGATGTATGTAAATGTAGAAATATCGAGGATATTTTCGGTCAACTCTCTAGATAATTTAATATATGAATATATAAATATTTTCTTTTTAAATTACATCGAGGAAGGCCATGTTTATTATTATATATATTAAAAATATACTTCAAAGAAATAAGAAATCATAAAACAAACAAGGGGCGTCTCATATAATTTAATATTGTGGAAAATAAGCTAAATTCGGCTATTAAATAGTTTGAAAGTAATTCTTGAAAGTAATTAACTTTAACAAACTTGAAACTAATTTATTATATTATATAAAAAAATCCTAAAGTATAATAATAACTATTCTGGATTACTTCTTATTATTTTTTTTGGTATATCATTTAATATATAATTATATTTAAAACAAAATTATTTTTTGACATATTTTTTTTTACATTGACTGCTATTTTGTAAAATCTACAGCTTTCAAAAATAATGAAATACTGAAAATAACAAAAAGTTATTTTTTGTTTGCCGTTTTGGGGAAACCAACCACCCTCCCGTTATCGGTTTCAGGACCTATACCCCATCAACAGGTGAGCTACCCGGGCTGGATTTCCCAAAAGGGTAAACAAACAAATTACTATATCAACTGGCGACTTAGTTTAGTCTCGGTGAGTTAAGACAGATTTACACGTATCCATTTTAAAATCGGTATTCCGGCTCTTACTATTTACGGGTATTCCAGCTCAGTAAATCATCCGTAATAAATCAGTAAATCTCAATCTCTCATCCAGTACGTATTATTTACTGGTATTCACTGGCGCTGCGCTGGACTATGTCGCGTCGTTTACACGTTTACAGTAGATGAGGCCAGTTTCACTGGTATGCCAGACCCTTAATTCGGGCAGAACTGGCTTAGGTTGTTGACACCAGTCCAGTAAGTTTTTTTTCTGTAGTCAGTTATCTGTAGGTAGGTTATCTATTATTTTGCCACATGCTAGTCACTTAAAAAAATCAATTCAAAAAAATGCTCCTAAAAATTAAATGTATACATAAAATGTCGTTATTATTGGAGAATTTATTATGGGTTTTTATTAAGAAGTCATTATTATGGTTCGACTTTGCTCTTGAGACAATTACTGTTGGAAGATCCCCATTAATACAGGTTGGCGTTTATTTTTGGCACATAGACGTTTCCCCCAGCACCAGATCTTGTGTTTTTTAATTGTGCCTATTTCTAAATAGTGTGTACTTCTAATATTCAGAGAATTATACAACAAACTACGGAAGTACGTTAACCGCGTACGCTAGTGACTTTCACAACGTGTTGGAACGCGCATGAAGGCTATTGGCACGAAAAATAGACGCGCTCTCAATGCGGGACGCGCCAATTGATATAGTAGTGTGTTTGTTTGCCGTTCTGGAAAATCCAACCAGGGTAGCTCTTCTGATGATTAAAGCATCTGTTTAAAGATTTTCTATGTTGAAATTTTCTCTAATAAAATCCATCAATGTGTAAAATTTTCTCAAGTTTGCTTGCAGGAAGACCAAGTCTTAAACCTGTAAGAATAAGACCAAAACTAGACCATATCTATTACGTTGAAACTGGCATTAATATTAGCTTGCAAAACCAAGACCTCTATGTTGTAGATGGTACAACATAGAGATATCTTGATTACATTGGACATGGTGTAGATTAGGTGTCACTAGTCGCATTACATGTTTTTGGTCAAAACTAAGGTCTTTTTGGACTACAAATATATTTTTTTCTGTTATTTACAATTTCTACCCATAAGTAGCTTGGGATTGAACCATACACATTGGAAAGCCAGATATTTGTTGCTGACCATCAAATACAACTTTTTGAACATGTGGACGCCGAGATAACTTCCATCTTAGAACCCAAACCTACAAAACAAAAAATAATCAGTCTAATGCTATTTCTATCATTTAATTAAAGTCGTTCTCAAGTGATGCTCTTACCAACGAATCAATAAATTTAATCATTTTTCTAACTTTTAAAAACTGAACTTTTCTAGAATCTGTTTGAAACAAAAGTATCGAAATAATTACAATAATTAAAACGCCATATGAAACAGAGCCGGTTCAAATACAAGACAAATTACTACTGTTATTTCCAAACCCTCTTTTTTAAGTTTGCTCGATGCTCCATTCCAACGTTCATTTATAACGAACGTGATCCCGCCCGTGCTCATTCGATTAAGTTCCATTTTAATCACGGCTTGCGGGGACCTTTTGTCAGTGCGGCTTTTGTGTCCTTGCTGCTTTTTGCAATTGATGTGCTTGGGAAAGGGATTGCAAAAGGGACAAGATTTCGCTCGGTGCTGTTTTGCAATCGATGCATTTCTATTGAAACCGATTTTGATATAGCTTCTTTATGGAGGAATCTGACTGTACATAATACTGTTTGATGTTATTGTATTGTAAGAATTGTAGATTTATTTAATTTAACAGAAATTATGTATATTTGGTATTTTTAAATTGCCTTCCTAAAATTTTAATTGTTTTTGTTAATACTGTTTCTATATGATTTTCTAAATACTGGTGTTTATTAAAAGAAAACATTTTTATTTATTTCTTTCACTGCCAATACATGTAAAAATAGTGGCTTTACTTTGATTTCGACATAAAATTAATTGTGCATAGAAATGACTAATAACAAATGATAGTTCTCGGGAAGCGGTCTGTTTTAAATCAAACTCAATTTATTCTAAAGCTCTATATTTCGACATGGTTTATGTCTCCTTCTGGAATGTAAAGAATTAGAGTTATAAAGAGACACTTATTAAAAATACGCTTAAAAAATTGAGTGTTAAAGTAAACAAATGTGTATCATAAACTTTAAGATTGCGTAATTAATGTATTATATTAACATCTGCATACTATAATTCCTAATAAATATAAAATTTAAAGGTAAAAACAACGCTAAAGCTGATCCAATTTATTTAAATTATTGTAAGATGCAGCATCATAATTCAAAATATTGAAAAATACTTAATAGGGGGGAAAGAGAAAAACACGGCATTTATAAATCTTCGTTTTTAATTCCTATGAACAGGAATTAAATAATATAAATAATAATATATAATATAACTTAAATACTGTCCTCCAACTAGGGTTTGTTTTGCCGAAAGCCCAAGACTAAGTCTAGCGTTTGACCAAGTTCAAGACTTAAACAAAACCAAGGTCAAGATCTAGCATGCAAGACTCTTGCGTTTTTTTTGTCTTGTTGCTTTTTTACGTTTATTTGCTTATATAATTTTTTAGAGATTAATAAATATAAATAAATAAATAAATGCCTTTATTGTCAAAAAATTTTTCAATTTGTGGACAAAGGTAAACTAACAAACAAAGTAAAAAATAACAAGGTACACAAACAAACAAACAAAAGATAATACAAAACATTATACAAATAATATTGTCAGTCTTATTGTTAAAATAAACATATATAAATGTTTACAATGTCAAAGAACAAAAAAAATAAAAATAATATTCAAAAATATTTAGCCAGCAAAATATCAATGACCTCTAAATAAATTAATTTCGATGTCATTAGTAAATATAGCAATAGCAAACATTAGACCAGTGTTTTCAAGATCAAATCCGATTTTCAATTCAAATATAATTCATTTACGGCGTAGAAAGCCTTGTCTAGTAAATAAGAGTTCAATGCTTTGCGAAATGAAAAAAATGATGTTATGGATTTGATTTCAAATGGCAGGTGATTGTGCATTTTTTTCGAGTTGTATAATATTGAACTTTTAACTAACTCTGAGCGTGGGGTAGGTAGATAAAGATCTTGCTCCGCGTTCCTGAGTGGATAAGTGTGAGATGGCCTTTCTTGAGAAGCTGATACATGTTTACGTATTAGGCAAACGGATTCAAATATAAATAAGGAAGGAAGAGTCAATATTTTTAACTCTCTAAAAAAGCCCCGGCAATGAGTTCTGCTGTTTAGTCCCAGTGAATATCGAACAGCTCTCTTCTGGAGCTTGAAAATGCGGTCAAATTGAGCCGCACAACACGTACCCCAGAATGGAAGGGCATACCTGAGGTGCGACTCAAAAAGTGCATAATAAACAGTTCTAGCCACTGACAAGTTAAGCTCCTTAGAAACAGACCTTAATGCAAAACAGGCAGAGCTCAATTTTTTCGACAAAGTTTCGATATGTATGTCCCATTTCAGAGAATTGTCCACAACAAGCCCTAAGAATTTTACGGATTTTACGACGTCAATGGTGGTGTTGTCAAGTACAAAAGGCTGCAACGAGTTTTTATACGATAAAGCCTTAGTTTTAGAAATGTTGAGACTCAGGAGGTTCGAATCGCACCAAGATTTAATGGTGATTAAGTCATTTGATATAATCCTATGAAGTGCCGTGATGTCCTTGTTGCTCCAAGTGAAGCTAGTGTCGTCCGCAAAAAGACATATTTTGCCACTGATGTTTATGTTAGCAATGTCGTTAATGAAAAAGAAGAAACAAAATAGGGCCTAGTACTGAGCCTTGTGGTACTCCACATTCTATTGGCTTGCTAGAAGACAACGTGGTATCCACCCTCACAAGTTGACTTCTGTTGCTCAGATACGACTTAAACCATTCGAGAGATGATCCCCTGAACCCATAGTGCTGCAGTTTATTAATTAGGATCTTATGATTTACACAATCGAACGCCTTGGAAAAATCACAGAAAATTGTTGCTGTAGAATGATGGTTGTTTAGGCTGGAGTAAACTTTATTAAGGAGGGAAAACATAGCGTCATTTGTGGACTTGTTGCTTAGAAATCAAACCAAACCAGCCTGCTTTTAACCAACCTTTCTATGATCTTAGATAGCGTTGGAAGGAGTGCAATTGGGCGATAGTTAGAAGCTTCATCTTTGTCTCCTCCTTTGTGCAGTGGAATGATTATTGCCGTCTTAAGACATTTTGGAAAAATACCACTTTGGAACGACATGTTTATTAAAGTTGTTAGGTGATTCAGAGTGCTTTCTGGCAGATTCGAAAACATTTTAAAGTTAGCCCGTCGGTCCCAGAAGAGGATTTATTTTTGATGGTATTAATTGTACTGCGAAGCTCTTCAAGAACTACGGGCGAAAAAAGAAACTGTGTAAGTTTACATTATCATTAGAGAGATAAGAAAGTGGATCATGAGGAGGACATATGGTATTAGTTAAGTTTTTCGCTACATTTACAAAGTAATCGTTAAGGTTCTCAGGCGAGGTAGAGATATTGCTAGACGAAGAAGCTTTGTTTCTCAACTCATTCACAGTAGACCATGTTTCCTTAGCAACATTACCAGAATTAACTATTCTCCTATTATAATAAAGGTCCTTAGCGGCTCTTATAGTCTTATGATAAATTTTTCTGTATAGTTTTACGTAATTGTGGAAGAAGAGACTGTCTGAGAATTTTTTTAAGTGAGATAATGAACGCATGTTTTTAGAAGATATGCGTAGACCTTTAGTGGTCCAAGGTTTATTATGCTTATTTTTTATAGGCCTAAGAGGAAAGGATTTGAACGCTAGACTGGTTAATGTTTTTACGAAAATAGAAAATTCGGTGTCGACATCATAAGAGCTAGTATCCCAGTTGGTTGTTTTACATAAGTGGCCGAACTTTTGAGCATTCTTTTCTGAAAAAATACGGCATAATTTACGAGGGGCATTTTTGATTTTGGACTTTATCGAAAATTCAGTTAAAACTGCTTCATGATCAGAGAGACCCGAGCTAAAGACGTTGCAGGCGATGGAGTTAGGATCAAAAGATGACACAACATAGTCTATAGTACTAGAACTGGTATTGGATATTCTGGTAGGTGAGCCTACATGCATGACCATTCCAAAAGAATCAAAAATGGACTGAAGAAACTCCTGAGCAGCACATACACTAAGAAAGTCAATATTAAGATCACCACACAAAATTAATTTTTTCTTTTCAAGGGCAGGGACTCAGCAAGCTTAGTAGATTATGACAGAATAATTGCACGTCAGAGTCAGGTGTTCTATAAATACAAATAATGTAAAGGTCATAAGCATTATGGTGGACAATGGAAAATTCGAATACTTTTTCAGATAACAAATCATTGTACCTAGTTACCTCGGAAAAGTCGTTGTTTAAAGACATTATCATAGTACCTCCATGAGAAAAATTTGTTCTATCAAATCTGGCTACTGTGGTATAATTTTTAATAAACACAGGCTCATCAAAATTCAACCAGTGCTCAGTTATGGCAATGATATCTGGAAATTCAAGTTCTTCTAGTAAAAGATATAATTCATCTGTTTTATGTCTTAAGGACTGAATATTAATAAGGAATAGACCAAGCTTGCTATCGCTTAATTCTTCAGAGGGTGCTTGATCCTCTGTTCGCGTCAATTCAACTAAAAATTTTTACTCTTATTTGGGGAACCACTGGAATAATATTTGCCATGACTTTCCCTAATTTTTTGAAGTCGTAGAAGGCTCTCCGCAGAAAAGAATGACCTGAAAGCTGAAAGATCTGCATCAACTTCAGTTGAACCAATACCATAGGCGTTGTGGAAGCGGTAGTACAACTTACGCAAGGACTCCAGGTCACTAGGTAGCCCTTCTGATGCAAGCATCAATTTGATGCTGGTACTAGTGTGTCCTTCAAAACACACACTGGATGGTTGGTCGTGAAGATAGGCAAGGAATAGCCTAAGAGATTTCAAAATGGAGGGGTCCCTCAACCTGGCCAACACGTAACGTCCATTTACCGCATCTGAGTCCTGAGACAGCCGTACTATAGGTGGGGTCATCGGGTCCATAACTGCCAAACCATCTCTCTTCGCACTTCCCTGCACAATAATTTCTGGATTTTCCATCGCCAGGGACTTGCAAGCAGCTATAGCCTCCCTGTCAGACCCAATCTTAATAGTTCTTACCTCCCTTGGCATAGTTGCCAGTGGTGGGTCAAGTAGGTGAGGTAGCTTGCGGTTCTCAATGATGTTTATTTTGAGATTTTGAGCAGGTTCAACCGAAGAAGTAAACGAAGCTTGGCTTAAGGATGTTGAGGTTGAATCTATTATGGTTCCCGGCGGCCACATATTTATGTCCTTAAGCTGCACCAAGTGACACCTCTTTTGCACTCCAATTTTGAAATCGGAATGGGAACTGTCCTTATTTTTCAGCATTGGAAAGCATCTGATGAAGTCGGTGGTTCCTAGTTTTTCTTTAACATAGTGCGCAAGTTGATTCGCTGTGTAAGGAGGTGGAATTCTGGACACCACCACATAATTCCAGTCTTCTCTTATGGCGGCCTTAGGAGGTTGCGATGACACTATTTTGGGTGAAACTATTTTTTTTGGCGAATCTATAAAAGCTAAAGTACTATCTAAAGTACTATTTTGGTGATCTATAGGGCCCGTCTGCGTTGAAATGGATTTTTTCCGCTGCATATTATGATCTGTACAGGTCTTATCCCTTGTAACAAGCTTTTCCAATGTGAGCGACATTTGTTTAACGCTCTGCCTAAGGTCAGCCATTTCCTTCGCCATTTCTTCCTTAGATGGGTCATGAACTTGGACTTTAACAGACCCATCATGGTTGTCCATTAAAATTGATGATAAATTGAAAGTGTCTTGCTTTATCTCATTTATAGACTTAAATAAGGATTCTTGTGTGGTATCTGATATCCTGGATATGTCATCAATTTTCTTGAGTAAAATTTTCCACTTGGAATCGTGGTCACTCAGCATGTCATACATTTCAGTTATGACTGGAAAAATGTCAATATTTTTTTTTAAACAGAATCCTAGTGCTTCGATGATTTCTGGTTGGACCTGGCATTCTTGAAGCTGTGTAATTCTATCATGAACATATTTTAATGTAGGAGAATCGCAGACAGTGCAGAAAAATCTAACGTTGTGGTACTTTTGTTGACATAGCACCTTTGTTGTTGCCTTATCCAGTCCTGTACAGGTCATACAAATACTTCTTCGACACTCTCCACTACAGCGAACCTTATAACTGTCCTTTTGGATTTTTTGACAAGAGTCGCACTTAAATTCAGCCATAATAATGTAAATGATTAATAATATTAATAAAAGTCGATGACAGCTGAATAAAATTCGGAAGTATAAACAAGCTAAAACTCACGCACAGCGGAAACAAGTACGGCGAAAAATTATCAATTAATGTTGCAAAAAACTAACACACGTAAACAAAGTCAAGTTTAAACGAACAGTGAACTTTGAGTTGATTTCGGGTCAGGAACAAAAACAAGTCAAATCAAAACAAAACAAAACGTTCAATAACCGGCAGACAAAACGCACGATCGGTAACACAACCTTGTCGTACGACTGCTAAACTGTTACTGAAATGAACTGATTATAATGAAAAACTGATTATAATGAAAAGAAAAGTATATAGCGATTTTTTTATATAATTTATAATTTTAGGTACCTAGGACGACTCAGCTTTTAATGAGTACTTCATATTTATAATCCACTCCAAATAAAATAATAGGTGCTAGAAGAGAATTGCTGGCGAAACTACTTTCCTAGTATTCCGAGAGCTCTGCCATAGTTGTACAGGGATAATCGCAAAGTTTTTAAACGCTGTGTATAGCAGATTTATAATTATATTATTATTTTCATATTTTTGTCCATATTGATATATTGTCTAATCTCGCAGGAAGATACCTGATATAGATTTATGGGTCTTATAGTATTATTTGGCGGTGGTGTATACCATTTGGAACGCTGTATTTTATATTCTCGATTACTAAAGCAAACTAATTTTTTATTTAAAATTAAAATAATTGCAAAAATAAGACAAAATTAAGTTCAAGCGTGCAAGAAATCTACTTTATTGCAAAAAAAATATAGACTATATTATTATTTTTGTCAGCTCTATCACTATGACACATCAGTGGAACTCTATAACAAAATCTTGAAATATCAAACCACATAAAGACTGATTAAATACATTTTTTATTATACTGAATTATAAAAAGTTTAATGTCGTGGAGAGTCTGCTAATAACTGTGTAATAAATGAAAAATGTTCTACTTAAACTTCTTTTAGGGTGAAACATTATAAATTAAATTATGGCAATCTTTCCTTACTTATTTTCTATATTCATCTCCAAGCCGGGCCCAATTTTTTTCCCTAATAGTATTAAAATAAATCACAATTGCGTGCGAAGCATAATTTATACATTACATTATGTAAAAACAGCAATTTTGGGGATGTACGAGCAAAGAGGGAAAGATACAGCAGCGTAGATTTTTTTCTTTTCGTTCTTTTCGGGGTTACGATTATGTAGGAGGGATGATGTATTATGCATTGTATGGACTCTTTTTCTTGGTGAGGTTGTAACATAACAAGAAGATGTGTATATGGAAAATACGTAGTCGATACATTATTTAAAACTTTAATTTAATTTAAAGAATAACTATACAGTGATGTGTTAATTAAATCGTTTTAAGCAAATATAACACAAATATTTTTAACAAATCAATTAGCACATCTTATAGAACTGCTTTGGGTTGATGTTCAGAACTCTATTTAGTACTGTTTTTCAACATTATTTTTGACCCGTAAAATATGTTTTATGTATACAGGGTGCGGCAATTTGGAAATTTTGTTTAAGTATAAACCTAAAGTTTGTACGAGGATGTGTTTCAGGAAAATATTTTAACTTCTATAGGATGGCTCAAAAAAGTGTTGTAAGTGGATTGAAATGATTTTTTTTAAATGGAACACCCTGTATATTTTTGCATCTTTAGCTTCCTTTCAGACCACTTTACATAATCCCAAGATATGAGTAAATATTTTTCGATAGTTTCAGAGATATTAATAAATAAATAAAAAATATATATTTTTTAACCTTTCTTAAAAATACAATAACTGTCCCGAATTCAAAACTATATTAGGTATTTACTTTAGATAGTCTAAATTTACTTTGCTATAAATATCGCAATTTTAAATCATACGGGATGTTCAAAAAAACATGCTAAAATATAAAATAAATTTTCATTGCTTTTTTTAATGGAACGCCCTGTATATTATTTCTTTATTAGATGGAGAATTAAAAAATGAACATTTTTTGTATTTAAAGTATTTCAAAATTTTTAACGGTTTCGCAACGGTAAAATACGAGAGAAAAATTATTGGGTATCTTTGATAAAAAATTACTGTGGAAAATGCCGTATGAAATATAAAATAGCTAATATCTGCAAAACCATTAAAAATTTTAAAATACTCTAAATACAAAAAATGTTAATTTCTTAATTCTCAATTTATTAAAAAAATAATATAGAGAGTGTTTTGGTTTAAATTATTTTATATTTTAGAAAGTTTGGCGTAGAACTTTGAACATCCTGTATCATTTACGGTTACCATATTTATACCAAAGTAAGTACAGACCATCTAAACTAAATACCAAATATACTTTTGATTTCAGGACAGTTCTTGCATTTTTAATATTTTTTTAAAGAAAACTGAAAAATTTATAATTTTTATTTATTTATTAATATCTCTGAAACTATCGAAATATATTTACTCATATCTTAGGACTATGCAAAGTGGTCTAAAAGAAAACCAAAAATGGATATAAAAGGAAAACCAAATATGGATATAAAATATACAAGGTGTTCTATTTCTCCAGTCTGTACTTGTCTTTTTATGCGATTACTTTTTTCGCTATATCGGAGATAAGTTTCGTGGTTTTCGCTTGCCAGCGTGAGCCTGAGGAGATTATCAGGGGTAATCTTTTCTCCTATTTGCACTTCTGTAGTTCCTGCCATCGGAAGCATTGAAATAAGGTATGCTCTGCGTCATCAAAATAGTAGTAGAGGCATTCCGGTGTATCTTTCAGCTTAAATCTGGAGAAGTAGGCCTGAGAACAACCATGTTCAGTCAGTAGATGAGCGAGGTGGTAGTTAACCTCACCATGTTTTCTGTCAATCCACAGAATTAGGTTTGGTATGAGGCGTTTGTCCACTGGGCCACTTCACGCATGGCCTCCCACCTATTTTGCCAACTATTCAGCGTCTTTTGTCTGGCCTCAGTTTTTGCGCATTTACCTGCAATAACCAGTACAGCCTCAGTAGACACAGTACGGAAGGCACAGAACACCCTGATAGCCATTCTTCTCAATACATGTTGACACATGTTCCTATATTTCCGATAGCGCATAGCTCCAACCCATACCGGTGCAGCGTAGAGCAACGTGGAAATAGCAAAATTTGCAAGTAGTCTGCGTTTGTCCGATGAAGGCCCTCCTTTGTACTATCATAATTGGTTCAGAATAAAAAGCTATGTGTAGTTGGGCACCCCCTAGTGATATCTCCCGAAACTGTTTTTTAATTTGTTAAGAATTTTTTATTTTAGTTTTCTTGGGTATTAAGTTCTGGTTTCTTCTTTTCCCGAATTTCCTCAATTTCCAGTTCGTTTATCGAAAAAAAGTGTCAAATTCACACGATTCTTTTACTTAATAGTTATAATTTAATACTAGTATACAAATTACTTATTGTTGTGAGTTATCCGGGTATTGTGATTGTTAGTTACATACGTGGGCGGGAATTTTAAGAGTCATCCAGTGACGAACAGTAATCTTTAGCATAAAACATTAAAAAGTAGATGCTGAAAGGTGAACATATCTAACAGTAAAGCAGAGCTTGGGATTTTAGAATCGTTGTATTTTTTATAGCAAAAATTATGCTCCTTAATTTAAAAGACGTCTATATCGAATCAAAATACTTTACAGGTTCTACTGCACTGCCTGCAACAGACATTAAATGTAATAACTTTCTTACACCGTGTTGTAACAACGCGAAAGAGAAAAATCCAGAAGAAATCTAAGACTCATTGTTCGCGTCCAAATCTCCGGTTATTTCCCCAGACTCGAGTAATCACGTCGGGAATCCAGGCGGCTGCCGGGCCAAGCAGGACATTGCGATGACTTATTTAGCGGCAGAGCAGAAAACTCTTGATCTGGAAACTGCCGACTCTTCTCCGGTATTCAGGACGGCAGAGGAAAGTCTCCCTGGGCGTCTACTAACAAGGTCGACTCCGATCTGGATTACTGTCGAAAGGGCGACGTTTAAGAGTGGATTTGGAAGTGATCGTTGGTGCTGGAATTTGGGAATTTTAAAAAATGTATTGTTGGATTGTATACACATATGTTTCTATTGTACAACTATTTGTATTCGGCAATGTAATTGTAAAGTTTACTTTAGAAAATGGAAACAGCACTTTAGAATTTTTAATTTGTTTTGCGGTTATAATTTGCTTTACAGAGTATTCCATTTACGTTGCAGTTGAGCGTAATTCTTTTGCTTACTTAATGCTCAATTTGACCGCATTTTCAAGCTCCAGAAGAGAGCTGTTCGATATTCACTGGGACTAAACAGCAGAACTCATTGCCGGGACTTTTTTAAAGAATTAAAGATATTGACTCTTCCTTCCTTATTTATATTTGAATCCGTTTGACTAATACGTAAACATGTATCAGCTTCTCAAAAAAGGCCATCTCACACTTATCCACTCAGGAACGCGGAGCAAGATCTTTATCTACCTACCCCACGCTCAGAGTTAGTTAAAAGTTCAATATTATACAACTCGAAAAAAATGCACAATCACCTGCCATTTGAAATCAAATCCATAACATCATTTTTTTCATTTCGCAAAGCATTAAACTGTTATTTACTAGACAAGGCTTTCTACGCCGTAAATGAATTATATTTTGAAAATCGAATTTGAACTTGTAAACACTGGTCTAATGTTTGCTATTGCTATATTTACTAATGACATCGAAATGAATTTATTTAGAGGTCATTGATATTTTACTATAAACTAGTTAAATATTTTTGAATATTATTTTTATTTTTTTGTTCTTTGACATTGTAAACATTTATAAATGTTTATTTTAACAATAAGACTGACAATATTATTTGTATAATGTTGTGTATTATCTTTTGTTTGTTTGTTTGTGTACCTTGTTTTTTTACTTTGTTTGTTAGTTTACCTTTGTCTACAAATTGAAAAATTTTTTGACAATAAAGGCATTTATTTATTTATTTATTTATCAATAAAGATAGAATTTTAGGGTGTGGACAAACCTTAGCTTATATTTTTCCAATAATAAGGGGCCTTCTTGTGCCAGAAAAGCGGAAAGCGTTATTGTGTGTGTTTGCCTCTTTTCTAAATCTACACTAACTCTCCTATCCCTGTACCCTGCACCAAGTTATGCAGGTTTTTGATAGGATAGAAGCACAGTTCTCCGGTTCTAGCCTTGCTTCATCAATTAGAAAGTGTCGCTTGAAATCCAGAACTTCGCAGTGACATATTACGTACTCCGTTGTTTCAGGATATTTATCGCAGAGTCTGCAGGAAAGACTTCCTTGATACAGGTTGAGCTTTTTAAAGTAGCACTTGACAGCCATAGGCCCTCGCAAGAGACCTGTTTATCATCCGCATTTTATTTCTGCTAAGCATTAGTAGTTCCTTTGTAGTCTTAGGATTAGGTCCTTTGATGAAGGCCTTGCTATGCCTGTGCCTCTGTTTGTTTCTCAAGCGGACATACTGCTTTTCCCTGAGCCAGAGTTTTACTCTACTACGAGCAATTCATTTGGATATTCCCAGTATTGGCTCTGGACAAAGATATGATTCGCTCTGGCCCGGCATCTAGAATAATCTAAACCTGTTCCTTTCTGTCAGAGCTCTCAGTTCATTAAAGGCATTCCCAGATGAGTTTGGACGAAATCTGTGAGCTCATAAGCACTTTAAGTGCCGCCTGACTTTCCGAGCAACCATAACTTATAGTTTTAAGTAAAATATAAGAATCTTCAAACTATAAATTGTCACAACCCTCTTAATTATTTATTATTATGTATTTCTAGCAATTGTTGACTAAAAAATAATGCAATGGAATGAAATAAAAATAATGAATATGTTTTAAGCTACGCTCACAATAATAATAGCACATGCTTTCATGTGCAGGTGCTTAGTTAAGATTTGAAGTTGAGAACAGTAATTAAGACAAGGGTGTTACCTGTCACCAACTTTATTCAAAATATACGCCAACCAAGTTTTAAAACAGTGGAAAAGCAGGTATAGAGGCATGGGCATACCTATCAGTAAAGATAATTGCTTATATGTTTTGTAATTCGCTGACGACCAGGTTATTTTTGCAGGAGACAAAGATGACTTGGAATATATGGCACACAAACTTAAAGAAGAATAGCAAGTTTGGGGACTGGGGATAGACTCTCTTTTGTTTTATCACAACAACTAAATATCTCTGCGTTGGATCAAAGAGCAATAAAAATGGATTATGAATATATTCAAACATGTAAAGAATACAAATATCTAAGCGTTACTTTCGACAAATCTGGGAAAGACGACAACGAAATAAGCTCAAGAATAGTCAAAATCAGAAATGCAATAAAATATCTGAATAATATATTCTGGAGTAGGTAACAAACTAGTTAAAGACAGAAAACCAAGGATTTATGATGCGATAATCAAGAGCAATCTGTTATTTAAGACGTGGAGGAACATGGAGGTTAACGGAGACCAACAAAAGAAAATTACTGGCGGTAGAAATGGACGCTATAAGGAGATCAGCACGAACATCAAGGCTGGATAGAGTACGAAACAAGACAATCAGGGACAAAATGAGTAGACAGAAAACTATAATGGACAATATAGAGAATGTCCAACTGAAGTGGTATGGACATGTGAGATGGATAGACAACACGCCACTGCCTCAGAAGGTACTAAACTGGTTTCTACAAAAGAGAAGGAAACGGGGAAGATCAAGGACAAACTGGATGGAGGGTGTCAAGAAGGCGATGAGCTCAAGGGATCTGCGTGACGGAGACTGGGATGACCGAAACCAATAGCTACTAGACATCGCACAACTTCGAAGGACGTTATAAAAGCGATTCTTATATATTAATTAAAGACCCTTTGAGTAATCATTAAGTGAAAAATAATATTAACTGGAACTATTGTTTAAAAGAAAATTTTAGTCTCTATCAAATAAAAGTATACAGCGTGTCTTTAAAAAAAATATTTCCTTGCGCTTTTTTTTATAATAAGGGGCCGTCCTCTGCCGGAAACACTGCGACCTGTGAGGCCTATTGTGTTTGTCCCCTTTCTATATCTGCACCCATTCTCCTATACCTGTGCCATGCACTAACTTATGCAGGTCGTTGATAGGATGGCATAGTTCCTCCGGTTCTAGACTAGCTTTCCCAAATAAAAAGTGTCGCTTGCGATCCAGAGCCTCGCAGTGACATATTATGTGCTCCGCTGTTTCAGGATTTTTATCGCAGAGTCTGCAGCAAAGACTTCCTTGATAAAGGTTGAGCTTGTTCAGGTAACACTTGACAGCCATATGTCCTGTCAAGAAGCCTGTTGTAATCCGCAATTTATTCCTGCTAAGCATTAGCAGTTATTTTGCGGTTTTAGAGCTAGGTCCTTGGATAAAAGCCTTGCTGTGCCTGTGCCCCTGTCTGTTTCTCCAGTGGACATTCTGCTTTTCCCTGATCCAGAGTTTTAGTGCACTACGGGCCATACATTTGGGTATTCCCAGTACTAGCTCTGGACCAAGATAAGATGCCGATGATCCTTGCCTAGCTAGCTTATCGGCTTTTTCGTTGCCTTGGATGCCGCTGTGGCCCGGCACCCAGAATAATTTAATTCTGTTCCCAGAGCTTTCAGTTCACCTAGGCATTCCCAGACGAGCCTCGACGATACCTTTGGGTTCATAAGCTCCCCAAGTGCCGCCTGACTGTCTGAGCATATACTGATGAGCTTATCTGAATAAGCTCTTCTATTGTTTTCTCTCGCATATTGTAGAATGGCGAAGATTTCTGCCTGGAATACGGTTGAGTGTTTACCCAAGGAAAAGGATAAATTTACCCTTGGTCTTTCCCCAAATACTCCAGCTCCTGTTCCTTCAGCGGTCTTTTAACCGTCTGTATACCAGGTTAGTCCATACTGATGGAATGTTATATCTATCCACATTCCTCGATACATTTTTTTCACCTCGAATGGTTTGTGGCAGTGGTAAAGAGGGGTCATTTGGTCCGATCTCATTTGGAGTAGAGGTCCCCGATAGGATTTCCCATCTTTGAGTGTCCTGTTTCTGTCCTATTTCTCAGAGACAAGACACTTTGTTGTCGATAGAGTCCAATTCTTGTCTCCGCCTGGATCACTATGTGAAGAAGCGGAAGGTCCAGAAGCGCCTCCATTGATGCAGTGGGCGTTGATTTCATCGCCCCTGTTATGCTCAGACAAGCAAGTCTTTGCACCTTGCTGAGGCTGAGCATTGTTGTTTGTTGCATTACCTTAGGCCACCATACCAAGGATGCATATGTTACTGAAGGCCTCACCACTCCAGTGTACAGCCAGTGCACCATCTGTGGCATCATGAAGGCGTCTGACTACCACTAGTGAGTAGTCATCGCCCTCCTTGTGACATTTTCCAAATGTCGGTTCCAGGTCAGTTTGGTATCAAGCGTGATTCCTAGATACTTGACCTCCCCCGAGAGAGGAATCTCATAACTGCAGAGTCTTAGAGGGCCTAGTCCCACAAGTATCCTGCGCTTGGTGAAGGGGATTATTACGGTCTTTGAAGGACTAATATTTAGTTCCTCCCGTGTCACCCATGATTCCACAATTTTCAAGGCCCGTTTGCATTCGCTCCCTTACTGTGGTGTTAAACTTACCTCTGACTAACACGACAAAATCGTCTGCAGATCCCAGAGCGTTGAAACCAGCCCTGTTGAGACTATTAAGCAGTCCGTCCATAACGAGATTCCATAGCAGAGGGGGAGAACTCCCCCCTGCGGGCATCCTCCCGCCACCCTCATTTTTTTCCTTGCGCTTACTAACAGCTAAACTGCAAGTAACGTTCTATTATTTTTATGAATTATATTTTGTACCCAAGTTTCGAATTTATTTGATAAAGGAACGAAATCATAGTTTGTGCAACGATTTTATTAACGCCTGGAATTGAGAACTTATAGTTTGATTATATTTTGTTTATAACACCATAAACAGAAATAATTAGTATAGTGTTGAGAACCGGAGTAAACCCTGTATCTCTAGTAGTGATGGGCATTACGATTCTTTTTAGAGAATCGAATCACGAGATTAAATTTCTCGTAACGAATTGACTCTTACGATTCGCTCATTTGAACAAACTACAAACACGTTTTGCGTATCACGGTATAAATAGATTTTTTGTAAATATCTGTCATATTGCTTGCATTTTATATCCATGATATTTGTTTAGAATTAGCCATAGAAACGAACAAGTCGCATTGCGATCCGATTCAATTCTTACGACTCATTCGTTCAAATTTTATGGATCCGTGCTGGCCACCAAATCAATTCAACGAACCGTATTTTAACCGATGAATCAAATCTCACGATTCATTTTTAATACTCGCTCAATTGAACGACCCATTCAATCTGTGCCCACCTCTAATCTCTACTGATTAATTTTATAAATCTCTTGATTTAGGGACGAATTTTGCCGTTCTCTAAGTCAATATAGTAACATATTTCTGGTTAAGCTTAATTTTCAGTAGCCAACACATTATGTTGAATATTTAACGCATCATCGATGCCAAATTGTTCTGCAACCGGATAATTGGCATTAACTTTATAACTCGAATCATCATTAGACCGGTCTCTGTAATGGAATAATTTCGATTTAGTCCTTGATGGCCTAAAGCCATTAACCGTAGAATCTAATTAATAGGAAATGGATACATCAATACATTTTTTTACTGAATTAAATCTAATATGTTACACTGGTGGCTTAGAATGTTACTCTAAGTCAACAATTAATGTTTAAAAAACTATGGATTATAAAAATTCTAATATTTTTCGTTAAAAATGAGAATTTTATTTTAACCTCTCAGTACCACTATATTTTAATAACCACACGGTTATTTTACTTAGATATCTTGGTGAATAGGGTTTCCATACGTCCGGATTTTTAAATTGTTCGGCCCTGATTTGGAAAAGCGTCCGGGAAACTTGACCGCAAAAAAAACTTAATAAAATATTTTATAGTTACAATTGAATTAATCTCTCAGTTACTTTGTTGAATATTTTAGTCTCTACAATACTACAACTCTACTTAACCGACGAATGTTCGAAAGTACCCATTTCTATACTTTGGCGCTCAAATTTTTCGCTTTTAAACTTTAAACGTCATGTCAGGGTAATAAAGAGTTATGTTTTTATGATATTTTCCTAGTTGCTCCTATTTTAATAATTCATTTCCAACCTTGTATTCTCAGCGCTCCATAAACAGGCAATATATGCTCTTTTCACAATAGATAAAATCTAAGAATCCTTCAGAGAGATTTTCGTCGGATGACGTTGTCAGGCCGAGATGAAGACGTGACGGGCGAGTCTGTGCAGAAAACGAATATTCCCGAGCGTTCTCGTTAAAGGGAAATGGAATTGTCACAGTAATGCAGATATTTTCTTTCCAGAAAAATATCTTTGTCTTGCGTCCGATTGTAATATCCTTAAGACGTTCAGTCTTATGTCAAGAAAAATTCTTACGATGCAAAATGGAAATATCCCTGATTCTACGAAATAGAAAACTAGAGCCTTGTAAGTGGTAATGTGACTGTTTTGTGTTATTTATTTTAATACAATCTCGACGTAAAGAAAATTAGTATTTTTAGCTATTATACTAGCTCTTTTCTATTACATAGTTAAACCGATATTTATTTTTCTTTTCTAGTCTGTCTCTAGTTAATTCAAGCACTTTTATTTTTAATTTTATATGTTGGCGCCGATTACAGATGGTCTTGCAACCTTGCTTACTCTGGTGTTACAATTAAAACACTTAATTCACCATTACGATACATAATACAAAAACAAGTTAAATATTTGACTAGAGTAACTCATTTTTATAATTCATTATAATGTGTTTTAGTGTATTGAGTTGAATTATATAGTTATATTTTATTGATTTTAGAACTGCTTCGAAAAAATATGAATATGAGTTTTCTTTGCAACTTTTATATCCCTGAAGATGATGGGATGAAAATAGTTTTTGCTGTTCTTTTTTTGTCATGGAGGAGGAAGGAGCGGAAGGCTTACATTTCCACGGGTATACATAAATCATGGCGTACATGCATGCCGATTGGTGGAATGTCATTTATTTATTCTAAAACCCGTATACTAAAGGGCAGACAAAAAGATCGTGGCTAAATCAGTATAGATAAATCATGTATACGATTATATTATAAATATATGTTTTATGATTTAAATAACAGATGTCCTACATTTACTATTCTGTCTCACTATTTGTATCTGACTTGTCGCACTGTAGATCCTCGCTCTCGCAAACGAGTCTTCCTCTGAGTCGATATCTGCACCGCAAAATTTTTGTAGACTTCATGTATTAAATTTCAGTTGATAAAGCGACGAGCGTTTCCGATAAACGCTTATACAGGGAGCGTCTTAAATAAGTGCAAATACTTTTAGGTGTGATATATTTCGACTCCAGGAACACGTCTATGAGTTTTTTTTCGCAAAAAAGATTTTAAAAATCGTGCATTTTTTAAAATTTTCCTTTATATTTTAGAAAACTTTTTAGAACTGCCTGTTCACCGTAAATTTACCCACGGTATAATTATTTCGTAACCAACCATGCTAGGTTATTTTGGACTTGTTTGGAAAACCGTAAAGAGAAAATAAGTTTCTTTTATATTTTAATGTACCAGCTCTGAAAATATTTGCAGTTATTCAAGACTCACCCTGTAGAGTAACATCGGGCTTTTTTTAACTGCCTACCGCTGGTTGAGGCACGATTTTTTTATACGTTCTTTTGCATACGGCTTTATTATCATGACATTCCACCAATCGGCACGCATGTATGCGATGATTTTTTGTCAAAATTTCAGGTCTCTTTCGCGTTGTCTGCCGGCATTTTAGCCACAAGAAAAATGTCTGCCAACAATTTTCCACGTTTCTTAATAATAAATAAATAGTGGAGTGCTTTAAGCCCTTATGGAATACAAACGTCGGAATTCATTTACTGTGGATGAATTTTTATAAAACATTTTGCATTGTATTGTTAATAAGATATATTACAAAGTTTACCCATTTAAATTCGTTGCTTTTACTTTAGTATTTAAATAAACGATGTACATAAACAGCCATTAAACGGTAGCCTACTAAAATGCCGTTAATAGATATTGTGACGTCGTTCATTTCGGCGGAAAGTAATGCCTAGCTATAAGCATTTTGCAAGAGCACCTGTGGCTCCGTGGCTGAGGCTATCGCTTCGTGAGCGGGGTTCAAATCTCACGCCGACCAATACTTTTTTATATATTTTTTTTCTTTTTTGGTGGATTGGTTTAGTTATTTGGCAGGTTGGTTAGCGTGATTATTTGGAGGGTGTTAATTCATTGGTTAGTTGGTTATTTGGTGGGGTTGGTTGGTTTTTACTAATTTATATTTGTTTTTTATATTTTTTTATCAGTGCCGAGGTTAGTTGCGTTGGTTAAGTTGGTTATTTGATGGGGTGAATAGCGTTGGTTAGTCCTTATAAAACTCCTATATTTCATAAAGCCGTCAAGTGCGTCGCATCAACGACGTCATACCTATTAACGGCATTTTAGTAAGCTACCGTTTAACGGCAGTTTAAGTAAATAACACATAATATACAAATGTATACATACAAGATGGCTCCGTATTCCGGAAAAGCTCTGTATTGGGATTCCTATTTGAGATTTGCACTCCAAATCTTTTACAAAATATATGTTTAATGGTAGTTCACATTTCAAAAGTATTTTTATAGATATACAGGGTGAGTCAAATATATATCTATATTTGTTTAGTTTCGGTTCCAAAAATACCATAGAGTATACTAAGTGGCTTTTAAATTATTACCACGTCTATGAGGACGTCAATCTAAACGTCCAGGAACCTTCGTATGAAAACTTCTAATCGAGACGATCGACTTATTGTAAGTTTATCGCTAAGAAACCCCCGCGCCGTTTGCCAGCTTTTCAAAATTGATAATTAATTGCACTTAAAGAACGTACATATTAACTAACGGACTATAAGAAGAAGATTAAATGAAGCAAATCTTATGTCAAGAAGGTCTGCTTTGGAACCAGAACTTACTAGATGTGTTGACTAGGCCCAAAAGCACAGGCAAGGTCTTAATATAAAAATTAGTAAATGTTAGTGTCTTCTTCAAAAGCGAATATTTTCAACAAAAATAAAGCTAATGAGATGAACCAAAAAACAAACCATCAAGAAAGGATGTATCTAGATGATCAAATGATTTTTAAATTTCTTGCTGTTTTAACATATTACTACAGGGTGTTTCAAACTTTCACCAAAATATCAACATTTTGTTTTCCCTCGTATAATTAACAGATGGGGAGTTTCATTTTTAATTTCGAAACAGATACTAAAAAATCAAATAATTTCGCTACACACTGCTTAAAAAATCAAAATCGGCCTATTAAAAGAAAATATATTAACCTTTAAAATACATCAATTGCCCATTTTTCGTGCCGGCGAATGTATTTCAAAAACCATACATTTTAGTCATATACTTTTCTAATGAAACAAACCATATTTATTTTTTTACTAGAATCCAAAAATCAATTAATATATAGGGCGTTCCATTACAAAAAACATAACTTTGATGTGTAACTTTTTTTGGGGACACCCTACATAATTTTAGAAAATGCTTTAAAATAACACAAGAGGGAAGGCTTACACAAGCTCACAAAATTTCACTTCAATACAAACTTTTGTTCTCCTTGCAAAAACCGCGTCGTATATGACGCGCCACCCTGTATAATTCGATTTCAATCAAAATTTCAATGGTTAGAATATAAGCAGAACAGGTATAGCTTATGCATTAGATTTATTTATTTAAATAAATTTAGTTAGAAAAAGAATTAAAAAAAATCAAAAAATTACGAAGAAAATAATTAAGAAGTATATAATAAAATTATATAAGAGTTTCTTGCCTTGAACTGCTAATATAGAAATTAATTCCACGCTGTGTTCGTCATAATGTGGATCAACCTGCTCTTACTACCGGTTTCGGGGCCCTACCCCATCACCAGGTGAGCTTGGGTATTTCCACAAAACGACGAGCACAGCGCAGAGTATATATATACGACTTGTCGTAAAGTAGCGGTAAGATATTAAGTCCCGCATCGCGAGATAGCGGCCTGTGTGCAATGGTAGTACTTTCGTACCACCGAGGCACAACTATCGATAGTAAATAAAGGCTTTTTTCGGCTAGGCCAAAGTGTATAATGGAAAATAAATTTCTTGCAGTTTTTAGGTATATAATAAAATTATATAAGAGTTTCTTGCCTTGAACTGCTAATATAGAAATTAATTCCACGCTGTGTTCGTCATAATGTGGATCAACTTGCTCTCACTACCGGTTTCGGGGCCCTACCCCATCATCAGGTGAGCTTGGGTATTTCCACAAAACGACGAGCACAGCGCAGAGTATATACATACGACTTGTCGTAAAGTAGCGGTAAGATATTAAGTCCCGCATCGCGAGATAGCGGCCTGTGTGCAATGATAGTACTTTCGTACCACCGAGGCACAACTATCGATAGTAAATAAAGGCTTTTTTCGGCTATAAGAAACTCTTATATAATTTTATTATATACCTAAAAACGGCAAGAAATTTATTTTCCATTATATACTTTGGGATAGCCGAAAAAAGCCTTTATTTACTATCGATAGTTGTGCCTCGGTGGTACGAAAGTACTACCATTGCACACAGGCCGCTATCTCGCGATGCGGGACTTAATATCTTACCGCTACTTTACGAAAAGTCGTATGTATATACTCTGCGCTGTACTCGTCGTTTTGTGGAAATACCCAAGCTCACCTGATGATGGGGTAGGGCCCCGAAACCGGTAGTGAGAGCAGGTTGATCCACATTATGACGAACACAGCGTGGAATTAATTTCTATATTAGCAGTTCAAGGCAAGAAACTCTTATTATATACCTAAAAACTGCAAGAAATGTATTTTCCATTATAATTAAGAAGTTAGTAAATAAAAAATTAAAAGTAACGAAAAAAAATGGGTAAACATTTTAGTATTTTATCTATAAAACACAGTACAGAAGGTTTCATATTAATAAATTCACAGTAATTGAATTCCTAGGTAAAAGTCTCTGGGCACTCCACTAAAAAGCTATTTTCGAAATTATAACTCCTGTATCTTGTAATATTTTTAGTGTCAAAATTTCATCCTTTCGATTAGCCCCGGGATCGCGCTGGCAGACATGACTATTTCATAATGGGTACATAAAAGGATAATTCACAAGAAAAATTAGCCATGTAACGATGATAAGGTTTTTTATGTAGCCAGCTCTCCGTCTAATAGTTTGAACAGAAAGGTTAAAAAACTACAAATATTCAACCTTTCATATGTCGAACTAGTACTTGATATTATGTAATACATAATATGTATAATGTGAAAATAATTGATCAAGGGAGTATAAAAGCTCTTTTAGTTCCAATAATCCAATAAAGATCCAATAAGTATCCAAATATTAGATCAACCTATCTGACAATACACTAAGTTAAATTTCATCTATATAACAAATTCTATCGCGAAGTTAATTCAATCACGAGATTCAGCCACTCTCCGTGCAATCGTTTTACAAATTAGAACGCAATATCCGTGCCGAACCGTTCTTTATGTCAAAAATTAGTTCGAACTCTGCGAGCCGAAACGTTATTAGCTCGACTCATAAACGATATAATTTAGATCGGATAGTTCTGGAAAAGCCGGCGGCCATCGAACACGAAAACTGATTAAACAGACGGTTGTTTGAACTTAATTTTATAATTTTCCATTTCCATGTTTCCGCGCACGATGCGGAATTATTGAAAACACGTTACATTAGTGCCGCATTTTGCATTCTGATTTTCATTATAAATTTATCATTATATAATACTTCCAGCGGAAATCACGATCGGAGTATATTTGAAAAGCCTTATTATAAATTATAATACAATAAGGATTAATGGAATAATATATCTTCTTGGACTGAAAATGGCATTAACTTGGAAAATTTAGACAAGTTTCGGTCAGATGTATTGTCAAGACCTAGATTTTTTTTTGTATAGGGCCGCTATAAGTACTAGGTTAGATTATGTTAGTTTGCTGGGGTTTGGGATCATGTTGCACCCATTGCGATACTCCTGTATTATTATTGTACCAAACCTTCCTCTCATTCTTTCTTTACGTTCAAGTACTTCCAGCTCTGCAAAGTTCCCGATATCGATGACTTCGATGGCTTCTGCGGCTTCCTCTAGTTCCTCTAAAAAACCTTACCCTAAAGTTTTAAAGCGGCTGTATTCCAGTGCTGGACAGTGGTACATCAGATGATCTATAGTTTCTTCTTCCTTTCCGCATTCTCTGCAGTAGTCATCGTCGGAAAACTTCCATCTCACGAGGTTTACCCCCGTGGGGCACCTAAGACTTTGCGTACTAGGATTTGTTTTGTGCTCTGGTAGTTGTTTTGTCTTTTTGCTATTTACCACTGGCCACAGACTTCGAGCTGTAGTATAGTCCTCATGGTGTTGCCACGTCTCTTGCTGCTTGACCTTGATGGTAGTTCCTATAACTTCCTTCAGTGTATTGATCGTCACAAGTGGTGGGTCATCTGTCACGACACCTCTCCCTTGGTTTAGATGATATTCTTTTAGATATTTTGCCTGTTTGTACCCCTACTGGTCATAAATAAATAAATATGTGAACCGCTGCCTTCCCAAAGTTCATCTACTGTTTCTCTTGTTTCGATGTTTCCGCTCTGGTTTTTGTTAAGATGTTCCTTAGCCTTTCAGCGGTCGCGCTTTATTTTTTACATGAAAGGTCGCACGCGGACTCTAAGTCTGTATGTTACATTCAAGAGGTCTTAAGCGTTGCTAGTGGTGTAAATACATAAAATAATATAATAATCAAATTAGAAACTTTTTATTGTCTTGCTTCTATACACATAACAAACACAAACATAAAATATATAACATAAAACACGCAAAAACACAAACTAATAAATATTGTTTAAAAACAAAAATAAATAATAATGGAAACATCAATCCGAAGAACAGTGACACAAGAGTAACTAGTTACTCTATTTTTCCACCTATCAAAATTATGTGCCGATCTTCTGGTAATACTGTATTCAGTGCTTCAAAATTTGAAATTAAGCCAACTGAAATGTATTTTTCTGTATCAGAATTTACTTCAGGCCTTCGCCTTTCTATAATATCCACTTCTCCTTCTTCCTTCTCATCGACATGTTCAGTAGTTAATTCGTCATCTTCGTTCAAACAGTCTTACATGGGCTGTTGCAATAATTAGGGCTCTGCCTTATATGAGTACATTTAAAAAATAATACTTACCTATTTAATAAAAAAGTGTCGATTGTTTACTTCTTTTATCACAATTTACTCATTTTCAATTAAAACAAATCAGTAAAATAACTTGTTCGACATATAAAATGATTGATGTAAAAAGAGCATCACAAACGGTCGCGCCCGGATTGACACTGGAGTATAAAAACATGACATATGAGTATAAAAAGACACTAATGCCCACTTGCACCGTTTGTATAAACTTTGTTTAAAGGCTAAACAGTGATTAACTATAATAAAATATGTATAGTTAATCACTGTTTAGCCTTTAAACAAAGTTTATACAAACGGTGCAGGTGGGCATAATTACACTAAAAGATGTGCAAACGTACACTTTTCATAAAATATGCAGAGACAGGAAGACACTAAGCGACGCAGCATCTGATGTTTCCAGATTTTCGAAATATCGGGAAAAACAGGTAAACAGCGATCTTCGAAAAGTTAGAAGAATTTCAGATATAAAAACCCTTTTAAAGTTATTTTGAGTCGCTTGATTTCTAATGTTTGTTCGAGAATATGTTCTTCAGCTTGATGCACCAGTGAGCCTGTCTTACAATTCGTTAAAATTCAATATAATTTTGTAAAAGAAAGTTTTCTGAGTAGCTGTTTTGAAGCAAACACCTTGCATAATAATATTTAGTTTAGTATTGAGTGATGTTTAGTTACTATACAGGGTGGTTTGAACTCTATTCCAGGAACTTTGGCAGCGTATTCTGCAGATACAAATAAGTAGAAAAGTTCGTGTAAATGTATGTCCTAAAATGCTTGGTTTCGGAAATAGGGGATGTAGAAATTTCATTTTTATTTTGATTTTTCTCAAATAATTTCTGAAGTAACGTCAATATGTGGATGAAAATTGGTGTCTAAAAGTATTTTGATATGCGAAATTTGATTTTGATGTCAATATGACTCCTACTTATAGAGGGCGCCATCTGCGTTTTTTTAACTAGTTTTAAGAGCAAGAACTTTTCGTCTGTACCTGTATAAAACTAGTAGTAGTAAACTAGTAGAGTAAAAAAATATACATTTGCAACGTTTTGACATAAAAAGCTGCGGGTAATGGTTCTCGAGATATTTGGAATCGAAGTTATCAATACCTGTCATCATTGACCTACATTAAACATGTTGACTAAATAGTTATTAGACTGAAAACATAAATTTTCTTCAGTTTCTCGTAGCGATTTTTACCAAGAGACTTTTTTTGCGTAAAAAATCACGAAAATGTGTACTATCAATTTAGTCGTACCACTACATTTTCAAATTGTTTATATTTTTCAATTAGTTCTATATGAGGTAAGATTAATACATTTTTTAACTAAATATAAATCGTTCTCATCCCTGTATAGAATTAAGAGTGATGTAACGCCATTTCGATAAATTATGTGCAGCGACAGAACATTCAAACGGCATATTTGCAAAATTAAGTTTAACTCCGGATTTAATTAGTTTTGGATGCTGTCCATGACTACTTCATTCCAATTACATCATTAACCAGTGGAGTTTATGAGATTCAGCACCGTTCAGCTGGTGTTATAAAGTTTGCAATCAGTGTCCAGTTACATGAAGAGCATCGTATAATATCGTATAAAATCAGTTAAATTAGTAATGGAGAATCTACTTTATTACAAATGTAATATTATAAATTTTAAGAACTCACAAATATAAACAATACTGTTATAGATTCCCTGTGTCCTAATCAAAAACAGGATAAACTCACTAAGTTAATTATCAAAAAAAATACACACATACAGCAATAATTCTCTACTTAAGTAACACAAAAATATTAAAATTACGATAAACTTCTGTTCGATGTCTTGCAGCTTTAGAAATTTACGTTACGCTAAAATATGTTTAAAAAATTATACAACATAGATTAAGTCAAATGCTATATATATATAGTGTCACAGATAAGGTCGGCATCATATGGGACTTTATTTTATTTATTGATTTAGGTGGCAAAATTTAACTTTAGAGTTATATGGTCTCTGATCAAAATAAAATTAACGTATTATAAAAAAACAGTGTGTGCACTATGTGCGCATATTTGAGTGAAACTAGTTCATCTAGTTGGCTGAAAAAATTGGCATATTTATATAAAATTAAAAGAAATAACTTTTTCAAATATTTTTTTCGAAATTCTGCAAAGAAACGAATTTTCTCACCAATTGTTTAAATTGTCAAATTTGAGTTGTAATTAGAGATCCAACCTTGACATGTTAATTAAAGATCCAACCCCGGAACTATGTTATGTTACAACTGTAACAATAGATCTTGTATTTTCAAATAAAACACTGGATTTCCCTCATAACTTCTTTATTACATTTTAGTACTTAGGATTGCGACACAAACATGCGTATCGTGCGAGCGCACGGTACCGACTGACTGCGGCGGGAGCCTCACTCACAATCTTATCTCCCGCAACATTCTATCGCCTCTGTCATAAAAACCATGCATTATGAATAATACAATCTGACATAATACATAAACCATAATTTGTTAATCATAACAATACACTATATAAACAAGGTACTCATAAAAATCATAACACTCGGCCATCCTACTTTCCGGTCGTCCTCGACTTCCCTCCTTTATTGCTTCTGAAAAGATAAATAAAAAAAAAGAAAAAAAAATATTTATTTTTAAGTTTCTATGCTCGCATTAGAGCTTTACTTATTTTTAAGTTTTTATGCTCGCATTAGAGCTTTACTTATTTTTAAGTTTTTATGCTCGCATTAGAGCTTTACTTATTTTTAAGTTTTTATGCTCGCATTAGAGCTTTATTTGGATTTAAGTTTTTTTGCTCGCATTAGAGCTTTATTTATTTTTAAGTTCTTATGCTCGCATTAGAGCTTTATTTGTTTTTAAGTTTTTATGCTCGCATTAGAGCTTTACTTATTTTTAAGTTTTTATGCTCGTATTAGAGCTTTACTTATTTTTAAGTTTTTATGCTCGCATTAGAGCTTTATTTATTTTTAAGTTTTTATGCTCGCATTAGAGCTTTATTTATTTTTAAGTTTTTATGCTCGCATTAGAGCTTTACTTATTTTTAAGTTTTTATGCTCGCATTAGAGCTTTATTTATTTTTAAGTTTTTATGCTCGCATTAGAGCTTTATTTATTTTTAAGTTTTTATGCTCTCTTTAGAGCTTTATTTATTTTTAAGTTTTTATGCTCGCTTTAGAGCTTTATTTATTTTTAAGTTTTTATGCTCGCATTAGAGCTTTATTTGTTTTTAAGTTTTTATGCTCGCATTAGAGCTTTATTTATTTTTAAGTTCATATGCTCACATTAGAGCTTTACTTATTTTTAAGTTTTTATGCTCGCTTTAGAGCTTTATTTATTTTTAAGTTTTTATGCTCGCATTAGAGCTCTACTTATTTTCAAGTTTTTATGCTCGCATTAGAGCTCTACTTATTTTTAAGTTTTTATGCTCGCATTAGAGCTCTACTTATTTTTAAGTTTTTATGCTCGCATTAGAGCTCTACTTATTTTTAGGTTTTATGCTCGCATTAGAGCTCTACTTATTTTTAGGTTTTATGCTCGCATTAGAGCTCTACTTATTTTTAGGTTTTATGCTCGCATTAGAGCTCTACTTATTTTTACGTTTTATGCTCGCATTAGAGCTCTACTTATTTTTAGGTTTTATGCTCGCATTAGAGCTCTACTTATTTTTAGGTCTATGCTCGCATTAGAGCTCTACTTATTTTTAGGTTTTATGCTCGCATTAGAGCTCTACTTATTTTTAGGTTTTATGCTCGCATTAGAGCTCTACTTATATTTAGGTTTTATGCTCGCATTAGAGCTCTACTTATTTTTACGTTTTATGCTCGCATTAGAGCTCTACTTATTTTTAGGTTTTATGCTCGCATTAGAGCTCTACTTATTTTTAGGTCTTATGCTCGCATTAGAGCTCTACTTATTTTTAGGTTTTATGCTCGCATTAGAGCTCTACTTATTTTTAGGTTTTATGCTCGCATTAGAGCTTTACTTATCTTTAGGTTTTATGCTCGCATTAGAGCTCTACTTATTTTTAGGTTTTATGCTCGCATTAGAGCTCTACTTATTTTTAGGTTTTATGCTCGCATTAGAGCTCTACTTATTTTTACGTTTTAGGCTCGCATTAGAGCTCTACTTATTTTTAGGTTTTATGCTCGCATTAGAGCTCTACTTATTTTTAGGTCTTTATTTTAATTTATTTTTGTTTTGTTTTAGGTTTAAATCAGTAATACCTTTGTTGTGTTTTATATTCAAAAATAAATCTCATAAGGTCATCTTAACAAAACCAGAATCTAATCCTTAATAAAATAATTAATAACCAAATTTCAAAATATAGCAACTGACAATACACGCCTTATACTGGCTGCTAAAGTATTTGCTTATATTAACACCATGTAAACATTTAATTCTGATCTACTTAAATTTTGATTTTTGTTTTATTTTTAATAGTAAGTAATAATGAAAATAAGTAAAGTGGGGAAAACCTAATCCACTTTTAAATTGTTGTATTAAGAGTAAATTGTAACTTTAAAAGAACGTTCGTTCATCCTGACCTTACTCGCATCGCTGCAAATCGATGTCCCTTTTTATGGTTCTAAGAAATTGAATGTTGAAACATACAAAACTTTATATCTACTTAATAATTGTTCGCCTTAAGTGAATCCATAAAGTCAAAGAGTATTTTATATTAGACGTTAGATTTCTTTTTTTTTTAATATTAGACGTCACATTATGGCAGATACTGTATTTTGTAGTACCCCAATTGTCAGAATTAATTATTTTTATTACAAACTCATTTGATCTTTGATTATTGCATAGATTTCATTTAGTTTTTGACTGAAAATTTTATTTACTATGGAACTGTAATTTTTTTTATATTTAGAAATATTTATCTGCCAAAAGCTTTCATAAACTGATTTATTTTTCTTTTACTTCTGTTTGCAGTTTTAAATCACACTTCTCCAAATATGAGAATTAAATTCACCTTGCTTTTCATACAGTAACCAACCAAGTATATTTTCAATCGATTCATATTTTGACCCTATTTTAATAAGAATAAGTATTAATGAATAATATTGTAATTATTTTTAATACTTAAGATATTTCGTTTTTATTTTGTTATAATTTTTTTATTATTTTTACTGAAAAGTTTAGATTCAAATAGACCACCAATCAGAACCCAGTTGAAGAGGATTGGGCCCATAATCCCCTGCAACCAAAGATCCTCAATGATCATTATCGAAGCCAAACATTAATTAATTAATATGGGTTGCAGCATTGTAACCCTGTGCTTTTCACCTAGTTCTAATTTTGTACCTTCCTGTAAAATTTAATTCATTGAAACTGAAACTTTTGTTTTAACTGGATATGTTTTTTTTTTCTTATACATGATAGTCAACTTCATGAGAGACTGGTATTTTTTTATAATTCCTTGTACGAAATACAGTGGTAATTGTATGCAGTAATTTGTTTGTAACAGTTTTTTATTATAAGTTATTTTTTTTACCAAAGAACTTTAGTTTTTATCAATATGCTTCGAACATTTTATTAAACTATCGCAGTTGTCTTTAAAACAAAATATAGAAATATTAGAAATATTGATGATATTCTGATCCTCTTTGTTTAGCAAGTACTTAGTCATATTTAATTCTTGGTATTTTTAATTAAAAAGAAAATTTTATCCTGTAAACATACAGGGTGCAATTTGAGTGTTTTTGCTTGAACTCTGTTGTGGTTAAATAGGAAATGATATTTACTCAATTGTTTTTAATAAGAAATTATTGAGTTTTGATAAACTATATACAGCAGTCAAATTTGCAACATTCCATGAAAGCTGGAGGCAATGAAATTGATATCTGTACCTAACTGCTATTCATAAGTAATAAACATAAATTATTATTTTGTTTTTTTCTGATACTTTAGTGTTGATGAACACTACAGATTGAAATTATATTTTAATTTAATTAAATTCGATTTTTTAAATGCATTAAGAATTTTGTTAAATAAATAGTACAGAGTGAATAATGGTGTGATGACTTGAAAGAATACATATGATGGTTGAAATCAAGTTCCAACTGTATAAGTAGTAGGTAGTTGCTCAATTTGTTTCTATATAAAAGAAACAGATACTTCATATTCTTCTAAACTTCATATTCCAAATCGCTCAGCTCAAACTTATCATCTGTAAATTGCTCTACTCGGCTGTGCTACCAAAAGAGACACCTTGCTCTCTCTAGGGTTCTAGAATCTTGATAATATCTCCCAATTCATTTATAATTTATAATTCATGAAGCCCTTTAAATATGTCTTCCATGTCACTAAAACAGATTTCAATAAAAGAGATTAGCGAATAAATCATGGAACAAAATAATAATCCTTCAAAAAGTGAAATCATATACTGTTTCCAAAGAGAACATTTAGAATAAACATTTTTTTTTTGGAAGTAGAATGTTGTGAGGACATTGCATTCAATGCTAATTTATTTTATTTTTGTTGCAAAACAGTCTGATTTCTTATATTGATAAACTTTATTTTTTTTAATTGCTATTGTCTGAAGTTACAGCTTTTGGTATTTCAAACTTCCTATTTCTTTTTATTTATTTTTTTTTTGAGGCCGAACAAAAGTAATTATTTAAACTTTTTATTCCTTCGACACTCTATCTTCTGGTAAAATCCTGAAGGCTTTACTAAAACCATAACATAAAATATAATCAACACAACACGAAATTAATTAAATGGTTTCTTTTAAACTCCTCTGTATAAATTGTTAAACATACAAAACATTTTTTTGTGCATCCTAATTTCTTTTTACATATCCAAACAAATATTATTGTGTTATGTAAAAAACTCTGTGTGTTTATCGACCTGTGTACGAACATTTTCTGTTATCAATTATCACATTTTTTTTTTGAAACATATTGTGTAACTCCTTTTATTTTTATTAACAGACTATTTTCCAAGACCGTCCTGAAAATAATAATTAGTCCTTAATTATTTTAAAAAGAACGTTATATCTTTATAAGAAACAGAGAAATAATTTTTGAATCATAAACTTTATTAAAACAATAACTATTTTTAGACTATATCGGTCTATAATGTTTGTAGAGATTTATTTTTGCGATTATTTGTTCACAGTGTAAATTTAAACCTTGGTGATATTTTAAACCTTCATATTGTTTAATTTTATTCACTAGAAATGAATAGCCTTTACAAAATCAATTTAAATAATTTAGACATTAAACATTTGATTTTGCTTGTATCAAATTTGCAAAGAGATTATGCAAAAGATGCTTGTTTTTAATTTAGTTAAAACATTTTTTTGTTATACAGGCTGCCCTATATTGATATCACTATCATTAATTGATCTGAACCTTTTATTTTATTTGATTCTTTTACAAATTCAATTTATTGGAATATTAATTTCAATAACGTCTTTAAAATCATAAACAAGCAACTAAAAATTTTATATTCGTAACTATGAAACATAAATTAACAATTAATTGATATCTGTGTAGGTACTTATCTTATTCGAATGTATCCTCTGAAGCTATATTTTCTCACTGCTTTAGTGTTTATGTCAACATGGTCAATCAAGACTTATTTTAGCAAACATGACTTGCAGTTTGCACCTTGCACATCGTAACAGCCTTGTCTTTTCCCATTTTTGAAGTAGGAGTGGATAAGCCAATTTCCAAATGTTCCTGTATGTACTATTATCCTTTTTATTCACTAACACTGCTGGATTTGTTGCTTTATGGCTTTATGTCCTTTTCCAGCAACTTAACTTATGGATTCACACACAACATGGCATATTGGCACTTTTTAAACTTTTGTGGTACTTCTAGTAGTTCTATCCAACTTCTGATATGTAACAATAGATCTTGTATTTTCAAATAAAACACTGGATTTCCCTCATAACTTCTTTATTACATTTTAGTACTTAGGATTGCGACACAAACATGCGTATCGTGCGAGCGCACGGTACCGACTGACTGCGGCGGGAGCCTCACTCACAATCTTATCTCCCGCAACATTCTATCGCCTCTGTCATAAAAACCATGCATTATGAATAATACAATCTGACATATACATAAACCATAATTTGTTAATCATAACAATACACTATATAAACAAGGTACTCATAAAAATCATAACACAACCCTTCGGTATTGACATATGTCAGATGATTGTTAGAATGGGCGCCTAGTTAGCGTAAGTTACGTCTCATGAACCCGATGTTTGATAAACTTGTGTAGTAATTCCACGTTTATCAGTTTATTATTGTTATAAGCCAACAGTATTTTACAGTTCCATATAAAGGTTGATTCTCACTATACCTTCCGTTTCCATTCCATATCCGTTCCGTATTTTTATTGTATTCACGCTATACGTAAGCTTCCATTCCGTATCAGTTCCATACTTTTTATTGTCCAATTCATATCATTACGAAAGTTTTATTTTACAAATTTGTATTTTTGAAAAAGGAAATAAATTTAATTAAGAGGCGAAAGAATAAATAAGTATCAGCAAAATTTTAACAGAGCTGGTACAAATGTAAGAACTTGACAACCCTGTTTCAGATACGCTGTAACAGTCAAATTTCCTCGCAATGACCTCTGTGTGCTAGCTCATAAATTATCGCAAATAACTATTATTTTTGCATCATGTTTACTATAATTTTAAATACAACCCGATATACACCGCGATATTATACAGCTACAGCTCAACAATATTGTCACTGGATACGGCCGCCAGGCATTAAAATTTTTGTCGACCTCTCTTTATCTTTGGTCATCACCTGTGCGTGTCCGTCACTTGTCACTGTCAGATCAAATCAGATGTTTTTGGATTTATTTATCCTTTGTTTTGGTTATTGAAATTTTATAATTATCAGATAAAATTTCGTAGTTAAATCGTTTATTTTTGATGTGGATCGCAGTGTGACAATTCTTGGCACCCAACGCTTAGGGTCGGTTTAACGTTTAGGGCTGATTTAACATTTAGGGCTGATTTGTTCAGTCGTCTATCCACCAAGAAAATGTATGGAAGGATATGGAACCGAAGGAAAACGAAACGGATAGTGTCCTATTCATTTACATGATATAATATTTTATGTAAACGGAAGGGAAACGGAACAGGGAGCTGATATGGAAGGTATAGTGAGAATCAACCTTAATGCGGTCTTTATCTGTGAAACTGTATAAATATAATTAAATTATTTGCAAACTTGAACATTTTTCATCTTTATTTTCAGAAAACATTTTCTAATTAAACAAAGAACACATCCCTGAGAAAGTTGCAAAGTGAAAAGAGAGTATATTATTCGGTATTAGTCTCAAACGGGGTGGCTAAGCCACGAGCTTGGCGTTGCCGTGTTTACTTACAGCGCTTTGCACTTTACACCGACAATAATACCAAGATTTCGATCGTATGTCTTCTAAATTGAAGGTGGGATATTGTTAAAAGGAAGAACAACAACTTTAGAATGAATTGTACTTAGGACACTTAAAGTAATAGAACAAACGTTTAGTTTTTACAGCTTCTAATAGAGTTTTTTTGAATCATCACTGATTGATAAATTAATTTAAATGTATTTTCTTTCTTTAAAAATGTCCTATGGGTATGTCGCCACTGTAAGAAAATGTACAAAACAAAATAGTTATTTTTTGTAAACATGCTGCGTTAATCCAACGGACACTAATTGTCAGCAGTTAGGTTTACTGAAAAACAAATTTGCCTAACGAACAAAAAATGCTTAACGTTTCGGGAAGTATATCTTTTCCCATCATCGAAAACAAAAAAAAACACAAAGAACAATGAAAAAACTATTTAAAATACTTAAATGCAACTATTCGATAACACTTTAGTTTTTTAAACAGATACGTCTATAAAAACCGTTGACGTTCTGTTGAAATTACATTACATCAAGATAAATTTCAAAATTAACAATTACTACCTGATAACAATTACTTAATAAGGCCAAACCAAAAAGCTTAAAAATTTCTGTATGATTATTTTTTAATTTGTTTTTAATTTTTACTTATATTATGTTTATTTATGTTATGTTTTTTAATAGCAAAGAAGCAATTTCCATAGATTACTAACCTCTAGAGATGCCTGAGCAATACGTTTATTTTTATTAATTTGTATTAAAAAAGTTTCTTTTAATGTTCTTTTTGATGCTATCGCTTTTTTTATGATTTGTATTAAACTACCTGAAACTAAAGTCATCTCTATTTTGATTAAATTTAACAGGTTATAGAGATATATTTAGGACACAAAACGATCGTCACTTTAGAGACATAATAGAGCATTCTATATTTTTTTTTTTGAGGGGAAAAATCTTCGAAAGACACCTGCCTGATGTCTGGCGGCAGGTAGTGTGGGATTTTTATCCACTAAAAACCGCCTCTCGTTTCGTTTCTGCCAGTTGAGTGAGGAACTACCGGTAGGTATTACTTCTCACTCTCTGGCTGTTGCCTTAGCTGCGTTGCCTGCTCTCCAGTCTGTTCTTCTGTTTTTGTGAGATTACTTTTCTCGCCATGTCTATCTTGATGACAATGGAATATTATAGTACCATAAAGGGCATTTAAAGTGGTACCATAATATAGTATCATAATATGGCACCACTTCCTGATGATTGCTTGGACTTAAATTTGGTATCGTTGCGTATCTTCGGTGACAATGCAATATTATGGTACCATGATGCGCAAGCTTAAGTTGCCCTTAGTGGATTCAAATTTTAAAAGAACTCCTTATCGAAGGATTAGTTTTACATTTATAGGAAAATAAATACCTTGTAATAATGATGCATTAATAGAAATGCGCAGATATACAGGGTGAGACTTAAATAAGTACAAATATTTTTAGGCTTGATATACACACACCGGAAAAATCTAGGGATATAATTTTATTAAAGTTAAAAATAAATGTTTTGAATAAACAACCACATATTTGTAGGCCGATTCTTTCTACTTCGATTGAAACGAAGTAGTCACACCTGTTATTTCAAAATTTGGGTTATTTGCAGAAATGTTTGTGCATTTTTTGTCAAATGTATAAAAAGCACCTAGCATCAATTATTCGAATTTAACCTGTCCTGGCTATGTTTTTATGATAACTGACCAGAATTCATTCAAATAAGTCTGTTTAGTATTAAACGACATTATGGAGCGTAGACATCTTAACAGAGACGAAATGCTAAGGGCCATGGGTATGCTCGAAGCTGGAATGCGCCAAATCGACGTAGCTAGAGCATTAAATACAACACAAAGTGAAAAATCGCGATTAAGTGCACGCTACCGTGCAAGTGGTGATGTTGCTGAAAGGCACACAGAGCGACATCGCGTTACTATCCCTCAGCAAGATCATTTTTTACAATTAAATGCTCGACGCCGACCGACTCTTAGAGCACCAGAGCTTAGTTTAATTCTCCAGGAAACACATAATGTAACCGTTAGTCCTGACACTGTCCGCAATAGATTAAGAGAGGTCAATTTAAGAAGCAGACGCCCCTGGAGAACTCAACCCTTAACGAGAGAAAATCGAGAGGTACGATATTTGTGAGCTCAAGATCATGTTCAGTGGTCGAATGAACAATGGGCCAATTTTCTCTTCACGGATAAGTCACCCTTTGGAATTCATCCTGATTCGAGAAGGCTTAGGGTATGGAGAGAACCAGGAAATCTTATTCGGTTGGATCATGTTCAGGAAGTGCACCCTTATCAAGGTGGAACAGTTATGGCCTGGGGAGGAGTCCAGTTAGGCCGAAAAACCGATCTCGTTTTTCTTGAAAGGTTTCTAACAGGAATCACATACCGTGATTTAATTCTTGAGCCTGTCGTGTTACCATATGCCAATGATATTGGGAGAAACTTCATTCTCATGCATGACAATGCACGGCCTCATACAGCCAGTGTGGTAAGTGAGTTTATCAATGCTCATCAATTAAACATCTTACCCTGGCCGGCACAATCCCCTGACCTCAACCCCATCGAGCACGTATGGGACGCGGTCCAAAGAGGAATTTTGAGAATGGGTATGCCTCGTGAAACTCGTAGGGATCTGGTTCGGGCCGTGAATGCAGCGTGGCAGGCTGTACCTCAAGAAGAGATCGACAACCTGATCAGGAGCATGGAGAGAAGATGTAAGGCTGTAATGAACAGTAGAGGAGGCCATACCATTTATTAAGTAAAAATGGTTTTATCTTTTTTTTTTAATTCACAGTTTAGAATAAAAAAAAATTGTGTATTTTTGTGTGAGTTCAATAAAATCGAGGTATATTTGAAAAATTCGGTAAATTTCGCATTTTTATTTCCAATACGTCCTCTAAACTATTTGTTTATTTTAATTTTATTATATCAGAAATGCAAAAAATAAAATTACTGACGATGGCTGGATAAAATTGTAATATTCCTAGACTTTTCCGGTGTGTGTATTTCGACCCCAGGAACACGACGAGTGTCTATTCGCAAAGATGTTGAAAATCGTGCATTTTCTTTTAAATTTTCCTCAATATTTTAGAATTTTTTTTTAGAAATGCCTGTTCCCCGAAAATTTTCCTACGGTATAATTTCTTTATCTCTGATATTACCATGGTTGCGGCTTTACTCTATGGCTACGACACTAAAATGGATTCAAATACAGAAAAAATCCGGTGGCTCTCATTTTTTTTTAATATAAATATTTTTTTTTTAATTTTCAAACTTGAATAACTCGGTTATTTTGGACTGGACCTAAAAACGACAAAGAGTAAATATTTTTTGATCGAGATCTTCCAGCCCTGAAAATATTTGCACTTATTTAAGACTCACCCTGTATAACTAAAAAATTGAAAATAAAATTATTAATTGAAAAACTATTTTTTACAAGCTTTATTAACAAGCTTTTCTATAAATTCTTTATATAGAAAAAAATAAACCAAATTTAACTTTTTTTAGAATTTTAGTTTCAAAAATTATATGAACTTGTTCTTTCATACATTCGTAATCCTTTTCATAATCACATTATCAGATATCTATAATATCTCGTAATTAGTAAAAACGTAAATTATTATTATGCACAATGAAACAGATTATAATTTCTCTTTCAACCGGAGTGGCTTTATCAAATCCGCTTTCGCTAACAACCGTAATTTCAAAGTACTTCAAAACATCCGAACAAAGTAATAATAGCCAAAAAGGCAAATGTGAGAATACTACACAGCGGGAATAATTATCTACCCCCAATATTTTGGAATTACCTGAAAGTAGACTTTTAGGCGGATTAAACCGGCCTCCACATTCATATTTCCATTGATGTTTTCATTTCAAACCGAGGTTCATTCTGAATGTATATTAGGGTGAGATTGGTGAAGCAAATCCCAAGTAATTATTAGCAAGTCACTAAACTTAATAAGCAGTGCTACCGGCAAAGATATTTTCGTTCGGTAAAGATATTTTATATACCCAAATCATATTTTTAATCATATCTTATTTTTTCAAATCGTAAGATGGTGACTCATTAACATATTTGGAAAAAGTATTTTTTATGAATAATTTGGTACCTTGGTGTTTCGAGTCAAATTGTCGATAAATAAATGTTCTAATTTTAAATATACCCTATGCAAAAATGTCAAAAGTTGATATATGATGTTCTGATTCTGTTTGGAGGATCATTTTCTATCGCATAAACTAAAAAAATACCGAGGGTGCCATTTAAAAATCAAAAGTTGTAGTAATTTCCGGTGAAACAGTAAGTGACCGAAAACAATTGAATATGTCAATTAATCCTAATTTATGTCATATACTAACATACCAAATCTCGATTTTTATCTGAAAAAATAAAAAAGTTATAGGTGTTAGCCACTTTTGAGACGACCCGGTATAATGCAGGCTTAATTAGTGGCAAGATATATTTTTAAATTTTACTTTTGACATAACTTTTATTTTTAAATAACCTAACATAGTCAATATAATTCATAGTCAAGATTATAAAGAATAAAGCGTAAGTAATATTGTTATTTGAGTAATAAAGATATTAGTAAATTGAAAAATTTACGAGTTTTTAAAATTTTGTTAGAATATTTATCATTCAGTCTGAAAATTTAAAAAAAGTCGGATTTGTTTTTTTAGTAGACAAATGGCCTCTTCGGATAAAGGTTTTTTTTCAAGTTCTCGGAGTAATCATATTGGCCTATAACAACTAGTCTTAATTTGAAGTTTTTAATTTGAAGAAATTTTGGTGTACCTATTATACAAGTTTTTTATCATAATTTTGTAATATACGAATCACTTTTTTTATTATTACTTTTCAATTTAGTTAATTTTGGACAAACATATATGTGGTTTTAAATACAGTTAATTTTTTAACAATTAAATCTATAAAAAAATATTAACCTATTTTTTAACAATTAAATCTATTAACAGTTAAATTTATTAGCAATTAAATTTATTAACAGTTAAATATCCTATGCCAAACGAGAGCAAGCGAAAATCTATCAAAGAGAGATCCAGAAGAATATGGAATATTAACAGAAATTTAAAAAAAGTGTAAGGTTATAATATTATATTTCTAAAAAACAAGCCTGTTAGATGTGGGACAAAATAAAATTCTAAGCCTGTGCGAATTAAAATCATAACTAGGCACGTATATATTCTCCATAGTTAATAAAAATAAAGTTTTAAATAGAATTATTATTATGAAAACTCCTTGTAATTAATACCATTATCAGTATTCTTGTCCTCGTCGTTACACATCATAATATTTAGTACAAACGTAGTTTTATTATACGGTATTATAATAAAAAAAACAGTGTCAAAGATGGCTGGGGAATGACAATAGATGATAACTTTAGCGAGATCAATCTCTAGACGTCATTTATTAAAAATTGACATAAAACTTAATACTAATTATAGTAAGGTTAACGGAGGACAGAACTTTTTCCAGACGCACAAATTTATTTTCAAAAAAAAGATTTTTTGTCGAATTTTAAACTACACCGTTTTAAAATGATTTTTACTCATTATACAACCTTAATAAATTACAACCTTTTTAAAGCATACTGGCAGTAAGCACCATAAAACATAAAGAAGAGTAGAGGCAAAGTAAATGACGTCTAGGGCTTGACCTTGCCAAAATTATAACCAATTGTCATTCCCCAGCTGTCTGTTTTTTTTCGATCGTATGGTATTTCAATAGGATAAAAGGTATGCGGACGAAAGGAGGAAAATCAAAACACAACAAATTATTATTAATATTAAAACCTAAACAGATGAAATTTATGATGAATGTATAAGGACTCTAAATAATATCCAAGAATCCACTTTAAACTGTTAGGAACCTTCAAGCGGAATATTCCTTCGAGATCCTTCGACGCTGAATCGAACAGAATGCTCCGTTCCCACACTACCTTATCTCAGGTTGTAAAATACATTTCCCGGATTAGTATAAAGTAGTGCTGACCAGGGATATAAACCCTAAGTTATTTCCACGTTATATTATCTAACTTGGGTATGCAAACCCGGTAAAATCCTACCTGCATACTTACGACTCACATCTTATGCAAAACCTATAATTTATTTAAACTTTATGCCCCCGGGCCAGTAAAATTGGTAACATAATGGCGAGCTTACGGCATAAAATATTTTTGGTTAAAAAGAGAAAATATATGATTTAGTGCTAAGAGTTTTATTACATGTTCTAAAATATGTTTTTTATGACTTATTATTTAACAGTGTCCTGTATGCATTAAATTAGATTTTTAAAGGGCCTAGATATACAGTATGTTCCCGGATTCTCTTTACAAAAGGAAAAACTTTTTAATTATTGATATTTAGAGGAAAATGCATTCTTCATAAAAATTTTTGCTTCTTCTAAAATGGTTAATCCCTTTTTTTTAACATGAAAATATGGTTAATTCCTTTCGCGTTCCTAAAAATCAAAAGGCGTTTCTATGGTAATATAATTTCGATTTCATTCTTTGATAGCTGCTTCTTATTAATTTTGATTAACGTCATATTTTTTGTTCTCCTTAAATAAATAAATAAATAAATGCCTTTATTGTCAAAAAATTTTACAATTTGTAGACAAAGGAAAACTAAACAAACAAAGTCAACAAACAAGGTACACAAACAAACAAACAAAATATAATACAAAACATTATACAAATAATATTGTCAGCCTTTTTTAAAATAAACATATATAAATGTTTACAATGTCAAGGAACAAAAAAATAAATATAATATTCAAAAATATTTAGTTAGTTTATAGTAAATATCAATGTCCTCTAAATAAATTTATTTCGATGTATTAGTAAATATAGCAATAGCAAACATTAGACCAGTGTTTAAAAGATCAAATTCGATTTTCAAAATATAATTCATTTACAGCGTAGAAAGCTTTGTCTAGTAAATAAGAGTTCAATGCTTTGCGAAATGAAGAAAATTATGTTATGGATTTGATTTCAAATGGCAGATGATCTCGCAAGAGCTCTCTTCTGGAGCTTGAAAATGCGGTCAAATTTAGTCGCAAAACACGTAGCTCAGAATGGAAGGGCATACCTGAGGTGCGACTCAAAAAGTGCATAATAAACAGTTCTGGCCACTGACAAGTTAAGTCCAAGTTAAGTAAACTATCTCATTTTCTGAGAACTACATATTATCACCCTTTGTAGCATTGAACTAAATAAATTTTGTGCTTCTTTAAGCTTCAAAAATAGCAAAAAATATGACCGTTAATTAAAATTCTATTAATAACTCTATCAATATCAAAGAAAGAAATCGGAATTATGTTACCATAGAAACGCCCTTTAATCTTTAGGACTTAACTTCATTCACAACCTTCATCAAACTTTTAACTTATGATTCATTACTTCAAACTTATGATTCAAACTTCAAAAACTTTAGTAGAAAAAGTTATCAAACTTTTAACTTATGATTCAATACTTCAAAAATACTTGTGATAAATGTCATTTTGGCCTTTGAGTATCATCCGTCAAGAGATATTGTGGTTAGAAATCAAAAGTTAATTGTTTGATAAGCTAAATATTGGGCTTTCTCTATGGATACCACTGACTACCGCAAGCTGTTGCCAGGGTATTCTATTTTAATTGTGTTTTTTAGACATTGTGAATGATCGTAAACTAAAAAGTATAAAGTGTAATTGAAACAACTAATTTATTCAAATAATTGCGAGGTTCTGAATGAAGCTTTAGACTAAAATTGAACTGTGTTATTGTTTTTTTAATTATCTCTAAAACGGTATGGAAATTTGAAAAAGTGTAAATCAGACTAGCCATTAGAACAAGCAGAAATTTTTATGAAGAATGCATTTTACTCAAAATATCAATAATAAAAAAGTTTTTCCTCTTCTAAAGACCATCCGGGGAATTGTATTCGGAAAACTTCGTCAACATATTTTCTTATTATTAACATATCATAGACATCAGTTTTTAATCATCTGCTGATGACACTAACATGGTTAGGTACACAAATTGTAACATGGTTAGCGTAACGCGCGTTCAGTGCGAAATTAAAGTGTTTTGGTGTATTGTAGTGAACTAGTGTTTTATTTTTCTATTGTTCCAACACTCAACTGTTATTAATATATTCTTATAACTATTAATTTATGTCCCAAAGTGCTTCGTTTTAAAGATACAGGGTTTACAAGTTTACAAAATTGAACATGTGGGCTAGATTGTGTTAGATTGAAATCACAAATTTCAAATGTTTTTGTGTCGAAGGTTCTGTTTTATTATAATTTTTTCTCAAAAAATAAATATGATTAATTTAAAAAAATAAAAGGTTCCCGATTATTTTAGCCAAATAAATATGTAGTTAACATAGCGAGTCTTAAATAAGTGTAAATATTTTTAGGGGTTGTATATTTCGATCCAGAAACACGATTATGAGATTTTTTTCGCGAAAAAAAAATTTGGCAAATTTGAAAATTGTTGAAAAAATTGGATTTTTTTTAGTTCTTAGTTAAAAAACATCCACAAGAAAGAAATCCCAAAAAAGATCCAGTGGTTCTCAAAATTTGAGCAAAAAATATTTGTTTTCCGAAAATTTCAAAGTAAAGTGACTCGGTTATTTTGGACTTATTTTAAAAACGGTAAAGAGAAAATATGTTTATTTTATCGAGATCTACCAGCCCCCCCTAAAATTGCACTTATTTAAGACTCACACTGTATATAAATATCGATTTTTACCAAGAGGTTGTTTTTACGTAAAAAACGGCGGAAATGAATATGTTTTCACTCAGTAGTTTTAGGTACAGACGAAAAGTTATTACTCTTCTCTCTCTCTCTCTCTCTCTCTCTCTCACACAAACCAGTTAATTAGGAGTCGTATTGACATCGAAATAAAATTTATCATGAAAAAAAGACACCAATTTTCATTCAAATATTGACGTTAGTTCAGAAATTATTAGGAAAAAAAATGAAATAACCGAAACGAAGCATTTTAGGACACATAACTTTATATGAACTTTTTACCTACTTTTTAGGTAGAACATACTGCCGAAGTTACCCAAATACAGTTCGGTCTACCCTGTAGTTTACTTAAGAAACATTCATATAATTCTCTTTTATATGCAACAGTGATGAGTATTTACAATTTTATTCATCTTCTTACTACCGAATATTAAAGTTTTCATAATATATACCTACGTTTACGACTATGCTTCTAAAACTTATAATTTGAACTTAAGTAATAACTTAGGTTTTAATTACTTTAATGAAAGTATCGTCAATTTATACTATTAACTAATTAAACCAAGGATTTCATTATTTTTGTAGTAAAACCTAACTTGACAATAACAAAATAGTAAAACATACAGTGATAACCACACTTTACGATAGTTTTAACATGTTTCTTGAAGGTTTAATTATACTTTTGAGAATTTAATTCATACAATTTACTATTCATCATTATAAATACCTGTTTCTTTAGCATCATAAAAATATACGTCTAGTTAAATTTTGAAGTAAATTCAATCTAACAATACTGACAAAGATCTGTACTGTATGAAACTTTAAACTCAAAAAGTCGATTTGTATGTGATACAACGCCTTTTGTATTAAATTGTTTACATGACATAAAAAATCTGTCCGGCATCTTTATATGTCTTGATGCAATTCCCTGGCCACGGCATTACAGCCAGGGACAAGACAGTGAGATGCTTCTTAGACCGAGCTAAAGTGCTAGAGGAGATACCTCCAGCACCTGACAAGGAGCTTCCCCACCAATGGCAAGGTTTTGCGTCTCCTAGGGGAAGTTTTTTTTGGTTCATCTTAATAGCTTTATTTTTGTCGGAGATATCCGCCTTTGAAAACAACACTGAATGTTTTTCGTAATTTTTACATTAAAACTATGCCTTTACTTTTGGTCCAAGTCAATAGACCTATTAAGTTGTAGTCCCGAAGCAGACCTTCATGACAAAAATTTACTTAGTTTATTCCTCTTTTTACAGTCCGATCACTTATTTGTCCGTTCCGTAGGTGCAATTTATTATAAATTTGAAAAGCTCACAAACGGCTCGGCGGTTTCTTAGCGATAAACTTACAATACGTCGATTGTCTCGTTCGATGTTCTCACACGAAGGTTCCTGGATGTCTAGTATATCAACATGTCTCAAGGAACCGACTGTACTGTACTTCGTGCACATCTAAATCGGTTATGGACATTTACAACTTTCAATCCGCATAGAGGTTGATTCTCACTATACCTTCCATATCAGCTCCCTTCCGTTTCCCTTCCGTTTACATAAAATATTATATCATGTAAATGAATAGGACAATGCACACTATACGTTCCGTTTCCCTTCCGTTCCATATCCTTTCCTTCCAGACATTTTTTTGGCAGACGGACCGAAGCGTATCGGAAACAGCGTTGTCAAGTTCTTACATTTGAACCAGCTCTGTTAAAATTTTGCTGATATTTATTCATTCTTTCACCACTTAATTAAATCATTACCTTTTTAAAAGGAAACAAATTTCTAAAATAACACCTTCGTAATGATATAAATTGTACAATAAAAAGTATGGAACTGATACGGAACGGAAGCTTACGTATAGCGTCAATACAATAAAAAATACGGAACGGATATGGAATGGATATGGAATGGATATGGAATGGATATGGAATGGATATGGAATGGATATGGAATGGATATGGAATGGAAATGGAAGGTATAGTCAAACAATCAACCTTTAAATGGCCTACACAATTTTGCTAATAAGAGCAAAAGTGCAATAAGGACAAAAGTCAGTGGCACTACATATTTTTTTAGAAAAATATTTCATTGATAACCCGTACGCACGGGTCTGGTAAATCTGTCGAAACTTTTTTAGCATTAAGATATGCAGAATTTATAGTAACTTTTACCCTCCAAATTTCATTCGATTCATTAAAAGAACTTAATAGAAGAAAATTATAATAAATCGAAAAAAAAAATGAAGAATTTAACCTGTTTTTTTTTATTATTATTACGCAAAATTGTTAGAAAGCCACCGAGCTAGTTGGTTTTTATTCTAAACTAGAGGCATATAAAAATATGTTTCAAATTTTCGTTTTACTAGCCAAATTCCCAAATTTATTCGAGAAATAAACTCACCATTAATATAGAAATATTATTTATTAATAGGTACGTTACAGGTACCTTTACCATGATACGTTATAGCTTGTAATGTAATATCCTTGTATATCATCAACTAAGTTACCTCCTCTTCCATGTTTGAAGAAGTTTGCACATCAAAAAGAAACTACATTTGCCTTTTTAGAAGCATCACTCCTTTGTTTTAGAGGTCGTTTTGCATCGCTTGTTTCCCATCCGCACTTTCTAATTTAATAATCGAGTTGGCTCATCCTTTGGTCCCGTGTATATTGGGATTTAGCGGGACCCGTATTTTAATAAGCCCCAGGGAAAACTCCTATCCAACTTGAGGTATTTAAAATTCATAGAGTAACGCGATCACCTTGTCGCCCGGAAATAATCCAATTTTAGTCATTAAAAACTGTCAAATTGATTAAGCCTTTCTTGCTAACTGGGTTAATAGCGGAGGGACGACAATTTTAGTCCTATTAAATTTAACAATATAGTCTAAAATTGCATACCTTTTACAATGTAGCAAATTTTAAGAAAGTAAAGTAGTATTTTTAAAATAAGGTCTCCTTTTTGCTGTTAAGGATAATCTGGACGGGACCTATTTTGTTTATACGGAATCCGAACCACGGTCCTCGGCCTATCATTGTCAACGTCCTACCGACTAGGCGAGTGTATAAAGTGACTGTTACTCACGAGATATCCGATCTCATTCAGTCTGCAACCGGCGCACACACGGCAAAATACTATATTTAGCTTGACAAAAATCCAGATTAATTTTTTTATTGTATATGTTTATCCACACATTGTTGTTTTATTACATGTAGGGCTAATTTTAAATATTAAATTTTTCTATTCATCTAGAGCAGTGCAAGCGTTATTGAAAGTTGGCACAAAAAGTTGGCACTTTTCGTGGAACACAAAAGAGTGTCATTTAGACCCAGCACAGCAATTTATTTTTTTCTACTGTCAATAATATATGAAAAAAAAACTTGTAATAAACTTAGAAATTCATAATTTAGAATGTCTGTGATCTTAAAACTTAAAAAATCCTTTCTTAATATTACAGGACTGGTATAGAAATCAGTGCGAGTCCCTGCAAATAAAGGGCTATTTCAAAAAAGGGCAGATTTGGGAAAGCTGTTTTTTATACCTGTATGAAAATACATTAGGGATTTTAATTTTAATAAATTAAAAGCGGAACTCCGTGGAAATCATTACTATAGCTCATTATGAAAACAATATTATAAAAAAATATATCCAAAATAGTGTGTTTAAAATATATTTTATCTACATTCAAAACAGTTCCAATTTATTATGTTGATGTTATTTAATTGTACTACAAGTCTGTAGCTATATTGTTCATAATGATAATTAATTTTCAAATGGCTGTTCTGTGTGTACCTAAATGACACTCTTTTGCGCTCCACGTTTATGTAGGGCTGACGCTCTCCCCAAAAAGTGCGGACTCCATTAACTTTCGGTAGCGCTTGCGCCGTTATAGTTGCTCGGAAAAAATTATAACAATTAAACATAGGTCCACAGATTTTATAAGAACGACAGTACATACGAAAAAACGATTTTTGTAATTTCGATTTGTGTCAAGCTATACATAGCATTTTGCCGTGAGTGCGGCGCGGCGGCGCCTTCATACAACCTTCTTAAAATCAACTGACAATAAACGCCATTAAAAAAATAAAGAAGAGTGTAGCGTTTTTTATAAAACATTACCACTGCGAACGGCAGCTTTTCATCGGAGAGCAGTCGTGGATAAGGTATTTCACTAGAGAAAAAACTAATCAATAACAATAAACAAAAAAAAATATAGATATTGGGCGCCAGGTATGTACAGAGAAAGAAAACACAGCTGTATATTACTTAAAACTAATGGCTATATTTATTCATGATTAATTCTGATGATAAATAGCATTGTACAATTTTAATAATTATTATAGTGGTTAAATACTATTACAAGGCGTAATGTAATGAAACCTAAAATTTAAATCATATTGTAACAACTAAATCGACATAAATGTTCTTAATAATCTAACCACTAAATATAGTCTGTACGATATTATTTAAAATGTACGTTAAGTTAAGACCAGAACTTAAATCTACACTTAGCTATTCTTGAGGCAATCCTGTTTCAAAGAGTAGCAGCGTGAGGTGGGTTCATATCTCTGTACTGTCTGTCGGCGATTCTGTTGGCCAAAACAACAAAAGGGGCCAGAATGAGGATACCATGAATCACTACAGCCGTAGCTACTGACTAGGCTTCAAAATGGGAGCGAAGCAGCATGGGGCTTACGCTGTATTCATACTGTGGCAATATTGGGACACTACCCGTACCTTGGAACACTACTAGGATCTTGGATAATGCCCGTAACCTGGGCCATAAGCTTGGACCATAACCTTGGACACAGTCTGTCCATAAGACAACGGTACAGGGGAACACTACCCGTACCTTTGATACTACTAGGACCTTGGATAATGCCCGTACCTTGTAAATAGTCCGTATCTTGGACCCTAAAAATATGAAACTCTTGTTTAAAACCAAACAAGGTCTAATAAACAAAATAAACCTACCTCGAATTACTTCCGAGGGCTCACTAAATAATAAAGAACATGTCCTTTCTTCCATGTGACATTCTGGAGGACAAAAGAAAAGGGACGCCAATGTGCCAACAAAATACAAATACAAGTTAGGTTGGAACATCCTAAAAATACGCAGTAATAATAACGAATCAAAAAAAATAATATCTCATTTTTACCTGTAACTTCGAAATAGTAGCTGATTCAAATTATACAGCAAGATTTTTATAATTGCAGTTTCTCGAAGCAAGGATTTTTTGACGGTGACAGTCGGACGGTCAAAGCCAAGTGAAGTTAAGCACGGAGAGAGTTGACAGAAGCGATGTTGACAGCGCCTCCTCAGAGCGATAACAGGGTTGTGTCAAACGATAACAGGGTTGGCGGCTAGGAAACGTAAAAATTACGCCAAGCGTGCCAAATAAATTATCAGGCCTGAACGATACGGAATCCGATGACGATACGCCAGACATCATATATATCATATATAAAAAAGACATGTAACGAACTAAAAACGTTACAAGAGTATGGACCAAGTAAATGATTTGGACTTCACCTTGCCACAATTTTGGAATAAAAATATAGTTTTACAGAACTCATATATTTCATCGCATTATTTATCCTGCGTAACAGGATGCGATATTTAATAAATCACAAAAATGGATTTTTTTTTGGAATTTATATAGATCTTTAATAATAATTTTCTTCTTAACGACAGATAAATTATTGCAGAATGTTTAGGAAGGGGGTTAATTACCGCCTTAATTAATTATTAGTAATAACGAGTACTCATCATACAGTCTCAGGGCTTTGACAAAAGCCAGTATCTGACACGGTTCCACAGGGGCCACCTCTCCATCTCCGACATCATGCGTATCAAAATTTATTGCACAAACGGTCGTCTCGGCGCACTCAGTAATAGGATGTTCTGGTGGGAAATTCTATGCACTCGATTGAAAAAAAAATCTGTCAATATTCCAGTAATATTCCATGTAAGAGATCCAAATACTTTAGTAAATAGGCTATGAAAAAAATACATTTTGATATATTGTATTGTGCAAATAAGTTTCCAGGATAAACAAATCTGAATTAGATTAGTCTTGAGTTAAATAGATATAAAATTAAAAAAAAACAATAATTAAGTTCTGTACGATCGAAAAAATAAGGGATTCCGGTAATATTTAATTTCTTGATACACAGGTACTGATCATACTTTATCTCCTTTAAACAAGATCATTTTTTACAGATGCTTTTCCTATACCGGGTGCGTCTCAAAAGTGGCTCACCCCTATAACTGTTTTAGTTTTTCAGATAAAAAAAGAGATTTGGAATGTTAATATATGTGTAAAATCGCTTATTTCTGGGGCTTACTCAACCGGGTCTCACAATGCAAATTCACCTCAAATATCCATTTAGTTGGTCATTGGTAAGCACTCTCTCATTGTACATGAAAATAACAAAACAAACATTTACTGATCTGGATAAAATTGATAGTTAAATAGTAAGACTCCCCCGGGGTTACTCCGCCCCCTAGCCACTGATATATTTTATTCAATATATCCCATTCCATATTTTCCATCTAATTCAAATATCATTCGGTTATATATTGGTTAATCATCTTCAACAACTAGCTAGTGTCACCTGAAATAGTATAGGGGCTTCCCCCGGACGCAATTCTGCCGCTAAACAGATTCGCATCCCAGTCGAATAAGCTAATTGGGGTACCTCACTAGTCTCTCTACCCCAACGCCGCATCGTGTCAATCGAGAAGACAAGGGAGACCTTAAACTCTCAAGACCAACCTAGAAGGCAAGACGTCACAAGAGGTTTTCTTCTGGTCAAACGACCCGTTGCCTTACAGTACTTGCAACGTTTATAGTCAAAAGACTCTCAACCCCCAAATATCAGCTCTATGACAAGACACAACATAACAGCCGGCTGGCCAGTCTACTACTGACCTGCCGCAGGCAAGCTAAGCCTCCTCTTACATCACAATTTTACCTGATCACAAATATTTACATCGCTTGCCAATGAATCATACTATTTTCTCTAATCGACTTTAAAATAGAGTGTTTTAGCATTACTAGATAAATAAATACAGTTTCCGAAGGAATGCATATTGTTTATTAGAATAGTGAATAAATAAAAGCATTATTATGACGAACTTATTTTCCAGGTTTTACATATGACACTAATTAGGATTGATTGACGTATTAAATTGTTTTCGGTCACTCCCGGTTTCACTGGAAATGACTACAACTTTTGATTTTTAAATGGCACCCTCGGATTTTTTTTTACTTTATTCGATAGAAAATGACACTCTGAATAGAATGACATATAATGTGTCAACTTTTGACATTTTCGAATATGGTTTATTTGGAATTGCAACATGCGATTCATAGCGACAATTTGCCTCGAAATACCAAGTGTGTTATGTAATGTTGTAATTATTCGGAAAAAAATGCTTTTTCCAAATATGCTAATGAGTCACCATCGTTGGCTCGGACAAAACACGCCAAAATGTTAAAAGTTGACATCTGATATATCATTCTATTTAGAGTGTTGTAGCGTTTTTTAAACAACTACCACTGCGAACGGCAGCTTTTCATCGGAGAGCAGTCGTGGATAAGGCATTTCACTAGAGAGAAAATTAATCAGTAATAATTAACAAAAGATATATAGATATTGGGCGCCAGGCATGTACAGAGAAAGAAAACACAGTTGTATAATACTTAAAACTAATGACTATATTTATTCATGACGTTCTTTGCTGATACATGACATTGTTCTAGTAAATATACAGTGGTTATATGTCAAAGAAAGTGGTGGTAAGAGTCATACTAAATATCAATGAAAACAACTACGATAAAATACAGGACATGTAAAGTTTAAGAGAAAATATGAAATGTAGCATTACTTTAATTAATTTAATATATTCCATATGATGCTAAATCGAAGATGTTACAACCTGTAGATTCTAGAATCTATGTTTGATTATCCATCTATTAAAATAGTGCAACAATATCTATAAAAGTAATACCATTACAAGACGTAATGCAATGAAACCTAAGATCTAAATTACATTGTAACTACTGCATCGACATAAATGTTCTTAATAATCTAACCACTAGTATAGTCTGTACGATATTATTTAAAATGTACGTTACTGTTTAAGACTGAAAACATTTTAGATGTTAAATGCAAAACTAGAACTTAAATATACACTTAGCTGTTCTTTTATGTAACCCTGCTTCAAACAGTAGCAGCGCGAGGAGGTCTAGCATCTCTGTACTGTCTGTCGGCGATCCAGGCTTAGAAATGGGGGTGAAGCAGCACGGGGCTCAAGCCACATCCACGCTGGGCACTCTATGTGTAAGACAAATCAATCCTACTGGGGACATTTGTCCATGGGACATCCGTCCATCAGATACTGGCACAAGAGAACACTACTAGGACCTTGAAAAATAGTCCATACCTTGGACACTTGTCCGTAAGACAATGTCCGTCCATAAGACCCTAGGAACACGAAACTCTTGTTTAAAATCAAACACCGTCTAATAAACAAAATGAACCTACCTCGAAATACTTCCGAGGGCTCAATAAATAATAAACAATCTGTCCCTTCTTCCAAATGACATTCTGGAGGACAAAAGCAAAGGGACGCCAACGTGCCAGCCAAACACAAATACAAGTTGGGACATCCGTAACTCTACCCTCAAAATATTCACTAATAATATCGAATCTAAAAGGAAAATAACTCAGCTTTACCTGTTGCTTTGAAATAGCAGCTGATTCAGATTATACAGCAAGATTTAAATAATCACCATTTCTAAAAGCTGGGATAAAACAGAGCGTCAAAACAAACTGAGGTTAAGCACGGAGAGTTGACAGAAGCGATGTTGACAGCGCGCGCCTTCACAGAATAGTAACAGGGTTGTGTCGAACGATCACAGGGTTGGCGACCAGGGAACGTAAAAATTACGCGTCAAATAATCTATCCGGCCTGAACGAGAGGGAATCCGGTGATGATAGGCCAGACATCATATATTATATATAAAAAAGACATGTAACGAACTAAAAACGTTACAGTGTCATTTTCTATTGAATAAAGTAAAAAAATACTGAGGGTGCTATTTAAAAATCATAAGTTGTAGTAATTTGCGGTGAAACAGGAAGTGACCAAAAACAATTAAATAGTTCAATCCTAATTTTTGTCATTTACTAACATACCAAATCCCTTTTCTTATCTGAAAAAGTTATAGGGGTGCGCCACTTTAGACGCACCCGGTATAATAGTGTCTGGTCAGTAACATAACAAATCTGTTTATGATACGCACCCCGTTTCTTACTTACCCATTTCACATTATTTATATTGTAGACGGAATAATTGTAGTTTAGAGCTATATTTTGCGAGAATAATAATTTGGTAATACACTGCGTATTTTACAATGAATAAATCAAAATATATGGCTTAAGCTCCCCCAAAAACAAAAAATCCAAACGTAATCCCCCGGATCAAAACAAACCGATAAATAACCACCCGCGCTGTTTTTTCTACCGAATTTAATAAGCTGGAATTTAGTAAATTAATCGAATAACTTGAATCCGGTGTTTTGCCGGTAATGCTCCGGATTACCGTGATAAATTTATTGTTGGATTTGTACGGACGATTTAGCGTCCGTATAAAATCCTGTTTGCAACACTCTCGGCGCACTTCGATTTAGAATCGAATTATTAGGACAGGATAATAATCGGAAAGGGCTTTCTATCTGTCTCTCTCTTTGTTCGTCTGGCTTTTTCCTGCCAAATCGGTTTTAGAATCGGTAATTTGGATCAGGTCATTGCATACATTTATAAACTCATTATAAAGTTACAGAGAGAGTTCCCTAAACCTCTGAAATAATACTGTTAATGTATTAATCTGTTCCATTAGTGGTGGCTCTGATTGAATATCTTTATTTATTTATTTGTTTAATCTCTAAAGTTAAAATTCCATTTATAGACTATACTTATAATACCCTCCCCCTATACTGGGTAACAATAAAATCGTTGCCTAAACTTCCATTTAATTATTCTTTCATACGATAAATTTGAAATTTGGTGACTATACGGGTGAGTCTTAAAGAGGTGGAAATATTTTCGGGGTTGGTAGATATCGATAAAACCCAAGTAACATTTTAAGTTCCTTTAGGTTATATATTCTCAAGGTTAGTTATATAAAGGTTTAATAAATGTCTCATTGGTATCTTACAGTGTTTTGATTTATATAAGTGTAGCGTTGGTTACTTATCACTAATAGTAACCTTGAAAGGTTGTTTATCATTTTCCTTATAAAACTACAGGTTCTTGTTACTAAAGATTTCATAGTAAGGTTTTATAAAGGTGTTCACATCTATTTTATATAACTTCTAGTATTAGGTGTTATAAAGGTACGCAAGATGTACACTATATAACTAAAGGTGTTATTAAGAACCATTATGTAACCAATAATACTACAAGTTATATAATTGTTCCCTGAAATCGTTTTTTGCACCTTTCAAATGTTTGCATGCTTTATAAAACCTATAGTTACCGAATATCAAACCTAATGACATAACCTCAAATTTTTAATATACTGAAAACAAATAATATGTTAGCAAGCAAAGCAATTCGGTATTATAATGAATAATAAAAAAAATAATAAAAAATAAACTGGACAAAACACAAAAATACATCTACGTTCAAGAGAAAGGTTCTTCAGAATTTAAAAAAATAGGAATAATCCAAACCTCATTCAAACTACATCTACCAATATTAAAAGCCAACATGCAAATTTACCATCCACGAGCAGAGATCAGTATCAACCTGAGATATTTCCAACAGAAAGTTGCCAAAACAATCAGGAACAGGAAGATGCCTGGTTAAGGCATTCTCTAACATAAGAGAATGAGCTTTGCGCTTTAACATTACACATTCTACACTTAAAGAACTATTTACTATAGTCGATTCATTCATAACTGTTCTACCAAAGTACCAAAGGACCCTAAAACTCTTTTGCAAACTCCTACCACTTTAAATATAGATCAAATTGTACCAAAACAGTGTTATTTCAATTTTATGAGGTTATGTTTTGTTTTCTGCACATTCTCTGTCAAATTGCTGTAATGTCAAACTTAGTTCGCAGGGAGTCGCTGCAGTCGACACCACGGGTTACATAAAGGTTTTCTGGGTGACTAAAAGTAGCCATAAACACCCCGGCATTTATAATGGTGATTTGTATCACCTTTAGTTGTATAAAAGACTAAAATTGGTGTTTTAAATAACCCAAACTCATTTACGCAATCTTAAGTAACCAAATTTATATAATGGTTGATGAGTATATTATAGACCCTAAAGTAATATATAGCACTTTAAATATAATGGACGCCATTATTATTGATGTCTTCATTTTTGGCTACAATGAGTATTTCTAAGATAACGTTAAAAACTGGTACAAAACTATATTTTGGCCATTTGCCAGTTATTTCTGTGTATTAAAAAAGTCGTATGTTGTATTATTTGTATTAATAAATTTGACTTTCATTACAAAAATTTGACCATATTTTTTTGGTTTATAAAAAAATCTATTAAATAATTCTGCTTTTGGGGGCGCATGTGTTTTTTGGAGGTAAAATTGATTTTCACACAGTAAATTTAATATCGCATATGTATTTAGTACTCTGGATAGGCACAATAGATGTTATTAAGCCAGTAATTTCTATAAAGTCATTTGCATAACGCAAACGCTTTGTAGGCTATGACAGGGATGGCGTCATTTTGTCTCTTTTGTTTCTCGTCTGGATTATCTGCGTAGAACAACTTGGAGCAATAAGATCATATCTGCTTTTTATGTTAAAAAAAGAGGCAAATATTAAAGTAGTTAGTGAGAAAGAAACAAGTATATTTTCAAAAAACGCGCATGCGTGATGTTTCTATGGAGGTAGTCTCTGGGAACCTTCTCAACACCACTATATAACTAATATATACCCTTTTTCAGTTTTATAGCGGTAACTCGATAGGATATATAAAGGTGTTGAGAAAGTTTTCAGGACTTTGGTTGCACACCTTGAGTGGTAAGGGTTACCATAGGAACAGTTATAAAATGGACCGTTTAGGGCATATAAGTGTTATATAATGGTTACCAATAACTCACGACAACCATTCTAGATGCGTTTAGGTTGTATAATATGGTGTTGGGTAGTTTCCTAACACACTTATAAAACAAAAAATGCTTCTTGGGAAGAAGAATATTTTTTCTTATATTTCTTTTTTTTTTCTTTTTTTCTTTATATTTCTTTTATAACCAAATTTGGTTTAGTTATTTTACTTTCAAAATTTAAAAAAAATAAGTACTTATTGCTCATATTTTAAGAACCACTAGATTTTTTCTGGCTTTTCTTTTTTTTTAATTTAATCTACAATACCTATATTGTGATAATATCAAGATATTATATTTTTTGACCTAAAAATAAAAAAAAATCGAAATTTTTTTTCGAAAAATATTAATATAATTTCGGACGTTCTCTGCGAAAAACAGTATAACAGCACGAAATTCGTAAAATGTTTTAACGATTATCCGAATTTCGGACTTTTAAATATAACGGTTAGAGAGAAAATTCTTACTTAAATAAATAAAGATCTTTGATTTTTCTTGGTTGTAAGTCCTGAAAAAAAATTTCGGGTGTCTGAGGCCGTTGGAGAATTCCCATTCTAGGTTATAGATGGAGTCTTCGAGGTTCTAGAGTTTCGTTATATGTTGGTTTCCACTTGCGTAGCAGAATAATGGTGGTCAGTTAGTGGAGTTTTCGCTCCTTTTCTACATATTGTTATTATTTACACTCCTTGTGTAATAACATATAGACACATCGCTAAAATATTTTTTTAGAAATTTTTAGCAATTTAAAAGTCATTTTAATTATTTAACAATAATAACTTCTTAGAATATTAGTAGACGTTGAATACATAGCTAGAGCTCAATTGCTATTCTCAAACCTCCTATCCTATCTTAACTTTAGCACAAAGTTTATTTCAATATCTCTTTATTTCTCTGCTCCAATTGTCACCGCGTAAATAACTCAAACGGCAGACCCCTCCTCCTCTACCCACAATCTCTTACTCCGTTCATTCTCCTTTGTCTGCGAGAAGCTCCTAAACAAAACCATTGTTTCAATTAATATTGTTGTGAGAAAATCAAAGAGGCAATAAATCTTTCTTCTCTCCATTCTTCATTAAGAAAACCTTCGAGCGAACGGGGTTTAGATCACAATGGTCCCGTCTTTTTTCTGTCCTCGCTGGATACGAAGAGAGAGAATAGTAAAGGTAAGAGAAAGGCAGGGATGGAGTAATAGCATTGCTTCAAAGGAAAATTAATTATAAAAATAAGGTAATTTAGAGAAATAGAAATTAAGCGTTTAATTTATGTTAAGTAGTTGATTAATTGCATTTTATTTATTCTAAAGTGTCTTAAAATATTTGCAGCCGGTAGAATCGTTGAAAAAAATTGTGTGTGCACTATTTGCGCATATTTGAAGTGAAACTTCTTTCTATCAGCTTTTTAATTGAAGGATTTGAAGAGTAATAACTTTTCGTTCGTACCCGTGTAAAACTACTGAGTAAAAAATGGATATTTCCGTGATTCTTTACGTAAAAAACGTCTTTTGGTAAAAACCGCTACGAGCAACCGTTATCAAGATATTAAAATGGAAATAGTCAATAAATGTCATTATTGACAAAAAATAAACATTTTGAGTAGATAGTTATTTGATTGAAATGATAAATTGAGGAAATTTTTGTTTTTTAAAATTAATTACAAATTTTCAAAAATGATTATAAAACTGTTTCTGTTAAACTTTTGGCACAAAAACATTTCAAATTTTTGATTTCACTCTAATAACTATTTAATCAATATGTTTAAATTTATGTCAATGATGACAGGTATTGATAATTTAGATTCCAAATATCATTCCATTACTTGTACCGATTTTTACCAAGATACCTTTTTTACGTACAAAATATCCTAAATGTATATTTTTTTACTCAGTAGTTTTATACAGATACGGACGAAAAGTTATTACTCTTCAAACCAGTTAAAAAATATGTAGGTGGCGCCCCCTACAAGTAGGAGTCATATTGACATCAAAATCAAATTTCTCAGGTCAAAAAAACTCAAAGACACCAATTTTCATCCAAATATTGACGTTAGTTCAGAAATTATTTGGAAAAAAATCGAAATAAAAATGGAAATTCGACACCCTGTATCTCCAAAACTAACCATTTTAGGACATATATTTATACAAACTTTTTTACTTATTTTTATCTGCAGAATATGCTGCCAAAGTTTCCTGAATACAGTTCGGAGTTCGGACCACCCTGTATAATATATTTTTAAAATTGAAATTCATTTGCATTTATTGATCACTGAATTTATTCACTGGTATTTATTCCTAGGCTTGCTATCTCTATAAATACCACTTTCTGCATCGAGATGTTACATATGCTGTCGAGATAATTTTTCGATTTTATTCCCTGCACAATCCGCGTGAAGAATTTAAGCAAAGAGCAATAATATGTAACTAGATTTAAATAGATCATCATTATTTGGTATGATGGTATTAGGTTCGGTGTACCTCTTTGAACATTTTTTTGTTTGAATATGATAATTGCGTACAAGTAAAGAACAGTCTAATTAGTTGACATATCCAAGAGAGATAAGTTTGCATTAAAAATGACAGCTTTCTGATTGGTAGCAAAAAATAGTCATAGCATGAATGAAGCTCTGTTATACAGAGTGGAGATTATATGACTAATATATTGAAGACTTCTGGGTTTTGTGTCGCTACAACGAAGACTAATTTGTCAGTGGTATTTTACTAATTAAACATATTTAATAGAACAGAACAACACTAAGCCAAATATTTGCCTATATATAGGCTGCCTATACAGTTGTGTTGCTATCTTAATTTCTATGAATATGTGTCATATCTGGTTTATCCCGTGTAGGGAAAAACCAGACAGCATTATTACAGCAAAGACACTAATGTTAAATCATTGATAGTAAGCATTTCTCCTTTGTAAGCATTTCACAAATAAAATCAAATGTTTGATCAAAAAACTGAAAATGCAAAACAGATAGAAAGCTTTATAAATACCTATACAAATAATTATACCAACGTCTATTTATGTCCTACAATCCAACAAGTATTTTAATATATCCTAGCCCAAGTAAATAATCAAAATTGCACTTTTTATATCAAGAACAGTAACAAGGCAAGTGACATCTGTCTAAAAAAGATTTAGAGTCACAATTTGGTTAGATATTGTTGCGGGCCGGTGTGGACTCGACCTAACCTCACAATATGGCCCGCCCTCGGATGACCTTAACATCGCATAGACACCGCAATGATTCATTCGTTCGAGAAGAATCGAGACCCACTAGAATGGACTAGTACATACGAGAACATTCGAAAACCTTCTCTATGCGCCTAACGATCTATGGACTATTCTAGATTTCTTTTGCTGTAGGTATAAAAGCCGGCGGCAGTGGCCTAGAGAGGGCAGTTATAAATATACAGTTGACGCGCTAAAATTCAAAATAAATTCTTAGTTATAAATCGTTTGTAAATAGTTCTATAAGTCTTTTATCGTTATTATTTTTGTTAATTAGTGTTAAATAAATAGTGTTTAAATAAATTTTGACTTTCTATCCACACGGAACCGACGAAAAACGTAACAATTGGTGTCAAGTATGGCGTGTGTGATAGACAAGAAAAATAAAAAGACTGACCATGGCTCTAAAAAAATTGTTGAAAGACTTGAAAGTGTCCGAACTGAAATGCATTTTGGAAGAGAGAGAGTGCGAGACAGATGGAAGGAAAAGCATTTTGCAAGCTAGACTGAGAGACGTTTTGGTGGAGGAAGGTGAGGATCCTGACACATTTTGCTTTGAGTTGGAAGGTGACCTTGACTCGTGCCTACAAAAATTAGAAAATAAAATGACAGAGAATTCTCAAAAATTAGACGACAACTTGAACAATTTGAATAATAAAATAATTAACTTAGAAGACAGTTTGAAAGATAAGATTATGGAAAATTCCCAGGATTTAATTAATATTTTAGAAGATAAGATCGCAGAAAATTCTAAAGACATACAGGCCAGCTTTAATAATAAAATACTTAATTTAGAAGAAAAGATAACAGAAAATTCCAGGGAATTAGAAGAGAAGATAACAGATACACAAGACAAAATAACAGAGATTGAGGAAGATGTAAATAGAAAAATCGAAATTTTAAGAGAAGAAATAGCGAAGTCAAATTCACCAAAATGTCAAGAAACATCGGAGGGGCTGAAACTAGTCGAAAATAAGTATATCTCAAAGTCAGTTATTAAGCCTCCACAGTTTGACGGAAAAACCGCTTGGGCCAATTATTTTGCCAGTTTGAGGCCGCTGCGAGAGCGAACGGATGGACAATCGCTGAAAAGGCTACCGCTTTGACTGTCGCACTGCGAGGAGATGCGACTGATATCCTGCAGACATTGTCACCATCGGAACAGGGAGATTATCAGCAATTGGTACGACATTTAGAAATGAGGTACGGCCAAGCTCATTTGGAACATGTCTATCATTCCCAGCTAAAAAATCGCATTCAAAAGTCAAATGAGTCTCTGCAGGAGTTTGAAGCCGACGTAGCCCGCCTCGTTCGCCTTGCGTACCCTGCTATGCCCGAAAATGTTATGGAGCGCTTAAAAGTACAGGCTTTTATTGATGGTTTATGTGACAACGAGACAAGGCAAACACTTCTTTTAGCTCATCCAACGCATTTGGGAGATGCCCTAGCACGTGCCCTGGAATTTGAGGCCGCGAAAGAATGCTCTAGGTCTCTAGGATTTGTACGGGCTGTTGAGGAGAGTTCCGACGATTCCAAAGTGGAAAGGATTGTGCGGAAAGTACTGGATCAGTATATGAGTAAGAAGGGGGGACCGATTCGCTGTTGGAATTGCGGACAGATGGGAAATCGTTGCAAAGAAGAGAAAGAAGTGAAAGTCTTAAGGACGACTGTGGTTGGTGATAGTTGGCAAACCGAAGATCTTGCAAATGACCAAATCAGTGATCCAGAGTTGGGCTTGGTGATTAACTGGAAAAACGCGGACCAGAGACCAACGTGGGAGGAAGTTTGCAGATATTCGCCGAACGTGAAGTCGTACGGTCCCAGTGGAATTCATTGGTAATAGATAACGGATTACTTCGCCGTGTGATTGTGAGACCAGAGGGACAAGAAGAGAGAAGGCAGATCGTCATTCCAAAGAAGAGGGTCCCGGAAGTCTTGGCGGAAGTTCACAATGGAACCAGCGGTGGACATCTTGGTGTTACCAAGACACTTGGCAAGCTGCGTGAACGGTTCTACTGGGTGAACTGCAAAGAAGATGTGAGGGCCTGGTGTAAGAAATGTGACATTTGCGCAGCCATTAATGGGCCACAAAAGCGTGGTAAAGCCCCTATGCGCCAGTACAATGTTGGTAGTCCCTTCGAACGAATAGCGATCGACGTGGCTGGTCCTTTCCCGGAGACGAACGATGGCAACAAATACATTGTGGTAGTAATGGATTACTTCAGCAAATGGGTCGAGGCCTACGCGTTGCCAAATCAAGAAGCGTCCACGATTGCTGATGCCCTTGTTAAAGAATGGATCTGCAGGTTTGGTGTTCCCATGGAGCTTCATTCAGATCAGGGAAGAAACTTTGAGTCCAATCTGTTCCAAGGCGTCTGTGAAGTCCTGAACATCCGCAAGACCAGGACGACTGCTCTACATCCACAATCCGATGGGATGGTTGAACGCATGAACAGAACTATCAACCGTTATCTGGCCAAAGTAGTCTCTGACCACCAAAGAGACTGGGACAAATTTCTTCACCTGTTCCTGTTGGCCTACCGTTCATCCGTCCAAGAATCTACAGGGCAAACTCCAGCCAGCATCGTTATGGGACGGGAAGTGCGCCTACCCTGTGATCTGAAATTTGGTTGCCGACCGGGAGAAGAAGTCGCCGGAGAAGATTATGTCCACACACTACGTCAAAGGATGGACGACATTCATCAGAGAGTCCGCCTAAATATTCAAAGTGCTAGTGACCGAATGAAGGAACACTACGACATTCAAGCTGAGCATGGAGGATACCAACCAGGGAAGTTGGTGTGGCTATATAACCCGCAGAGACGTCGTGGGTTATCTCCGAAGCTACAATCCTCGTGGGAAGGGCCATACGAAGTCATGGATAGAATTAATGACGTCGTATACCGTATCAGAAAATTGCCAAAAGGAAAACCGAGGGTAGTCCATTTCAACCGTTTGAGCCCCTACCAAGGCGAAATAGAAGATCGTGCTGGGACCGTGAGAACCTGCAGCTTTGATCCCCCTGATTCGGAGATGTCCTTTGACGATTTCATGGCCCGATACAACAGCAGTGAGAAGGCTCGCTATGGTGTAACCAAAGAAGATCAACGAGACCTCTTTTCCGTGCCTCCTGATTATTCGCTCGCTCATTGTGTGGCTCGAGATTTGCGGATGTCCAGAGGAATCGCTGCGACGTTCAATGAGAAGTTTGGGCGTGTCGGAGAACTACGCCGACAGGATCCAGAGGTTGGAAGCGTCTTGAGGCTAACCGACAATGCACATGGTCAAGCAAGGCACATCTTCTACCTGGTCACCAAGGAATGGTCCCCGAGTAAGCCGACTTATCTCAATCTATGGAAGACCCTGATTGAACTGAGAGAAGCCCTGCTAAACAACAACATTGCACGATTAGCCATTCCGAAGCTGGCGTGTGGACTCGATGGTTTGAGTTGGCGTACAATCCGGAACATGATTGAAGTCTTGTTCAGATTTACGGGAATCGAGATCCTCGTTTGCTGCTACAACCCAAAGCTCAGATCGGGAGAGAAAACTGTAGACTGCTATTTCTACCAGACTTCGCAATGTACCAGGGGCCAGCTTTGCAAATACCTTCATTCACCGTGTACATCTCGTGACGAGCATGTGCCTAAGAAGGGGGCAGTGTTGCGGGCCGGTGTGGACTCGACCTAACCTCACAATATGGCCCGCCCTCGGATAACCTTAACATCGCATAGACACCGCAATGATTCATTCGTTCGAGAAGAATCGAGACCCACTAGAATGGACTAGTACATACGAGAACATTCGAAAACCTTCTCTATGCGCCTAACGATCTATGGACTATTCTAGATTTCTTTTGCTGTAGGTATAAAAGCCGGCGGCAGTGGCCTAGAGAGGGCAGTTATAAATATACAGTTGACGCGCTAAAATTCAAAATAAATTCTTAGTTATAAATCGTTTGTAAATAGTTCTATAAGTCTTTTATCGTTATTATTTTTGTTAATTAGTGTTAAATAAATAGTGTTTAAATAAATTTTGACTTTCTATCCACACGGAACCGACGAAAAACGTAACAATATGTAAAATTTAGAGTGACAATTTTGATTATGCAAAAGAAAATCCTTAGTATACTAGTTGCCTAGCGATTAACATTAATTTAAAAACAAATCCCCAACATGAATAATGAACAAAATATATAAACAAAAACAGACCACAGACCACACAAAACAAATTGTTGGTTAGTAGCAGTTAGTAGTAGTCAGAGATATAGATGTAAAGAATTATCGATTTTTAATAAAAATTAAAACATTATAAAGCTAGAATAGTATACGGTTTTATATTAACTCTAATTTTTTTGAAGTTTATAAAAAGCTTTCATAAAATTATATATATTCTTCAAATCCTTCAGTTTAACAGCTGTTAGTAAAAAGTTGCACTTCAAGTATGCACACATAGTGCACACACAATTGTTTAATAAAACAATATGTTTACAAAAATCTAAGTGCAATGTTATATTTTTTCTTTTTATATGTTTTTTTTTCAGTGCAGCGCAAAAGAAAATATCTTATAGTGTTCTTCTTTTGCAGGAATCTAAGGGTTGAAACCTATTGTATTTATATTTACCCATTAAATCTCAATCTTTGATCGATTTAACAAGTACGTCCCTGAACAAAGTTGTTCTCCGTACACAAGGCTGGCCGGCCCGATATAATTATAAAGATGAAAGCTCGTCGCGCCACTAAATTGATTTTCGGCTGCCTGCTATATGTTACGGAACTGTCTTTAATGTGCGAGCTGAGTAGATGAAACGCCGAAAGTAATTTACTAAAACAATACCGCCCGGCTCGCGCACAAACCCAAACCCGTACAACTCGGTTTAACTAAATTATAGCGAATAGTTTAGGGGCAACTTATTCCGAACATAACGTATGTGTTTAATTAACATTTGGAACTGCTTAGATGGAGAATTACCTCGAAACTTGCCAAGTTTAATAAAACTTAATATCAGGTGTACGGTTGCAATTTACTTTGTGTGTGTGTTCTGATAAAGCGTGTTTAATCTAATTAAAAAGATATCATAACTGTTGCTAGTTGACGGATTTCTTGTTTCAACATAATTTTTAAAAGTTGTAGATATAAATTGATTGATATAAATTAAACATTATGTTGACTAAATAATTATTAGTCTGAAATCATAAATTTGGAATGTTTTTGCGCCAAAAGTTCAACAGAAACTGTTTTAGCATCATTTTTTTGAAGAAAAATTTATGATTAATTTAAAAAAATAAAAAGTTTTCAAATTTATCATTTTAGTCAAATAACTATCTACTCAACATTTATTGTCAATAATGAGATGTACTGACTATTTCCTTTCTAAATATCTTGAGAACTGTTGCTCGTAACGATTTTTACCAAGGGACTTTTTATAAATTTAAGAATAACTTTTAAATGACTATTCCAAACGAAACAAAATTCTAGACAAAAGTATAAGAACAACCTAACCAACTAAAACTTTTGCATAAAATTATCAGGGGAGATAATATTTGATCCTTTCAAAATTTACATGTTGTTTCCTATGTCCCGTGTTCCGATACACCACACGGTATAAAAAATTCACCAGTCAAGCTGTTAGAATATACCTACAAATTAGTCAATATTCCAAAATGTATTATAAACTTTCTTGAATTAGCAATTTATTCCTCGAGGTTGTGTGACATTGCAATTAAATTATTTAGTAGTAGTGCTATTAAATTATATACCTCCTGGAATATAGTTGTATAGATAATGGTAAAGTTATTTAATTATTTGGCAGTACCGTATGATCAAAAAATAAAAACGGCGTCAGCGATGGCTATGCAATGAAGATCGCTGTCATTTTATATGTAAAATTTAATTGGCTAAATGTCAGCGATCGTCATTTCCCAGCCAAGTGGACGCCGTTTTTTTTCGATCATACAGTATATACTAGTGAATTTTGGGAATAAACTTGGTCAAGGTGAGTTCAGTTGTATTTTGCAGGCATTTATTTGGTCAGCGTTTATTTTACGGTAATTAAAGTATAGCTGTCAAATTTGAACTTGTTCATTTTAAAGATTTCAAATACTGTAAATTAGGGAAGTATTGATTTTTCCATGGTTGTGCTTTTAATTTTAGCCTCTTAGTAGAGGGAGATGGCCGATTCTGCACCAGCCGCCCGGCGCAGGAAGTGACGTCATGTGACGTCATCAGCTAAGAACCTGTAAAATAGGCTAATAAACAAGAATAAACAGGTTTGAACAGCTTTGAACCGCTTTAAAACCGAAATAAACGGGTATGAACAAAAAATGAACAGGTCTGTTGTTTTAAGCTAAAAAGCGGTTCAAAGTTGTTCAAAAGCGGTTCACAGTGGTTCAAACCTGTTTGTTCTTGTTTATTAGCCAATTTTACACGTTCTTAGCTAATGACGTCACATGACGTCACTTTCTGCGCGGGGCGGCTGGTGCAGAATCGGCCATCTCCCTCTACTCACTTAAATAACAAAGTGGTAGTAACAGGACAGTATGAATAAAATTAATGACCCTAGTTATTCCAGTCTACTTAATTTTTTATTTTTTTACATCGAAGTAATTATTATTTTAAAGATTCTAAAACACAATCAAAAACAAATCTCTGTGTAATTCTCTAGCATTTTTATATCACAATGTAATCATATAGCGGTATTTAATAATTAAATAGTTATACATAAGCCAATTACTTTTTTAATCACATTTTAAGAGTATTAGTATTTATTTCCTTTTATTGTCATAATGCACTAGGTTAGGATTGTCGTTTTATTAACTTTTATTATTTTTCGATTTTTTTTAATTTTATTATGTATGCGCCACGAGTTATATGGCTAAAAATTATAAAAAATAATAAAATAAACTACAATTATATAAAAGTACTGTTTAGTAGCAAATACTTTAATTAACTATATCTGATAGTAAATGACTGAGTAAAGAATATTTTAATATCAACACTAAAAACCGAACAAATTTATGAAAATGTAATAAACAATTTATACAGGGTTGTTCACCACATACGACACGGAGTATTGTAGCTAAACGATGAGATTTTTACAAATTGTAAGTCTGGGGTTCGTTGAAGGACTATTAGAGCTACAATTTAAAAATATTTTTACAAGATACAGAGTGTCCCAAATAAATAAAAAATATCAAAGTTGTATTTTTTTAAATGGAACACCTTGTATATTATTACATTTTAGTTTCTACGATTAAAATAAAGGTAAATTTGATTAAGGTTTATTATACTTAAACCTTGTTTTTTGAAGGTTTTCAATTTTGTGAAATTGCAGTAAAAATTTTAAGCTTCATTTCTCAAGGGGGTATCAATGTTTTTTAATACTAAATATTTAATGAAGTTTATTTATTGATCAGTTATTGTGTTGCAATAATAAAAATAATACTACCTTATACAGAGTGTCTAAAATTTATTTTAAATAATTATTAACTTAAACGGCAATAACTTCTTTAATTTAAATGGAATGCCCTGTATATTTTAGGAGAATCAGATGCACAATTAAATTGTCTATCAAATTGTATTATACCATTTTTTACCTATCCCTTCAAGTTTTCGTAGAAAATGCATTTTCTTATAATTTAGACCTCATTTATCAATATATCCATGGAATATTGACATTTTAGATTGTTTTTAAAGCAACAAATGTACAAAATGTATAGACTAGTAATATTATCGTTTTTAGCAAAGCGATAATATTACTAGCCCATTTGTATGCAAAAAGAAAACTATTTAGATCTTTATAAAAGAGTATACCATTAATTAAATATAACACCATTATTTCCGCCCATATACTAATTAATGACATACTTAATTGTGTTCGTTAATAAATTATTATAAATAAATGTGGATTTTTGAGTCAGAAATCAATATAATAATAAGTTATCAAATTAAAGCCTTTGTTGTTATAAATAAGCATTTATTAAAAAATGAAATATCATTTTTAAGGTGTTACTTTTATCACACTGTCTAATGCCCATACAAAATTCAGTTTTTTAGTATTTGGAGCAATTATTATTAACCAACGCAAACATTCAGTTAATGTAGTTTGAATACTGGAATCATATTAATTGGTCCTCTTTAACAAATATTTAAACAGTTTTTTTTATTTTTTAATGAAATAAACGAATTATATCGACAATATTAGTATCTGTACTCTTTAAAAATTTGGTACATCTTTAAAAATAATCTTAAATGTCAATAGTCCATGGGTATATTGATAAATAAGTTCTAAATTACAAGAAAATGCATTTTCTACGTAAACTTAAAGAGATAGGTAAAAAATGGTATAAGATAATTTGATAGACAATTAAATTGTGCATCTGATTCTCGTAAAATATACAGGGTGTCCCATTTAAATTAAACAAGTTATTGCCGTTTGAAGCTAATAATTATTTAAAATAAATTTTTAGACACTCTGTATAAGGTAGTATTATTTTTATTATTGCAACACAATAACTGATCAGTAAATAAACTTCAGTAAATATTTAGTATTAAAAACTTTGATACCCTTGGAGAAATGAAGCCTTAAAATTTTTACTGCAATTTCACAAAATTGAAAATATTTCAAAACGGTAAGGTTTAAGTATAATAAATCTTAATCAAATTTACCTTTATTTTAATCGTAGAAACTAAAATGTAATAATATACAGGGTGTTCCATTTAAAAAAATACAACTTTGATATTTTTTACTTATTTGGGACACTCTGTATCTTGTAAAATTATTTTTAAATTGTACCTCTAATAGTCCTTCATCGAACCCAAAACTTACAATTTGTAAAAATCTCATCGTTTAGCTACAATACTCCGTGTCGTATGTGGTGAACAACCCTGTATAAACTGAATAAAAGAATAAGGTTAAAAAGTCATATCTCAGTTATGATCCCCTGCAGAACCGCCAAATCCTTAACTAAGTTAATAAAAACGTCTTTGGCGCGGGTCTAGAGTCGAAAAGTCTTTTTAGAGCAATGTTGCCGTTAATCTATGTCATGTCCATCTCACTAAATAAATTTAGATACTTTCAGATGTTTATTTTAATATTTACAAAATCTGGTTAAAGTGGCCATTTTACAAACAGACGACACTAAAACTCACGAAAACCTCGGAAGCATTCGGATCCTACCCGGAGAGTTCAGTTTTGTTCGGCGAGAAGCGCTTTGCGGGAATTTTGAACATTATATGGCTATATTTAAAAACTGACCTGCATTCATATATTTATTTTTAAAACATACAAATATCAATAAAGTTGTGGTTAATGTATTTGGCTGATATTTAATAATATCAGAGGTAATATACCTATATTGCCTAGATCAAATGATTTTAGTCAATGTTGCATTGATTATTGGGTTAAATTAAAAATTGTTTCATTTACAGATTGCATGATCAGTATCTAATTTGATGCATAAGTGAGAACCATGGCTTTACTTGGAGGGAGCACATTATTCTCGAATTCTACTCTAGTCATTATCATTATGTCCTAAAATGAAGATCGGTTAGAACAATTTGTAATACAGTACAGGGCAGAGAAATATTATCCGAATCAAGTTGAAATCTTTTATTAAAATATCAATTCTTAAATTGAATCACATTTTCATGGGGAAATAAACGTTTTGGGAAAATTTGTTAGCTTAATTACTGTAACATATTAGAAATAAAAAACAAATTTATAGTGTATAGTGTTATTTTATCAGAATGTTTCAGTGTCAATTACGACCTATAAGAAGAAACTGCAAGAAACTTATGGGCGTTCTATGTCAAGAAAATACAATAATTACAACAATACAATACAATAATTTTAACAATATACAATACCACATGGTACAGGTAGTAAGTAGTACAAAATAAATATAAAACCCTTAACCAACAGCCAATACATATTTACTTAAGAACAAAAAAAAATAAACAAAGCCTTAAACCAATGACCTCTTTCACTTTGTTGGGAATAATTCTTGCTTATCCATTTTCCTTTTATTTTATGGCTCATTTATATGGTCTTTTTATTGAACTACTGGCCTTCTCTATTCATTTAGAACAATTGCTGATGTGTCCTAAAAATAAAAAGAGACTATTTGGCATAGTGTTCCTTTTTTCATTTCTATTTTACCTACCTGGCTGATTTACTATGATTACAATAATATTTGTAAGTTTTTTTCCGCATAGTCATTATATTTTCTTGACTTGGATAATTTATCTTGATCTTCTGTTTTTCGTACCACAGTTTATAACTTTCCTTTGTAGCAAAGTCATAGGCAAAGATATGTGTTTTCATTTCCAATTTTACTTCATGGTTGTTGCAATATACTGCAACTTCCACAAGCTATACAGACTACCATATTTGGAGTACGCAGTAGGCAAATAATACGTTTCTTCTTATTATAGTGTTTTTCACAAAATTAAGTGAAACAACACAAATCGTAAATCTTCTAAAAGCACTTTAAGTGCTTTTTATATTTTTTGTATTATTTAAAAATACAGGAATGCTGATGAGTTTTTAACTTTGTTTTTAAATAGGGCCATATTTACTATGATATTTGTAAAAGTGCCGTTGTTTACAAAGTCCATCAGCGATCAGCGGTAAAGTTCAGCTGAGCTTGACGTAGACCGCGGTTGCGCAGTTCAGCTTTCGAGTATTTTGTCCTTAGAGAAGGAAAGAGAGACTCTCTTTCCTTGTCTAGGGTATCGTGAGTTTTAGTGTCGTCTTTTACAAACATAGCCGCCAGTTTAGATACATAGTACTGTTTGACCAGCGGATCTGTAGCTACGGAAGGAATGCGAGAAAAAAAAATCGATATTGCCACGTTTATCTATAAAATTGCAAAATTGCCAGACATGAACTATAAATTTAATATATTTTTATTATATATAATGTGTTTAGCATATATTCTGACGTATATTACTAAGGAATTTTAACGTAGTTCATATTGTTCGATATGTTTTATTTAATAACTTATTTCTTTCATTCTGTATAATCTGCCTATTATGAAAGTTGAAGATTTTCAACGATATCATTGGCAAACCGGCATCGCCGCGCATGGCCGCCTATTCATCGAACATGATTGGCAGTACGTCACAGGATTTGTTACCACGCGGTTGCCATGGCTTTTACGCCTTTCCTATTCGCTTGCTTTATCCCCAACTTCACGGTCTCTTCTGAAAAGAGTAGGAATATTGAATACTATTGAAATATCCAGTGGCGGTGTCATTTTTTTGATCATTATTACTTTATTTCATTATTTTATACCGGTTATCCTAAACTTTATTCCTATATTTTTAGTATATTTGATAGTTAAGTTGTGTTTTATTGTTTTGTTATCTTGTTATAATGTTTTTCGTTCGTAGTTTTTAATTATTAATATCAAGTTTGATCGTATATTTGTGTTTTAAAACGAATAAATTTGTTAAGGGTAAGACGCTACATAGTCAGACAAGAGAAATAATAGCTAATTTATATAGGTAAGTTAATAATAACGTGGATGAAATCTCATTTGGTGTATTTCCTTGTGTTCATAATAGGGTTTGCGATGAAGAAGCTACAGAGAGTTCGCTTGAGTTGCCGCTTAAACGTAAACTTGAGCGGATATTTCTTTATACCGGAGTTAGCGTATCGGCTATAAAAAAATTCACACAGAAGATAAAAAAAAGGCTGAAAACTAACCCCGATAAAATGATATCCTCTCTGGAAAGAAACGACCACGTGAGACTGCTGTCGAAAAGCTCAACGACTTTTTCGAAGTGGTCAGGAATTTGATAAATAGATTTTATCTCGAATTCAAACTCGTCCCCACAATTAGAAAGCTTTTGCAAAAATTGCAGGAAGAATCGAATTTTCCTTTTGCAGGGAAACGCTTAGGGGGTTATTAAAATCAAATGAATTTTTTTGGCGTAAATGTTAAAATAACAGATAAATATTAATGGAGCGGCCCATTATATTGCAGAGAGAGATATAAATATATATACGCGAAATTCGAAAATATAGCCAAGTATTATCTATTTGGATGTAACATATGGGTAGACAATGACCTAACCTTTAAAAACTGCTGGCGGAGCGATACCATATCTGGTGTAATAGGCAATATCAGATCTACTGATGAGTAAAATTATGTTTTGTTTGCGCTTCCAAAGTTAACTATTTTCAAGATTTTTTTTTGCTGGAAATAGTTATATCTAAAATTATGTATTATAGAAAAAAATATAGTTAGTACAGATATATAAATAAATATACCTCAAGACTCAGTCTTGATCATCTGCTGATGGCAGACATGGTTAGCGAAACGTGCGTCCAGTGTAAAATTAAAAGTGTTTTGGTGTATTGTACTGATTTAGTGTTTTATTTTGCTGTGTAACACCAAAGGTTCCAACCCCCAGCTGTAATTATTTCTTCTATTATATTAACAACACAACTTAACTTATTATAACAAATATTAACATAATAAAATGATTCAAAATATTTAAGGGAGCTTTAATAAAAGCTTTTAGTGTTTATCTGCTAACTCAACAGTAACGATTCAAACAGCATAAAGTTTTTTGAAAAAAATTATTAATCTGAGTATTATATTTATGATACACATTATTTTCATATAATACCGTACGCCCATGCCTATTTTATGAATGAAATTGGGTGTGTTTTGTTTACAACTGCGTTCCCCTGCCGATACCCCGTAGCTACAGATCCGTTGGTCACACTATAGGTGGTTGGCAAAATTTAATGAACAATTAGATACCCTCTTATATCTAAAATGAGTATACTTGGTGTATACAATAGTGAAACACTCACGACACACATAAAAAATGCAAGTGAAAGGTAACATGCGCTCTGTACAGTAGAAAACTGTATTAAGAATATATTTAAAAAGAAGAATAAGGTCTACAATGAATGCAATGTGACGTGGCAACATGGCTTCGATGCTTTCCGTCCAATTTACGTAATCGTGTATTTGTGTTGCGCGAGCGAAATCCCTCCGTAGCGCCCCCTACAGGCCGGATAATTGGACGAAAACGGATAATAACCAAACCAATAATCGAACAGCGAGTGGGGGTCTTGATGCGTGTCGATTTTTATTAAGAAAGGAAATAATGGTTATTATATTAACTTCGAATTTGGCTAAAGGGTAAAAAAAGATGATCTCATATTTCTTGGCTTTTGTATGAATGTCAGAGGGTGTTCTATTACTGTAGTATTGATATCGATTTAGGTTTGTTATAGAAGAATATCCAAATATAGAATACCATTTAGTTTTTGGGTTATATGAAAAAATATAGTAAATCAAAAATGTTTATTCTTAGTTATTATCAGTCATACAGTTGCACATAACTTAATAACTGTTTTTTGCTACATATGAACACTACATGGGAAAAAACAACTTTGTCCATTTTATTCGAGAGAACAAAAATCCAATTTAGTGTTAGAGTCTTATTCCCATTCGTTAATTTTTAAAGGAATGTATTATTTACAATTGAATAATTAGAAAAATGTATTTACCAATTCTGAGTTATTAGTATTGTTAATTATCACGATATTCTAAGATACCAAAATAAAAATGTCAAAATACGAAACAAAACGGGGGAAAACCAGGGATGTCCAATTAAAAGTTGTATAAAACCTAAATCTAAACTATTATTTTTTTGTTGTAGGAAGAAAATTAATATTTAACTAGTTTTTTATTAGAATACATACATTTACTACATGTAATACTAACTGCAAGATGCGTGCTTGTGCCGCGTCCTTTTCTAATTTGAAGTTCAATAAAACACAAGTTTACTTAATCGGTAATGAGTTGCTTAATAAAAGGGCGCCACGAGATTATACTCTATGAACTCGGCATAAAAGATGTTACTATTAAGTAGACTTCAATACTAACCTCGAACTGTTGAGTGCAACTACCATGAACTTCAAATATTACTATAATTATTTAAACTTAAGTGACTCTAACTTAACTATGAGACCAGACTGTAAATAATACTACTAAAAATATGATTAAGTAATTTATTAAATATCAAAAGTTAATATATAAAGGAATGAATGAAATGTATGAGAATTGAAATAAAATCTAAATGATTGAAATATATTAAATCAGAATTTAAATCAATAAAAACTAAATCTATGTCATCCCACTTTACTTAAACTAAGTATGCTCTAAGGGTGGAACACAAATCGAAACCTAACTAATATCTAAACAGTCTCACCCTAAGTCTTGAAACTACTTGACAATTCTTCCGGCTGAGCTACGGTGAATAGCTACAGGATGGCTACAACAGGGTACAGCAGCTCGGTGTACTGTCACTGGAGCCCGTCAGCAAATGTACAGGCAGGTGTAGGACTTCAAAAGGTGACATAAAAACCCTAAATAATATTGGTTGTCTTAGAAAAGAGCCTCAATTATAGAACAAGGACTAGCACAACGTGTAGGAGTTAATAAAGGTAATAGAGAAGGACTAATCAAATCTGAACTTTACCTCAACGAGGGTTTATGATGTCCAACGGGTACCTCTACACGGGCAACAGGATGGAATTCTGGACTGTTCTGTGCACTACGGTCTGGATCGGTCTTCTTGCTCTACAATTACGAACAACCAAATAAGATTTAAGAAAGATAACACTCAACTAATCTTTCTACACCACGTGGGCGTGGAAAAGTCGAAAACCAGCAATCAAGTCAACAATACGAATAAAAATCATTTGAGCATTGACTTAGAATAGGCAGAAGAATTATAGCATACCTTGGAACTATTCGGGGACTTCTTAGGCACGTGCAATCGGAATATCGGTCAGAAAATTTGGTTATTTTAATCCCATTGCGGAAATTAGTCGGCGGTCCATAAAAATCATCAAAATCCAACCACGTCTTTGAGCAAATGTATTTCGGAAGCCTTAATCCTTCTTTACGAAGACCTGCTATTCACCAACAGGGAATGCTTCACGAAACGGCAGCCAGTTCTTCACGACGATATTCTGACGGTGGATACACAAGAAGTGATGCAAGGATTCGATTTCCTTCACAAAATCAGATTTCAACCGGAAATCTCCCTCCAGGATATAGATAGAGAACTATATATCTTGACTAGTCCAACTCACAAAAAGGCATAAATAAAAAACGATGTTCTAGAATATTTTCCAACAGCCATATTTCATATCCGGTTAATAAACGAACTTAACTCAGAAATTCCCACAATTAGATGAACGAATTGCACACTGCGATCCACATCAAAAATAACCGATTTAACTACGAAATTTTATCTGATAATTATAAAATTTCAATAACCAAAACAAAGGGTAAATAAATCCAAAAACATCTGATTTGATCTGACAGTGACAAGTGACGGAAAGAATATCAAAGATAAAGAGAGATCGACAAAAATTCTAATGCTGGGCCAGTGAAAATATTGTGGAGCTGTGGCTGTATAATATCGCGGTGTATATCGGGTTGCATAATGGTAAAATTTTAAATAAAATAATATTTAACAATAAAATTATAGTAAACATGATGCAAAAATAATAGTTATTTGCGATAATTTATGAGCTAGCATACAGAGGTCGTTGCGAGGAAATTTGACTGTTACACTTGTCTCCCATTCGTGAGGACATTTCTGGTTTTTGCCATTTACGCGTAGACTACTCTGGTTTTTACCTTGAATGGCAAAATAACCAAGCTGTAATATTTCTGGGATTAAGCGTATTTTTGATTTCTTTGATGGTGTCTCGAATAACGCTAATATTTGCCTATAAACATGTGTCGCTATCTTAATTTCTATGAAAATGTAACATATCTGGTTTTTCCCGTGTAGTCTTCATTTTTTAGTGTAAAGTTTAAAATTTCCTCAAAAACAAATTGAACATAAAGGCACCTAAACATGGCATATGTACCCAAATATTGATCACTATAAAACAAACGTATATAAGATTTTTTTTATTAAATACATTCAGACAAGAAAAGACACTTAAGAGTCCATTTTACTAATCCAAAAAAGTAGCAAAATAAGCGTTCGACATTTAACGTTTTATGTAAAACTGGCTAGGTATTTTTACACAAATGAGGAAGGAAATTAGAGATTATACTATATCCATATTGTAGCACACTTTTAGACAACTTTTTTATTTTTAACATTTTGATGGTCAATCATCAAGAAAATATTCCTTATGTTGGGACCAAATTTTCTCGAAAATAAAGATATAAAGGGAAATTAAAACAACTTTCGTTGCACGTTATCAATGACACCATGCGTCGTCTTATGGAGTTTGCTGGTGGTTATATGTGCAACCAAAGTTATTTTAATTTCCCCATAATTAAAAATTGCGTTACAATACGGAAATAGATCGAAGTTTTGTGATTACCGTGACATATAATTTATATACTTACTTTTGTAACAAATTGCTCGCTATTTTGTTGCAAATGCTGAAGCTCTGCAAACCTTAATCAAGCCTTAATCAAAGTACGTGTGTTTGGAATTTTGGGTGTGGCTTAATCGGATCGGGCTAAGCCTTAAACACATTTCTGAAATATAATGTATATATTTCCTTTCGGCTACACACCCGCTTCACCCGACCCCTGAGAGCGACCCAAACAGTACAACGTAATAGAATCTTAAAACAATCAAACAAACATGTACCCAATGCATTGTCGTAATTTATAATATTATTGGCAATCACCTATCAAGAAATAATTACTTTCGGAGTACCTTACAAACTTTTCTCATCGCGCTGAAAGAAAACATTCTCACCATGGCCACAAAGCCCATTAGAATGACAAGGCAAAACCTTCACATGACTATAATGATAGAAAGACAATAAAAATCACTGTCTTTTCTGATTAGGCGTATTCGTTTTCAAGAAATGGCAATCCCATATTAGGGATACTATTCCATACTGGATTACTTTCCTCTACTAATAAAGCAGATACAATAAAATTAGTTTAAATATGGACTAATAGCCATGGGACACACTCAAAAGGCAAAAAATTTTAAATTTGTGATATTATAAATCACGATATCAGTTGTCATGATATCCAGCTTCAGTATAAAAGTCATGATTACGTCAGTGTTTTAAATTGCTGATATTACGAAATTTACAGTATCAGTAAACAGTGTGGATTAAAAATAATGGTATCGTTCAAACTTCTTTACGCGCGATGAGAGTAAAAATTCAAGGCTGTGACACGCCACGGCCTTGACACAATACGGCCTTGACGTACGAGCTAGCAAGAAAAAGAAGTGGTAAGTATCGCGCAAATACCAAAAAACATTTGATTTCAAGAAAATCATTATAATAAACTTGATACTATACCTGTGTACCAATATCTCCTGGTTGTGTGCTAAAAAGTAAACTTTCATGCATATTTTCATTAATAGGTTTGTAGCTTCTGAACAATGGTCTAAGTAAAGCATCTAGCTTATTTGCTAGCTCAGAATTGGAATTATTCGAGTTAAGCAACTTGCATTTTTATTGGAGGGCATTGTCATATTTATTTCAAACCAATAATCAACGAAAATATTCGTATAATTTAACAAAATTACTGTAAACTACTAAGTATAAATACGAATTTTTGGTCAAGTTAAAAAGGTTTTCTCTTCTTAAATAAAATTAAGCTTTAACATTACTAAGCATTTACATAAAAGTGTGTATTTTAGGTAATATTCCACAAAATTTGCAGGGTATTGATGAAAAAGATGTACAGTTTACAGAAATAAATTGAAGGGTCCAGGGGAAAAACATGATAAGCGCCATTTTACTAATTTTACAGAAGAGTACTCGACGGCTGGCGGTTATCAGGTTCTTTCCATATGTACGCTATATTTTTTCTAGGCATATATCATAGGATTTAACAACTTAATGCCTTGCCGAGTTTATACATTTAGTAGGGACCACTTCGACCTACAATAATATTGTAAAATCCTAAAATTAAGAAATTGGTGCTTATCAAGTTTTTCCCCTGGACCCTTCAATTGAAAATAATATTTATATTAAAACAGCATTATATGTCAATTTTTCAAACATGTCCTTCAAATCCTTCAATTTAATAGCTGTTAGTAAGAAGTTTTATTTAAAATATGCACACGTAGTGCATACACTGTTTTTAATAGTTAGTTTTATTCAAATCAGCACAGCAAGAAATAAGTTGGTTTGTTTAATTACATATGTAAATGAAAAATCGATTTTAGTGTCGTTGGAAAGTGGAAAAACATTTCTCAAAAAATTCTTTCATCCTTATCCAGCACCCGATTAATTTTAAATAAACTTCGCTCTTGTTTTTGCAGTGGCTCAACGAGATTCTGATTAAATTCCGTCTACCTTAGGTAAACGGTATATTCCACGTGGAAACACTGATTTGCTCTAGACCTCACCCCGGGCAGCTTATTGAAAATCTGTTATGTAGGGTAATGTTGCTAGGCTTTCAGTACCCCGATTTACAAGTTAAATTAATTGCTTGTGGTAAGATACTTTTTAAATAATAGTTTATTGCAAAATTTATTCAAATCTGTTTTAGTAGTTTTCTAATACGCTGTGTCTAACTTCCCGGTACCGGTATTCGAATTAATTCCGGCAAAAATAGTGACGTAAGCATATGACGTAAGAATCTACCGGTATTGAAAAAATCCCGGTAGAGATTAGGCGATACGAAACTTATACTTAACCTGAAATTTATATATTTGATTTTTATTTGTTATTACAAGATGAAGATGCCCTAAACAAAATTTTCATAGCCCTCTTCATTTCTGATCTAAGGGTATTTTTGAAAATTTTGCAATTTGGGACACCCTCTGTATCTCTGTTATTGTTAAAGGTATCGAGAAGGTGAAAACTGTTTAATGCAGAGCTTTTTACGTAGAATACAGTGGCGTAGTCAGTTAGTCTACGAAAATAATATTTTTAAAGATATGAACTCGTATGAGCTAAAGTTATTTTTTCTTAAATGCAACACCCCGTATATTTATATATTACGTGATCTAGTTTGCCATGAGCTTCTCAAAAAATATGCAAGGTGTCCCAGAAATAAGTGCAAGTATTTTAAGAGGAGGTAGATCTCGATAAAAGAAACATATTTTCTCTTTGTCTTTTTTCAAATAAGTCCAAAATAACGGAGTTATTTTACTTTGAAAATTTAAAAAAAAAATATTTTTTGCTAAAATTTTGAGAACCACTGGATCTTTTCTGGATTTTCTTTATTGTAAATTTAATCTACTACCTGTGTTGCCATATTATCAAGAAATTATGTTTTTTAACTAAAGACTAAAAAAATTTCAAAATTTGTTTCAAAAAATTCCGAACTTTCAAAATTTTTTTTTCGCGAAAAAAACCTCATAGGCGTGTTTCTGGGGTTGAACTATACTCCCAGTTAAAATACTTGCACTTATTTGTGGGACATCCTGTACATCACTCTATATTTATTTTCACTATTTACTGCAATATTTAAAAGTTTTTATTAAAAGATCATTATTTATTAGTAGACCATGATTGATAATAAAAGAAACTAAGGAATTATTAAAAGTATATACTGCCATCTGATTCAGTTTTATTTTGTGAGCCACTAATTCTTTATAATATATTAGGGAAACTTACCGCTCTACTGATATTTGTAAAAGGGTAAACCTCGTGAGATGGAAAATTCCCAACGACGACTACTGCAGCGAATATGGAGAAGAAGAAGAAACCTGTTGTGCCATTGTCCGGCACTGACGCTTTAAAACTTTACGGCAAGTTTCTTGCAGGGACTAGAGGAAGCAGGAGGGAAGCCAACATCAGCGACATCGGAAACTTTGAAAAGAGCTGGAGGTGCTTTAGCGCAATGAAATAATGAAATGAAGGTTTAGTACAATAATACAGGGGTATCGCAATGGGCCCAAGGCCTCCGAGTGGGAGATCAAACAGGATCTCAAACCTCAGCAACCTGACCTATATAAAACTGCAATGAAAAAAATAATATTCTTCTTCTTCTTTTACTTATTTGAGATCTTTCGATCCGTTAATTTTAAGGTTGCCTCTGTAGGAGTTCTTGGGAGATGGACTGCCAACTGTCTTTCCACCTTTTTGGAGGTCTTCCCGGCTGTCTCTTACCCATGGGTTTCCCTTCAAGAGCCATGCGTGGTAGCCTGTTTTCTTCCATGCGTTTTACGTGTGAGAACCATTGTCTTTTTCTTTGCCTACCCTACATCTCACTACGTCCTGTATTCCACATTGTTGTCTGATATTTGTGTTTCTAATTCTGTCTCTTCTAGTCTTCCCCATTATGGTTCTTAGAGGTTTTTCATTTCAGCGACTTTTAACATGCTTTTGGTCTTGTTTGTTTCCTTTCGAATTTCTATGCCATATGTCATTATTGATCTTATGCAGGTCTTATGTGAAAAATAGTATTATTACTTCAAAATAGGTTTTCGCAAAAAATATTTCCATCATATAATAAGATCCTGGGGACAGCCCATTAATTTTCATCCTTCTAGTGTAGCATAAGTCAATTTTTAAAACAGGTGGAATAACTAATGTCGAAAATTATGTCAGTCATTAACAATCACTGCCATAAAACCAACATCGCCTATTTTAAAACCATTCCGTTACACTCGTTTAATATTTGTCTAGACACAAACAACTTCCGTGGCGTAAATCTTATCGCTGTAACAAAATTGTTTTACTAACAACGCCGAACGTCCAGAAATGCGGTATGAATAGTTTAAACGAGTGTTTTGCGTGGCCGAACTGATTAACCGACCGAGACTGTTTAGACTGCCCGATAAATCTCTTTGTGGAATGGAGTTCTTACGTGAACGGGCCATCTAAACTAAGAGAATTCGCGCGAAAATGTCATTTAGACTTAATTTCCACCATTACAAGTACGATCGTTTGTTGTATTTCTTTACGAGCAGCGTTATTGGAAGGAAACCCCTTCGCCATAATTACACGTTGTATTATGAGGTAGCGATATCGTTAGTTTTAACTGTTCCGGAATTCGACAAATATATTCGGACTGTGTTGTTTGCACATTGGTTCAAGCTTTATAAAAGCAGGCAAAATATTAAAATTCTTTTTTATCGAGAACCAATTTCTTTCATTATCAACATTGTCAACAAGTTGTAATACTAGACACAGTTGCCTCGTGATAGTTCGCACCTTTTTTTTACCCCGTACTTTGTCCAGTGAGATCTGTTGCTCTGCTAAATTCTTATGTACATCATTCGGAACTCTCTCGAATTGCTGACAATATGCAAATTTTCATTATTTTAAATATTATCGTCGTCTATGATAACACTGTATCTTAAACAAAATATACCTACCCTTGCAGATCCATCTTGTTTTGCGTCCTATATTTTAAAGCATCTTATATTGCATGAGAATAATGGTAAAAAAGGCTATGGTTTACTGTTTAAATTTAAGATTGCTCCTCATCACCAAAATATCCTATTCATATCTAGAATAGAGAAAAATATAAAGAATATGAGTATATAAAATACCGTGCTGGCAACTGTTACTCTTGGGTCGGTATTGTCTGATATTTGTGTTTCTAATTCTGTCTCTTCTAGTCTTCCCCATTATGGTTCTTAGAGGTTTTTCATTTCAGCGACTTTTAACATGCTTTTGGTCTTGTTTGTTTCCTTTCGAATTTCTATGCCATATGTCATTATTGATCTTATGCAGGTCTTATGTGAAAAATAGTATTATTACTTCAAAATAGGTTTTCGCAAAAAATATTTCCATCATATAATAAGATCCTGGGGGCAGCCCATTAATTTTCATCCTTCTAGTGTAGCATAAGTCAATTTTTAAAACAGGTGGAATAACTAATGTCGAAAATTATGTCAGTCATTAACAATCACTGCCATAAAACCAACATCGCCTATTTTAAAACCATTCCGTTACACTCGTTTAATATTTGTCTAGACACAAACAACTTCCGTGGCGTAAATCTTATCGCTGTAACAAAATTGTTTTACTAACAACGCCGAACGTCCAGAAATGCGGTATGAATAGTTTAAACGAGTGTTTTGCGTGGCCGAACTGATTAACCGACCGAGACTGTTTAGACTGCCCGATAAATCTCTTTGTGGAATGGAGTTCTTACGTGAACGGGCCATCTAAACTAAGAGAATTCGCGCGAAAATGTCATTTAGACTTAATTTCCACCATTACAAGTACGATCGTTTGTTGTATTTCTTTACGAGCAGCGTTATTGGAAGGAAACCCCTTCGCCATAATTACACGTTGTATTATGAGGTAGCGATATCGTTAGTTTTAACTGTTCCGGAATTCGACAAATATATTCGGACTGTGTTGTTTGCACATTGGTTCAAGCTTTATAAAAGCAGGCAAAATATTAAAATTCTTTTTTATCGAGAACCAATTTCTTTCATTATCAACATTGTCAACAAGTTGTAATACTAGACACAGTTGCCTCGTGATAGTTCGCACCTTTTTTTACCCCGTACTTTGTCCAGTGAGATCTGTTGCTCTGCTAAATTCTTATGTACATCATTCGGAACTCTCTCGAATTGCTGACAATATGCAAATTTTCATTATTTTAAATATTATCGTCGTCTATGATAACACTGTATCTTAAACAAAATATACCTACCCTTGCAGATCCATCTTGTTTTGCGTCCTATATTTTTAAAGCATCTTATATTGCATGAGAATAATGGTAAAAAAGGCTATGGTTTACTGTTTAAATTTAAGATTGCTCCTCATCACCAAAATATCCTATTCATATCTAGAATAGAGAAAAATATAAAGAATATGAGTATATAAAATACCGTGCTGGCAACTGTTACTCTTGGGTCGGTATTTACATGTGTGGAATTAAATCCCATAGGGGTCTTATTAAGTCGGAGTGAGAGAAATGCGACGGAGTGCTGTTGCGCCGTTGCCGGTACGTCTTTCCCTATCAAGTAAAGTAAAATCACGATCGCAAACCGCTTATTTTTAAAAGACTTTTTTTTCAAAAAAAGATCATTATTTCTTAGTAGACCATGCTTGATAATAAAAGAAACTAAGGAATTATTAAAAGTATATACGGCCATCTGATTCAGTTTTATTTTGTGAGCCACTAATTCTTTATATACTAGAGAAACTTACCGCTCTACTGATATTTGTAAAGGGGTAAACCTCGTAAGATGGAAAATTCCCAACGACGACTACTGCAGCGAATATGGAGAAGAAGAAGAAACCTGTTGTGCCACTGACCGGCACTGACGCTTTAAAACTTTACGGCAAGTTTCTTGCAGGGACTAGAGGAAGCAGGAGGGAAGCCAACATCAGCGACATCGGAAACTTTGAAAAGAGCTGGAGGTGCTTTAACGCAATGAAATAATGAAATGAAGGTTTAGTACAATAATACAGGGGTATCGCAATGGGCCCAAGGCCTCCGAGTGGGAGATCAAACAGGATCTCAAACCTCAGCAACCTGACCTATATAAAACTGCAATGAAAAAAATAATATTCTTCTTCTTCTTTTACTTATTTGAGATCTTTCGATCCGTTAATTTTAAGGTTGCCTCTGTAGGAGTTCTTGGGAGATGGACTGCCAACTGTCTTTCCACCTTTTTGGAGGTCTTCCCGACTGTCTCTTACCCATAGGTTTCCCTTCAAGAGCTATGCGTGGTAGCCTGTTTTCTTCCATGCGTTTTACGTGTGCGAACCATTGTCTTTTTCTTTGCCTACCCTACATCTCACTACGTCCTGTATTCCACATTGTTGTCTGATATTTGTGTTTCTAATTCTGTCTCTTCTAGTCTTCCCCATTATAGTTCTAAGGTTCTTCATTTCAGCGACTCTTAACATGCTTTTGGTCTTGTTTGTTTCCTTTCGGATTTCTATGCCATATGTCATTATTGATCTTATGCAGGTCTTATGTGAAAAATAGTATTATTACTTCAAAATAGGTTTTCGCAAAAAATATTTCCACCATATAATAAGGTCCTGGGGGCAGCCCATTAAATTAATTTTATTAAAAGAGAATTTTATCATGTTTTCATCCTTCTAGTGTAGCATAAGTCAATTTTTAAAACAGGTGGAATAACTAATGTCGAAAATTATGTCAGTCATTATCAATGACTGCCATAAAACCAACATCGCCTATTTTAAAACCATTCCGTCACACTCGTTTAATATTTGTCTAGACACAAACAACTTCCGTGGCGTAAATCTTATCACTGCAACAAAATTGTTTTACTAACAACGCCGAACGTCCAGAAATGCGGTATGAATAGTTTAAACGAGTGTTTTGCGTGGCCGAACTGATTAACCGACCGAGACTGTTTAGACTGCCCGATAAATCTCTTTGTGGAATGGAGTTCTTACGTGAACGGGCCATCTAAACTAAGAGAATTCGCGCGAAAATGTCATTTGGACTTAATTTCCACCATTACAAGTACGACCGTTTGTTGTATTTCTTTACGAGCAGCGTTATTGGAAGGAAACCCCTTCGCCATAATTACACGTTGTATTATGAGGTAGCGATATCGTTAGTTTTAACTGTTCCGGAATTCGACAAATATATTCGAACTGTGTTGTTTGCACATTGGTTCAAGCTTTATAAAAGCAGGCAAAATATTAAAATTCTTTTTTACCGAGAACCAATTTCTTTCATTATCAACATTGTCAACAAGTTGTAATACTAGACACAGTTGCCTCGTAATAGTTCGCACCTTTTTTTACCCCGTACTTTGTCCAGTGAGATCTGTTGCTCTGCTAAATTCTTATGTACAGGGTGGGTCAAATTCGACGCTTTTAAATGGAAACACCCTTTTCTATAGGAAATAGACGAAAACTAATATCGGTGTCTGGAGCTCAATTTTCATCAAAAACATGATGGTGAAATCCGCACATCAATATCTGTTACCGTTTCGGAGTTACGGGGTGTTTTTCAAAAATGTGCATTTTAACAAATCGCTGTAACTTTTTGCTATGGAAAATTTTGTATTTCTGTGAAAACGTTTCCAAAGCATCTTTTTACGTAGAATTTAATTGTTTAAGTATAATTTTTTAAAATTAATAATTTAAGAGTTATCAACAGAAAAATTGATTTTTTATATGGGACACCCTGTATATTTGTAATTTATTGAAAAGAATTTAAAATTACATTTCCCAAAATATAACACACTTGATATTTTGCTCGATTCCTCTTCGAGATATAGAGTATATAAAAATTCGCTCGCTCTAAATAAGTAGGCTTTGAACGGCACTGGCTGTAATGCAAAAAATTCTAGCTGTGAGCATCAATTAAAACGAAAATAATATTTGCTATGAGAGATGCAAAATTTTATAACAATTTAAAATATATTTAACCAACATCAACACATTTAAACTATATCTAATAACAATAAAAATAAATAGCAAACAAAGGCATGAGATTTTGCTACAGGTGTTCGACATATCGACGACCGTCTTCTGTTATGGACAGACGGGGTGGTTTTTGAACATTTCTTGCGGAATTCATTAACCTAGTGGGGGTGAAAGATACCCTCTCATAACTGCTAAGTATTTCTAATTCTTGTCTAGATTATAGAGAAGAATAAGGAACCTTTATTCTTCCGCAAATATATCCATAGGATTAGATCCATGGGCACTAAGTCAGGCGGCCTCGACGGCCAACGGCTGGGTTCTTGGTCAGCTATTCAATTATTCTTGAAATTGGCTCCAGAAATTTGCTGATAACTTCATCGTTCAGAGGCGGTGCGTCGTCTTGCTGGAAAAATATGTGTTCGAGTTCCATTAAGGGCATATCATCAATGAGGGGTCCAAAGCCTACTAGTTAAAAGTGGCCAACTTTTAAAAAATCTGTATTTCGAAGGGGATTATAACAAAATATCAAATGTGCTATATTTTTGGAAAGGTAATTTTAAATTCTTTTCAGCTAATTAAAAATATACAGGGTGTCCCATATAAAATCAAATTTTCTGTTGATAATTCTTAAATTATTAATTTTAAAAAAATTATACTTAAACCATTAAATTCTACGTAAAAAGGTGCTTTGGAAATGTTTGCATAAAAATGCAAAATTTTCCATAGCAAAAAAGTTACAGCGATTTGTTAAAAATGCATATTTTTGAAAAACACCCCGTAACTCCGAAACGGTAACAGATATCGATATGCGGTTTGCACCATCATGTTTTTGACAAAAATTGAGCTCCAGACACCGATATTAGTTTTTGTCTATCTCCTATAGAAAAGGTTGTTTCCATTTAAAAGCGTCGAATTTGACCCACCCTGTACATCATTCGGAACTCTCTCGAATTGCTGACAATATGCAAATTTTCATTATTTTAAATATTATCGTCGTCTATGATAACACTGTATCTTAAACAAAATATACCTACCCTTGCAGATCCATCTTGTTGTGCGTCCTATGTTTTTAAAGCATCTTATATTGCATGAAAATAATGGTAAAAAAGCTATGGTTTACTGTTTAAATTTAAGATTGCTCCTCATCACCAAAATATCCTATTCACATCTAGAATAGAGGAAAATATAAAGAATATGAGTATATAAAATACCGTGCTGGCAACTGTTACTCTTGGGTCGGTATTTACATGTGTGGAATTAAATCGCATAGGGATCTTATTAAGTCGGAGTGAGAGAAATGCGACGGAGTGCTGTTGCGCCGTTGCCGGTACGTCTTTCCCTATCAAGTAAAGTAAAATCACGATCGCAAACCGCTTATTTTTAAGACTTTTTGTTTCAAAAAGATACTAGATAAAATCATTAGAAATGTTTCTGGGCATCTGAAATGGAATTATAAGGATATCTTTAAGGTGTCACTTTTTTTACAAAGAGAAAACGTCAGTAATCGCGATAATTTAAAAACTCAGCTTTTTAACACATATCACAAGAAACACTTTAGATATTGAAACATTTTTTATTTTGAACGTAGGATCTTTTACAATATGTTTACATAAGAAAAAAACATTGAGGTTGATTTTTTCCATTCAAAAATTGTAAACAACCCATCTATTTACTTAGTGGTGGGGCTGTGCCCTTAACATTTTGCGCTGGATGTATACCATGATAGTAAGACACATGATTACTTATGGAGCAGTTGCTTGGTATACAAAACTAGAGCAACGTACAGCAAGGCAAAACCTGTGCAAAATACAGAGACTGGCATGTATCTGCATCACAGGTGCCATGAGAACATGTCCAACAGCAGCAATGGAGATCATTCTAGACCTAACACCATTGCACATTGTCGTCGGTAGTTATGCCAATACGACAATGATTAGAATGGTTACTGACGGAAACAGTACTGGGAGAATTTTCAGGTCAGGGGTTTGGAACACCCTCAAAAAGAAAATTCCACTTCTCCAACTCCCAGTGGATGACATACCAAGAATTTACAACTTTGAGAAACACCTCACTGTAGTATTGAGTAATTAAAAGGATTGGAAGAAAGAGACGCTTACTCAGCATATAAAAGATCATACCATCATGTGGTATACGGATGCTTCGAAAACCAAAGCAGGGACAGGGATAGGAGTATTTGGGCCAAAAACTGAATACTCCGAACCAATGGGCACCTACACCAGGATCCTTCAGGCAAAAATTTGCGCTATCGAAAGTTGCGTACAATTTATTTTAGATAGGAACTATAGAAAACAGGAAATTGCCATCCTATCCGATAGTCAAGCAGCACTTAACGCGATCAACTCAGTAACCATCAATTCGAAGTTGGTCAAAGAATGCCTGGAGAAGCTCAACAAATTAGGCAAAGAAAATAAAGTCCTCCTTCTCTGGGTGCCTGCCCACCAAGGGATAGAAGGCAATGAAAAAGCAAATGATCTAGCTAGAAAAGGAGCAAACACTCCACTAACTGGACCAGAACCGTTCTGTTTTCCAAACGGGAACCAACTAAAAGCGGAACTGAAGAATCTGGAAGACTCCATCCGTAACTTGGAATGGGTGTCCTCTAACGGTCTAAGATACTCGAAAAAGTTCCTTAGAACTTATGACCGAGAAAAATCAAAGGTTTTCCTTGATTTAAGTAAAAACAATCTTCGGATTGTCACGGGGTTTCTAACAGGACACTGTCTCCTCAACAAACACCTCAGTAGGCTGAAACTGAGAAACAACGGCGAATGCAGATTTTGTGGGGAAAATGGGGAAACACCAGAACACCTTATCACTGAGTGCGCCGAGACGACGACCATTCGTGCCATGAACCTTGGTACGTCTGATGTCGAGGATGGAGAGCTGGCCTCTGTGGAGCCGTCTCAGATACTGGCTTTTCTTAAAGCCCTGAGACTGTATGATGAGTTATAACTCGTTATAACTCAAGAAATGGGAACACACAATAGATCTATAAGGTCGCGGTGATTAACTCCCCTCCTAAACATTCTACATTCTACATCTATTTACTTTAAGAGCATAGCAATTTTCAGCAGTCGTGTATTTTTTTTATTGTAAAATACAGCAGAAATATTAAGAAAGTTTTTGAAAAAACTACAACCAATTATTTCTAATAGATTTCGAGATATCGATTTTTGAATTCAGAGTTCTAATAGTCCGACCACTGTCGAAAACCAACTCAATTCCACTTATTTTTACCAAAAATGCAAGTGTTTCTAGCTTGCACTTAAAAATTTTCAAGCTATAAATTACAACGGCTCGTTAATAAATAAACAAATAAAGTATCACGAGACGTAATTAAATCGTGAAGCTGAACGCATGATGTACACCTATCCTTAGAACTTTAAGTACTGACAGAGGTACTAGCTTTGTTTGGGTTCTGGTTATTACCGATTCTGAACCGTCCTAGAACTCTGCAGCGCATGCGCAAATGAAATTATGTCTTCATATTTCCTTCTGCGCATACGCATCACAGTTCTAGAACGGCTCAAAATCGGTAATAAGAGAAACCCGAAGTAAGCTACTGATAGATTGGGTCGACCGGTCAACTGCGACAAATCTGCTATATCCCCTTCCACGTCTCTTAGCAATGTGTACAGTTTCTCGACTCATTTCAAACGTTTGGCACCGTGTTTACTGTTCTCTCTTTTTTCAGTACATTATAAACGTATTGTACTCTTTTTACATACGGAAATCTCGACCCAAGACTAACCTTTGCCAGCCCTTAGTATAAAAAATTAAATTAAATTTTCCAACAAATTTTCCCGATGTTTTCTATTCACGTGAAAAGCCTTGAGTAATGTTGAAAGTAAACCGACGATGAAAGCTCTCTTTTCTCTTACAATATATAATACGCCATTATTATTTCGCAACCAAAAGGCGATCGAGCGCTTCCTGAAAAGCACCATATTTTTAGCGATGCTTTTGCGATGAAAGCTCATAAACGGAAAAAGCAAATATGCATATTTATCGAATATGGCTCAAGGGCGAAACTCGTAATTATTTGAAATTGGAAAAAGGCTACTGCAAAACAGTTGGATATTCAAAGGGTATTATGGCAATTCAAATATCAAATTATTCATATTAAAGAATCACAAAAGTAAATATTTGTTTTCCTTTTCAGAGTAGAATACATAAAACAAATGAAACGGTACACTATTTCGATTTTTAAAGGGAATTATGGCAATATAAATATGAATTTATTGATATTAACCAATCACAGAAATACATATTTATTTTTTTCTTATGAAGAAGGCAGAAAATATATAGAAAGTAAATTACAATTTCGATTTAAATTTCAACTGGATGTTTTTATTTATTTATAAAATATTAAATTTTATTTTTGTACTATGTTAAACTAACATTCGCAGACAAAGTAGTCTTACTTTATTAGCGGTAATTTCTGGAATGTACTCAGAGAATTTTCCTACAAGTGTCAGTCTTACTCTACTCTGAAATACATCTTCTTATCTTTTCTCGATTTTCTGGTGAAATTTTCGTTTGATTTACATATTATCCCATTTAGGAAAGATGTTGATAATTTTGCTATTGTTGTGTATTGTGGTGAATTAGTGTTTTATTTAACAGAAGTGTTTAGGTTCTTCACTTTGATATTTTTGTGACTACATACATACATACCATACCGCCATTACTCGCTGACGAGTATTTGACACGCATCAGAAGATGGTCACGCAAGGCGTTTTTTTTTTCATGAGCTTTTCTGTGACTGAAAAGCCCGATACGTGATGTTTTCTGTCTAGCGCACTTCAGACATTCAAAAATCTCATTGCTTTGTTGCTTCTTTACTTTTTGGTAGTCGCTCTTAACTGACTTTACAATTCTTCTCCATTCCGTTCTATTGTGAGCTGCCTCTTCCCACTCATTCTGCTTGTTAATTCCCTTTAAGTTTTCGTGGAAAATATCCTTGAACCTTTTGAGTTGTCCACCCGGCCTCCTCTTACCGTCTACAAGCTCACCGTAAAGCAGAGATTTTGGTATGCGGTTTTCTTGCATTCTGCATACGTGACCAGCCCATCTTAAGCAGGACTTTGTAATCATGACTTCAATACTCTCGCAGTTAGCTTTTTCAAGGACCGAAGCGTTTGAGACATGATGGAACCATTTTATTCTTAAGAGTTGTCGAAGATGTCTCTGTTGCAACTTATTTAATGCGTTCATGTATCGGCGATACGGCACCCAGGTTTCGCTTCCATATAACATGGTGGGAATTATTATTGCTCGGTACACCGCAAGTTTTTGTGCTCAAGTCATGATTGTAGAAAACCCTGTCCTTTAATTTCCAGAATGCTCTTGAGGCGCTGCTAATCCTGTGCTGAATTTCAGAGTCGATATTGGCCTTTCCCGAAATCAAACTGCCGAGATAAGTGAATTCCGCTACATATTCCAACAGTTCATCCATGATTTTTATAGCATTGTTGTTATCTTCCGGAGGAGTGCACATGATTTTAGTTTTATCAATGTTCAGCTTAAGTCCCAAGGCCTCGTATGCCCATGTATATGTGTTCAACATTTCTTGCAATTGCTGTAACGTATTTGCAACTAGGGCACAGTCATCAGCGTATTAAAGTTCTGTGATAAATTTTGTACGTGTTTTTGCCCTGAGTCTTTTAATGTTGAACAGACCGCCGTCGTATCTGTATCTAATGCCCAAACCTCTCTCCTGCAGTTTGCTGTCCACTATAATGGAGAGCGCTGCCATGAATATATTGAATAGGAGAGGCGCTAAAACATATCCCTGCCTAACGCCTGTGTTTGTTAGGAAGGGATTGCTCAGTGATCCATGATGTGACACTCTTGATTTATTGTTGTTATGGAGGCTTTTACACACTGTAAGAAATTTGATGGGTACTCCGAACTTTTTCATAATTGCCCAAAGTGCATCTCTGTTCACAGAGTCGAAGGCTTTTGTTAGATCGGTGAATGCAACGTAAAGTTTAGACTGCTGCTCTTTTACTTTTTCCTGTAGTTGCCGGATGGAGAATATGGAATCGACGGTACCGCGGTTGGTACGAAAACCCGTTTGCTATTCTGGGAGGATTTTTTCTATATGTGGGTGCAGGCGGTTTGACATAATTTTGGTAAGAATTTTTCCTCCGATAGCCAGTAGTGAAATTCCTCGGTAGTTTCCGCAGTCCGATGCACTTCCTTTGTTCTTAAATATATTCACTATATTCGCGTTGCAAAAGTCCTGAGGTACCTCTCCGCTTTCCCATATGACATCAAAGAGAGCCTTAAGATGACCAATAAGTTCTTTACTTGCTTTGTGACTACATAGCGCAGGTTAGCAGAAGAAAATATACATCTATAAATGTATTATCCATGGAAAGGCAACGAAAATTTAGATTAAATGACCAAACAAGGCCCATGAACACATTTATAGCTAATGAGCTTTACAGAATCGATAGTTATGTAGATACTGCCAATTAGAAGATGACATGACAGAACACATTCTGTCAGTGTGTTAGCGCCAAGTAAATGCGCAGTTCTTTGCAACAGGCAATGATAAGGCATTAGAAATGGTTTAATCTCCAAGATTTTACTCTTTGTATATAAACGACGACTGGAAGTAGATCTGAAAAGTCGCAGTGGGGATAGGTCGAAATCTTCCTCTTCTAAAATCTATTTAAATAATTATTGGCTGTGAGATATTTTTATCATCACATTTTCAGAATACCTAAATATTCAGGGATGTGAGATTCATCATGGTACGATGTATAAAAAATTCTGGTTAGTTAAAAGCGGGTTTGTTGACACCAACAAATGTATAGGATTAACCATTATATTTTCAATAGATGAAATCGATTTAATGAAACCATCATGACTTCAAAAAGAACATTATCACGAGAATGCTTTCTCATTTACGTCTTTCTTGGAGTACCCCAGAAAGTTTCTAATTTTGGTGTTCTTCGTATTTCGCAACCTCTCCGACACATTTTATGTTTAAGTAGTTCTTAATCGCCCATTTTGAAATATAAAATGTGTCCTAGAAATAAGTGCAAATATTTTAAGGTGTGGTAGATCTCGATAAAATAAACATACAGGGTGGCCCATCAAAAACGTTCCGCAAGGCATAACGGCCAGGGTAATTTTTTTTTTCAGAAAATTCAAAAACACGTCAATTTTTTTTTGTGAGGGGGACAACTTTTGCCCCAAAAATGATTGCAAAATCTTTAACCTTCTAAGCGGGGGTGTCATCCCCCAACTTTTTTCAAATGGGAAGGGGGTCAAGTGGCACCCAATTTAAAGAGCTTTCTATTCTCTATATTTTCCCGCTTTGTTTTTGAAAATCGGTCGAGTCATTGAGAAAATATGACGGATTGAAATTTGAAAAGTTTATTTAAACATTTATCAAAGTAAATGATAAGGATAAATTCCTTCGACCAATTTGCTGTTTTTTCTTATTATTTCTAGATGTTTACGCATTTTTTCACTTGCCACAAGGTTGAACGATCAGGTGCGGTCTCAATATCGTTAAAGTGACCTACAATAGAATTTCAAAAAATACCAGCCCGCGACGATCAAAATCGTCTTCTTTGAGTTCTTGTACCAACTGAATTTTGTATGGGGGAACTTGTGTTTTTTTAATATCGTTTGGACACTTGTAAGATTCACGCCGGTCGCGGTCTTATTGGCTAATTTTCTTGTACTCAGCGTAGTAGCCATGGCAACTTGGCCCAATACGAATACCTCCATAGCTTCATTTACTACAGGATTTTCCCTCTGCCTCTTTTTATTCATAACGGAACCAGTTTCGTGAAATTTTGCTACTAAATCGCGAACAATTTTGCCATAAAGGTGTTTGTCAGGATGGCGTTCATTGAATATCTGCACAAACCGATTGCCACATTTATTATTTTTAAAATAAAGTTCGATTATATCTACTTTTTCTGCAAGTGAGTACACCATAATTGTTAAAAAGTTTAACGTTATTGGGAAGAACTTCAACGCACAAGTCACAGAACAGCTATCTAGCAACTACCGCACCTGATCGTTCAACCTTGTGGCAAGTGAAAAAATGCGTAAACATCTAGAAATAATAAGAAAAAACAGCAAATTGGTCGAAGGAATTTATCCTTATCATTTACTCTGATAAATGTTTAAATAAACTTTTCAAATTTCAATCCTTCATATTTTCTCAATGACTAGACCGATTTTCAAAAACGAAGCGGGGAAATATAGAGAATAGAAAGCTCTTTTAATTGGGTGCCACTTGACCCCCCTTCCCATTTGAAAAAAGTTGGGGGATGACACCCCCGCTTAGAGGGTTAAAGATTTTGCAATCATTTTTGGGGCAAAAGTTGTCCCCCTCACAAAAAAAAATTGACGTGTTTTTGGATTTTCTGAAAAAAAAATTACCCTGGCCGTTATGCCTTGCGGAACGTTTTTGATGGGCCACCCTGTATTTTCTCTTTATCGTTTTTCAAATAAGTCTAAAATAAAGGAGTTATTTTACGTTGAAAATTTCAAAAAAAAAAATTTTCCTAAAATTTTGAGAACCACTGGATCTTTTCTGGATTTTCTTTTTTTTGTAAATTTAATCTAATACCTATGTTGCCATATTATCAAGAAATTATGTTTTTTAACTAAAAACTAAAAAAAATCCAAAACATTTTTCAAAAAATTTAGAATTTTCAATTTTCTTGCGAAAAAAACCTTATAGGCGTGTTTCTGGGGTTGAACTATACTGCCAGTTAAAATACTTGCACTTATTTCTGGGCCACCCTGTATAAAATAACCACGTGGAAATCACTTGAATGTAGGTAACTTTAAAATTGCAAGGCAACTGCAACGCGGGTTATGGTCGTAAATAACAAATTTGTGACTGATTGCAAAGTAGTTGCATTCGAATCGACTCGTGTGTAACTTTACACTACTATACGTTACCGAGGTTGCAAAATAGTTGCAAGCTCAACCAACATGAAACTTTTGTCACAAAACAGTTACACCGTGGGTGCTGGTCCCCAGACGGTTGTTTTAGACCGTCATGAACTCTGTCCTTTTCTAACGCCTTTTTATTTGAAATATCATGGCAATATATCGCCAAAAACTCAGGAACATTAATTCGTTTATTAGCAAAATATCCATGATTCAAATATTAAACGCAAAAACGAACTTCGGTCAAAATAATTAAGCTTCTTACGCAAATCTCCGCTTGCGGTTAATCCCCATTCCGCCTGTCCCTGCTTAATCCGCAGTCTCCGATATAATTCCGTCCGTTAATAGAGCCCCATTGTGCCAGGTTAATTAGTTCCTCTTTTTAGGGGCCAGTTTTGTTTGACTGCGGATAAGCCCAAGTGTAAGCAAAAACTTGCTTATTGTACAGTTTAAATGCAAACAGGGCGCCAAGTGGTTTTCTCGCCGATAAAAAAGTATCGTTTTCAGTCGAGTTTATGTTTATATTGTGTAGAGATTGTTTTAATTGTAAGCAGAAGTTAAATTGAATTTAATATATTACACTTGGCTGATACTGTCTGTCTGTTTGGTGACATAGAAAAATATAAAAAATGTCTATACTTATGTGGTGGATTCATCTCTCCAATTTATTATTAGTTTCTGTTTTTGCGTGTTTTATATCATATATTTTATGTTTATATGTGCTATTTAGTAATGAAGTAAGTTAATAAATAGTTTTTAATTTGATTATCATATTATTTTATGTCTATACACCACTAACAACGCTTAAGACCTCTTGAATTTGATAATCAATTCCATGGACACCGACCTCCAGAAAACCAACCCAACAAAAGATGGTTTTAATAGACGTGTCTCCAAAAATGTATTACTTAGTAGTTACATTTAGACATTTTAAACAGACTTTCTTTTTTTATTTTTTGTTGCTTCTGGCAACAGTAGGGAAATGGGGAAAGAGACCTCCTGAAACGATAAGTATTTTTACTCCCCGGGCGCCCCTGTAGTTACACCAATGCTAAAGAAACAAAATTATTTGATACCAGATTTGAGATCTGAAAAACACACTTCCTCCTCAATGAGAAACTTAGGTTCAATTAGATGGCTGATTGCTTTCCATCAAGGGCTTCAGCTCGTCGCTCCACCAAGCGGAATCGATTACTCCAACGTCGCCATTGAGATGCGGTATTTATAGATAAATTTCTTGTTGTGCGTTGATTGCCGTGTTCGGTCGGTCTCTGGTCGCGTTTGTATACTGTGAAAGCAAAGAGACGGTGCCGATGGCTTTGATAAGGGAGAAGACGCCATTTTGCGGGTCGCTCGATCGTTTTCCTTTGTACGTAGCTGGGTCGAGTTGGATATAGCCCCAGGTATAAATAAATTTGGTTACGGTGCTTTGGTTAAATCCCCCAGATGTATTTTTAAATAATTAATTAAAAGCATTTGTTTGAATGTGATAGACAATAATTCAGTATTGAAACTAAAACTACTCAGCTTATATACTAGAGCTGAGTATTTACCCGTGAATTTGTTGGGTGCAGTCAAGCATGAGTTTTCCACTAAGAACACCAGCATTGGAGCGTCTTATGAGGACGTTTTGTCTCTCCAATATACGACTCATCGCACTCGCAAGGTAACTAGTAGATGCATTCTTTCTCATGGTTTGATGATTCAGGCTTTGTTTTTGTTAGGACACTTCTTAGAGTATTCCCAGACTTAAAAACAGTTTTAATTTTATATTGCTTAGCTATTCGCCTGATCTGGTCTGATGTTCCTTTCACATATGGAATCATCAATAGAGAGAGAGCATCCTCCCCAGGCGGGCGCACCAATGAGTCGGACCTGCAATTGGATGTAATATAGTCTAGGGATTTTGCGGAATAACCATTCTGAAGCAAATCGGTTTTAATATTACTTAGTTCATAATTCAGAGATTCTTTTTCACTGCATATAGTGATTGCTTTATGACATAGTGTTTTAACTATACCTCTTTTGGTTGCTTCAGAATGGTTCGTTGAGAATTTAAATATTATTGTCCCGTATGTGTAGGTTTTTTATATGCAGCAGTGCTGATATACACATCACCTTTTCTACTGACAAGAACACCCAGAAACGGTAGACAGAAGTTTTTCTCTTTCTCAATCGTGAATCTGATTTAGTTATTTCGTGAATTAAGATGATTAAGAAAGGAAGCCAACTGTTTATCGATTCCGTTCCAGATTATAAAGGTATCATCATCATATCAAAGATTTTAGGTTTGACGACCGCGGTACTAATGGCATTGGTCTCGAACCATTCCATATATATATATATATATATATATATATATATATATATATATATATATATATATATATATATATATATATATATATATATATATATATATATATATATATATATATATATATATATATATATATATATATATATTATATATATTATATATATTATAATATATATTCTTTATAGGTAAACCATCATTTTGAGCATAAAACTTTTTTCTAACTTCAAAAACTCCTCTAAGAGGCAGCGAAGTCCTTTCGGAAAACGTTACTTTATCCCTCAATCTAGTCTCGACGATGTCTAACGAAGAGGTTGGTGTATAAATTATCTACGTCAAAACTGACAAATTTGTCTGAAGGACCTAATTCTTCGCGCTTAAGTATATTTACAAAATTTTAGGGTTCTTAACAAATGAAGATGTTTTTCCTACAAATGGTTGGAAAATTTGAAGGAGAAATCTACTTAAATTGCTACTAGTTGCTGAATAGTTTAAACTAGTGATAGGTCTCAGTGGCACACCATCTTTGTCAATTTTTGGTAACCCATAAAGATGTGGTGGTGTACTGTGATGTGATGTAAGCGATGTCCTTAAATTATCAGATATAAAATTCTTATATTTGTATAAAGGTCGGTAGATTTTTCCTTCAGTTGTCTTAGTAAGATCATTAGATATTAAGCTATATTTGCCCTTAGCTAGAGTCTCCACACTGAAAAAAAGGATCTCTCAGTCGAAATGAATATGATTTTGACCCAAAAGATTGGCGCTTTTCAATAGGGTGAAGAACGACGTTTCTTTGCCCAAAGCATTAACTATATTTTCATAAGCTTTAAAAAATTACTTTAGAGAATAGAAGAATCTATATGTCCAAAATATTTCACTCTTGATCCAAAATGAATATGCAAAGAAGTTTTTGCTACAAGAACAATAGCGTCTTTGATTCATGCAAAAATTCTTGATTGAAAAGAGACATTTCTTGATTAAGGAGACACTTTTCTTAAACAAATAGCGAATACTATTGACTCAACTAAAATTTATTTTGATCTAAAAGAAGTCTATACATCATATACAGGCATATTAAAAGGTATATTATTTTCTGATAAATTTAGGTTTTTCTGGTCTGTAAAAAGTAAAGTGATATTATTTTTCTCGATAGTAGTTATTTCTGCTTCTTCACTCTTTGGTATTTTTTGGGGTGGTTCATCACTCTACAAATTACAAAGAAATGTTACATCACGATTAATCAAAGTAAAGCAAATAAATTATTAAAATGCTTTGGTCACATTTTGAATTTTTTAATACGACGACTTGAAATTATAAAATTTTTGTAATTATTTGCATAAAAAAAATCGATACCTGTATTCTTATTCTATCTATAGTCACACATGCATTATCTAAACAGGTTCATTAGGTAAATGTCTCTTACCTTCAAATATAGCAAATAAATGCTCTAATTTCCATTTTTTCAGAAACTCATTTAAAGAATCCATATATCCTAAAATTTGTCCATAAAAAATGACAAATGCATGTTAATAATGATCACTAATTTGTTATACGATATGCGTTTAAAAAACAAATTATGCAAAATTCCAAGTGGAAAATTCCAAGTAACAAAACCTGTGCTTACTATGATGTACGAGGAAAAATGACCATGTTTCTTGAATGAAGTACTTCCTAGCGTATCTTTCTTATTATCTTAAAACAAAGTAACTTGCACTTGGTTGAATGAAAGTAGATTCAAGAGATATTTTCGAATTTTTCAAGAGAACCAGTTTTCTTGAGTTAAGAGAGTTTTTCTTCAGGCAAAATATTTTCTTTTACGCTAAAATAAATTCTCTTGCCACTAATTTTTTTTTCAAGAACGATGACGACTTTAGTTCAACTCTATCTTTTTTATCAGTGCACGATTTTACTATCGTACTCATGGGCGTCCAATATAACTGTGGCCTTACCTTTGTCCGCTGGTAAAATCTTAATTGTGTCGTCCTTCGTAGTTCTCTAATTACTCGCTCTGTCCAGTGATCCCAAACTCCTTTAGTTTTAATAGCAAAAGTATTACTTCTTGTCGTCTTTGTAATAACGAACGGATTATATGTTTCAGTATCAAAAATAAGTGTCAACGAAGTGTGATTAGTAGACACTAGTTTCGATTTATAATGAAGAAAGGATTGATATATAATTATATTTATATTAATATTTTCTTGCCTTTAGCTGTGTATTTTTTCTAATTTCGAAAGTAGAGAAAAAAATATATAAAAAGTAAAATGAAAAATTGTTTTGCTTGTCGTAAAGGGGGGAACCGAGCTCCACTCCCACAACCGGTTTCTGGGCCTACCCTTCATCAGGTGGGCTGTCCAGGGGCTGGCTCTCACCGATACGGCAAGCAAAACTCCTTCTATATCAACAGACGATGTCGTAAAGTGTCTGTGAGATATTAGTGCATCTCCCGTCAAAAGATGGTAAAGAGCGTTTTTCGGCCCGCTCAAATATATATGAAATGAACAAAATTCTTACAGCTTTAGCGTAAATTAATAAATAATATTTTCTTGCCTTTAGCTGTGTATTTTTTCTAATTTCGAAAAATCGAAAGTAGAGAAAAAAAATATATAAAAAGTAAAAAGAAAAATTGTTTTGCTTGTCGTAAAGGGGGGAACCAAGCTCCACTCCCACAACCGGTTTCTGGGCCTACCCTTCATCAGGTGGGCTGTCCAGGGGCTGGATCTCACCGATACGGCAAGCAAAACTCCTTCTATATCAACAGACGATGTCGTAAAGTGTCTGTGAGATATTAGTGCATCTCCGGTCAAAAGACGGTAAAGAGCGTTTTTCGGCCCGCTCAAATATATATACGAAATGAACAAAATTCTTACAGCTTTAGTGTAAATTAATAAATAATATTTTCTTGCCTTTAGCTGTGTATTTTTTCTAATTTCGAAAAATCTAAAGTAGAGAAAAAAATATATAAAAAGTAAAAAGAAAAATTGTTTTGCTTGTCGTAAAGGGGGGAACCAAGCTCCACTCCCACAACCGGTTTCTGGGCCTACCCTTCATCAGGTGGGCTGATGAAGGGTAGGCAAGATACGGCAAGCAAAACTCCTTCTATATCAACAGACGATGTCGTAAAGTGTCGGTGAGATATTAGTGCATCTCCCGTCAAAAGATGCTAAAGGTAAGGTAAGTAAGGTCTCCCGTCAAGCTAAAGGCAAAAAAATATTATTTATTAATATACACTAAAGCTGTAAGAATTTTGTTCATTTCCATATATATTATATTATATTTATTTTATTAATTATTGACATATTATATTTATATTGATATATAAAGTATTTTGCCCTATTTAGACTACAGTTTTATAATAAATAACGATATTGAAAGACATATAAATAAGATATACGTATAAATCTTTGTTTTCGGTACTACTTAACTCCACTAATTCCTATTTTCGTTATAAGAGGAAGGAAATAGCGGAATAAGCCTTTTAAAACGATTATTTCGAATCTAAACAACTCGCTAAAAAGTTTTGCAATTCCAAAAATTTGAATAGCTAAAGTTTCTGCAACTCGAAATAAATATATAGCTTCAGGCTTTATTATTTCTAATTTCCTTCATTAATTTATCAAAATTATTGCAGAAGTTTAGCCGTTTTACCAGTTATTCACTAAGTGAATTATTATAACAGAAATAATAAGGAGCTACGGTTTGTGTTGCGATGAAAACTGTGTACAGTAGAGGTAGTTTAGTCTTGTTTTCCTTTTATAACTTTCTTGGAATTAAATTTTGCTCGCTTAACTTGTTGATAATAACATGTTATGTGGTAAAATCATTTTCATTCATTTTGTCCTTTACTCTTACGTGGAGCATAGGGCTTCAATAAACGTCTCCAGCGGGTTCGGTTGTTGGCAATTGATTTGACATCTTGCCATGTCCGGTTTACTGCTTCGATTTCCTTTTTTTAATTGTCCTTTGCCATGTATGTCTTTGACGACCAGTTCTTCTACTGCATTGTGGATTCCACTCAATAGTTCTACCAGCGATGTTTTGCCGCTTCGCCTTAAAGTGTAACCAATCCACCTCCATTTCCTAAGTTTGATCCCGTTGTATCCATGCCTCTGGTTGGTCAAGCTTCATAAATCCTCATTTCTGATGGTATTTGGCCAGAATATTTCAATCATTTTTTGCAGACAGCGCTTTATGAAAACTTGGAGTTTGTTAATTAATAGCGATGTAATTTTTCAGGTCTCTGCACCATACAGCAACACTGACTTGACATTCGAATTGAAAATCTTAAGTTTAGTAAGTTGAAAGTACTGTCTAGATCTCCAAATAGTGTTGAACATTCCAAATGTTATTCTGGCTTTGTTTATTCTATTTATGATCTTGCTCTGTGCCTCCATTGGTTTAGATTATACTACCTAAGTAAGTAAAATTATTTACCTCCTCTATAGGTGTTGTTCCAATGATAAAGGGAGCGACGTTGTTTGTATAAGCTCCCATCGATTTAGTTTTTTTAATATTGATCTTAAGACCTGCAATTCGAGCTTCCTTTATCAGGTGAGACAGATGTCATTTGCATAACTGATATTCACCATATTTCACGATGATTCCTCGAAATTGTTCTCCTTGGAATATCATCAAAGAGGCTATTGAAAAGAAATGGTGAGAGGACGCAACCCTGATGCCTCCCTATTCTATCCATTGGCCCGTATGCAAGACTGCACATCGCTGAGGCCTAAATTCTGCTTGTGCGGGACGAAAATGAGGTTCTATATGTTTTGATGACCTTTCAAGGATGATCCTAGCATCGTAAAAACTGTTATATTTTTGTACAGGGTGTCCCACTAAGAATAGCTCTCGGCTGTATCTCGGAAAGTATTAGCCGTAGGGCTTACGGAAAAAAATATTTATGACTAAAGGGGCTATGAGAAATTGCTGGAAATTATTTTCAAGTTTGTAAAACGGCCGCTAGGGGGCGCAACTGTTATGGAAAATAAGAAAATTGAATTTTTACAAAATTTTGCCTAGATAATGGGCACTATAAATAATAGCTTCTTAATCTTCAGTAAATTTTGGATTTTCTTTGTTAGAACCATTTTACCCTATCTGCTAAAATAAAGTGGTGGGGGAAGGTTAGGTCTATCTTTATTTAAATGTTAATAACTCCGCACTGGATGATCAGAATCCAACAAACGAGGGCTCGTTTAAAAGAGCGTTTCTTACACGAAAAAAGTTGATTTTCGCGTGATAGTATATACTTCAAATTGTTATTAGATCAATATTTTGATAGTCCGTCCAAAATGTTTTGCCGTTATTATTTGAAGTAGTTGAAGTTTTTGGCATTTTGAAAAAGCAATCAAAATATAAAAAACGCTGCTAAGGCTATCAAAATGTTGATCTAATAACAATTTGACGTTTATACTATTACGTCAAAAGCAACTTTTTTCCACAGCCTACCATGACTTTACTGAATCATCGTTTCTTGTTCACTGTTATTAATATCTTAATTATTAGATATTAATACGATATTATTAATATCTAATAATTATAAATTAATATCTAAAAATTTTAAATAATAAAAAAAATTATTGACATTATTATAAATTAATTAATATGAAAGCTCGACTTACCTATTTTACATCCCCTCAAACCAGTTTGCTCTAACCTATTTAAACATGAAACCTGCCTATAAAGCAAAATTACGTCCGAGTCAGTCCCTGCAGTTTGAACTAGGCAAAATGATAATGCAATCTGCGAGTACTTTCTTAATTAGATGACGTGGCAGCTTATTCCGAGCTTTTCTACTGCAAATCCACTTTGTCGTTGGAAAGGTTAATAAACTGGATTATTTGGGACCGCTTTGAGGTCGGTTAGGTCTGCGGCTTTGTGGTTTGTACAGAACGGATTAAGTGGTGAGGGTAAAGATGTTCGAAGGTATTTAGGAGTACTAGTCTTTTTTCTGTAAGTTGTACTAGATAATTCTTGAAGGAAAATGAAATGAGTTAAACAAATTTATCGTTTTTAATTTGTATTTTTTTAATTTTTTCATTATAACATTTTTTTGGTTTTTATTGTTAGTTCCTTTTCTTTTAAAATTCACACTGTTTGGTTTTCTATTAGCAATGTATTTACCTTTCTCTATAATGTTGTAAATTAAATAATGATGGGTTCAAATTTCTTTTTCTGATTGTTCCTTGTCAGGCCCTCCTGACGTTGGCTACCACGATTTTCGGTCACTCTAAACAATTGTTCGGCGCTATGTATGCCTGTCCACCCCAGATGTTCTTCAACCAGGAGATTTGTTTTCTTTCTACGCCCCTGCTATCCTCTATTTTACCCTTCATTATAAGTTGTAGGATCTGATAACGATTTCCTCTAAGAACATGGTCGAGGTATGAGAGCTTTCGGCATTTAACTGTTTAAGACTGCTTCATTTCTTTGCATAGCTACCCATGGTATTCTTAGCATTGGTCTATGTAACGACATTTCGAATGCTTCCAGACGGTTGATTGTGGCAGCTTTGAGTGTCCAGATTTCAGCTCCGTATAACAGCACAAAACAATGATATCATCTTCTGGAATATTGTATAACGGCCAATAAGTTTTTTCAAGCGGTCAACTCAAAAATAAAAACAATAAAACAAATCTAAAGGGCGTGTTGTATAATAAAATACAACTAATAATGTAAAATAAAAATAATACTAATAGATGGTACGTTACTAATGGTAATAACCAACTTTGATCTGGGCGCAGCAAATGGACAAATAATGTTTACAACAAAACTCTTGTATGTCCTGGCTACCAAGATGACCTACCTGGAATTAAAGAGAAAAAAGGTGTGAGCAACAATGGTACCAGTTATTATTAAAATGAGGTGAATTTAAAATTAAACAGGTACTTGAATAGCTTCTTGATATTCGAAGATAAAAATACAAACATGTTTAACTAAACTGGTGCTGGATGTGCAATTATTACCAACGGGTCAGCTTTCCAATGGACTTTGAGACATGAAGCATCAGATTTCTTCACAGAACATTTTGCGATCTGGAAAGCCTTATCCTATGTCATCGAGGAATATAATCAATCTAGAGTTTTAATTGTTTCTGACTCTTTAGAGATCGTGTCTAAAATTGATTGACATATTTGTCCATGATCCTCTGAAAAAAAAATCAGACGCTTATTCGAGAGTGCAGCGAAAAGGGAAACAAACTCACGTTTGTATGGGTCCCAAGCCACACTAATATACTTGGCAACACAATGGCAGATGAAGCTGCTCAGCAAGCTGCCAGAAGAGATACCATTGATTTCCATTATATTGGTAAATATGATCTTAAAGTTCAACTGCATAAAAGAACAGAAAGGGAATGGCAGGATGAGTGGGCAGGTACACCTTCAAAGCTTTGCGCAATAAAACAGGATCCGTCAACGTCTTGCACTAGGACGAGCGGATGAATCCAGAGTCTTCGAATTGGGCATACTGCGGTGACTCATGCATATCTGCTTAACAGAGAAATACCTCCAATGTGTATAGTCTGTGATATTGAGTTGACAGTAACTCACATTATATGTGAATGTCATCAATATACGGTAGAAAGAAATAGATTCGATATACGTTGTGAAATTCGTGATAATTTAACTGAAGAAGAAGAAATTAAAAATATTTTGAAATTTATGAAAGATATTAATATATACCACCAACTGTGATACTCGTCTGTGATACTCAAATCCAACTGTGATACTGTGATGTAAATAATTACCTATTTTTCATATTGTTTGTTTTTTGTTGTCTATTTTTTTGTGTTTAGTTTTTTATCCTTTTGTCACTCAATTTGAAATGTTTATGTCAATGTAAACCAAACTAGAACCCTGTAATTGCATTATTGTTAACAATAACGAGTTATATATGGCTAATGATCCTGGTGATCGATGCGTAGGAAAAAAAAAATATGCTACAAAGGCATGTAGTCACATAGACGGTTCTCACACAGAGAATATGCCACACAGGCTAGTCACAAAGATTGTTCTCACACAAAGGATATGCCACCCAGGCTAGTCACAAAGATTGTTTTCACACAGAGAATATGCCACACAGGCTAGTCGCAAAGGCTGTTCTCACACAGAGAATATGCCACACAGGCTAGTCACAAAGACTGTTCTTACACTTCTTACACAGAGAAAGTGCCACATAGGCGAAGTACGTCACACAGACTAACTGTAATGCACAATTTAATAGGCAAACTACGGTACGGGGATAGCTACTCTTTAAGGCTAACTACGCTACGGGGCTAACTACTTCTCAAGGGTAACTACTCTACACAGGGTAGCGGTTGAAGATCATAAACTTTGTCTTACAAACATTTATATTCAGTTCCATTTCCTGTCTCATTGCATTAACAGAATCTATGAGATTTTGGAGACCCATGCAGGAAATCATCGCACAAAATAGCCGTATCGTCAGCAGAGCGAATGGTGTTAATCAGTTTATCATTGATTTTGACCCCGAATTCTTTTTCATGTAAAGCATATTTAAAGATTTTGTCCAAATATAGGTTGAACAGCAGCAAAGACAGGACACATGCTTGTAGAACGCCGCGTTGGATTTGAAAGTTTGATGCACTCTAAGGGATAAACAGAGCGCTTTTGTATAGAGGTAATTTGTGTCCAATAAACTTATTTTCAAAAGTAGTAGTTCTATGTCCACGGAATATAGCGACTCACCCTACATATCACAATATTCAGCGAAACATTTCAATACGCTCCGAAGCACATTTCAAATTGCAATTTCGATCGAGAATCGATACGCGCTCATAATTTGCGCCTTGTTAATTATGTTAATTTACAATTTCATTTCGAGTAATCGATTCGGCATATTTAAATGGGTCACCGATTGGCGATAGCGCTAATACGGTTGGCCGTTCGCGGAAATCGCTGAAAAATTAATCGACGACGACAGAAATTGGCGGGCAAATTGCGGCTTGCCAGCGAAATCGATGTTAATGATGATGTCGATGTCAGAGGAGTGATAGCATGGAAAATATATAGTCATTAATTTCTTCTTTTATTTTCTTTTAATTTGGATTATGTTGTATTAATCTAATTGCTTTGACCAATTTTATAATGTTGTGGTGGATCGAGTGATATATCTCCGAATGGAGGGGCCCCTTTAACTTTGTGTATTGTACAGTATGTCTCAAATTAAAGGGTGGTCTCTAGGAAGGAAGATCTCAGAAAATATAAGAGATACGACATAAGTCAGATTATACTCGAGAATATCAAAATGTTTCACAATTTTTTGTTCAATAAAAATATTTTCATAATAGGTTCATATACAGGGTGTTGTGCCAAAAAACATGTGCCATCTCTCGTGAGGGGATTCCTCACATAAACTTAAGATTTATTTTTCGTATCAACATCAGTCCGATTCTGCTTCCTTTCGTAGCTACAGGGCGTTAAAATCTTAATAATCTTTCGATTTATTATAATTTCCTTTCGAGTACTTTTGGTGATTTGAATGAAATTTTGAGGGTAAAAGTTCCTATAAGTGTTACATATTTTAATGCTAAACAAGTGTCAATAAATTCATCAGGGACGTGCATATGGGTTATCACTGGAATATTTTTCAAAAAAAAAAGCATGTGCGCCACTGACTTTTTTCTTTTGATATTAAAATTGTGTAGGCCGTTTAATGCCAATTAAAAGTTATATCTTGATATTTTGTCGAATTCGGCCTCCTTGATGAGATAAACGCAATTTTATTAATCACAATTAATAAAATTAATAAATTATATATTTTATCTAATTTATTATTAAATATTATTACTTCAGTTATTATTACTATTAATCCAACATACAGCAATTTCAAATAAACAAAATAACGGTATTTAAGATAATTCCAAAAAAACTAATTTTAAAAATTTTAACATCCTGTAACTCTAAAACTCTGCATTTCCATACCCATATTTATAGGAACTTTTTTTCATATTTTTTAATGAGAAATCAATGAGTACTTATTTAAAACTTTGGTAAGTTAATGATTTTAATTTTTTAAAGGTTGCTATTAAACTTGGATCAAGTAAAATTAATAAAATTGCGTTTATTTCATCAAGGAGGCCGAAATCGACAAAATATTAAGAGATAACTTTTAATCGGCATTAAACCGCTTACACTATTTTGCTAACAAGAGAAAAAAAAGTCAGTAGCCTACATCCTTTCTTTAGAAAAATATTCGAGTGATAACAAATACGCACGTCCCTGGTGAATATGTCGACACTTGTTTAGCTTTAAAATAAGTCGCATTTATAGTAACTTTTACCATCAAAATTTCATTAGAAACGCTAAAAGTACTTGGAAGAAAAATATGATAAATCAAAATAATATTAAGACTTTGACACCCTGTACGAAACAAAGCAGAATCTTGTGAAGGACCTATGTTGATATGAAAAATAAATCATATTTTTACGTGAGGAATCTCTCCACGAGAGATGGCACATGTTTTTTAAAACACCCTGTATAGGTTAATAATAGGTTTATAACGACAATTTGATTTGAAATACCAAATGTGTGGTAACCAAATTATTCGCAAAAAAATGCTTTTTCTAAATATGCTAACGAGCCACCTTCGTTCCATTTGAAAAAATTGAGATATTATTAAAAATAGGATTTGGGCATATTTTAATCGTCCAGGACAACACACGAATAACAATAGGCAATTAAATCTTTTTTTCCAAGGATCCTTGATTAAAAATTAGTGTTTGTAACACAGCCGTAGCACTCTAGATTGAAATTTAAAATACGATTTTTTAAGCGTAAATATCAAAAGTTGACATATGGGATGCCATTCTATTCGGAGTGTCATTTTCGGTCGTATAAAATAAAAAAATACCGAGGGTGCCATTTAAAAATCAAAAGTTGTAGTCATTTCCGGTGAAACAGGAAGTGATCGAAACGAATTCAATACGTCAATCAATCCTAATTCATGTCATTTATGTTATGTTCCAATATGTAAATCAAAGAAAAAAATCAATAGCAGTTTACTATAAAATGCTTCAATGGACCACAAAATTACATTCGCAACAAAATCGCAAATCGCAACTCCTAAAAATTCAAACTCGCTGATCGCAACAAAATCGCAAATCGCAACTATAGTAATATTGGTTGCCTAAATTGAAACTCGCAAATAGAAGAATTATAAATTAGTTAATTATTAATATTATATTATAAAGTACCGCATAATCGAAAAAGGGCGTACAGTTGGATTTGAAATGCCGATTGATGACATTTTCCATATAATTTTACATAAAAAAAGGTGGCGGTCTTCATATCATAGCCATCGCTGACGCCGTTTTTTTTTATCGTAATGTACTTGAATGATATTCCCTGGAGACTTGCAGATTTACAAAAATTAAGAAAATTGAAATTCTTATTTTTAAAGAAGATTTCAGTCAATGCTCGAGGGAAATATGAATAACATTTTTGGAAATTAAAATTAAAATATGAAAAATTAATTCTCCCTAATTGATGAAAGCTAAATATGAAATATGAAAATGTCGGACAGAACGGCAAATATTTAATTAACTCTCATTGAAATATTATCGGATTAGGGGTTTTAATGAAAGCTATGTGTAAAACTAAATTAAATTAGGTACAAATCATTTACTTATAATTTATAACTAACTATATAGATAACATTTTTTAAAAATGAAAATTCTACACTCTTAAAATATTAGTTTTAGAATAATTTTATACAAAAGTTTTCTTACTGTGTCTATATTAAACCCATTAAAAGGAGATTAAAAAAGCCAGCAATTTTTGCATTTGGTTACACCACTCTGGGGAAACGTTTGAAAAAACTGGCGTCCTCCAAGATTGGAATCCGACTGCGCTCTGGCCGAACAAAGAACCGTGAAACAAATCAAACACAGAATTCTTTTACTTTTTAGCAATCAGCACCTACTATATAGAGATGTATCGAATATACATATATCGATGTATTGTTTTAATAACTTGATATAACGATATATCGACATTAATTGAAATGTTCCTTAAACTCAGTAATAGGTACTATTCGTTTCCGGATTACTTAACAGATGTCTCTACCAAATAATTAAAGTACCGTATGATCGAAAAAAAAAACGGCATCAGCGATGGCTATGAAATGAAGATCGCAGTCATTTAATATGTAAATTTATATGGGAAATGTCATCGATCGTCATTTCCCAGCCAACTGGACGACGTTTTTTTTACGATCATACGGTATTATCAATAGTAAGATTTAGCCCTCATTTGAATTCATCATTCATCCTTTTTATTTTTTTACCCCTTGATACTTAAGTGTTTTTGGTGGTAAAGCAAATTTATCATAGAGGCATTTTACAAAAATTATTTTCCTATTTTTTAGATTTCATTTTCAGTGGCAGAAAACTATCAACAAAAGTGAACCAGGCATACAAGCGTTATTAACAAAATATAGTTGTTTTTCCAATTTTTATCAAGTTTAACAGTTTTTGAGATGACATTTAATATTGAAAAGCTGTAGAATCGAGATTAGACTTAAAACCATTCCATGGTTTCCTAAGAACTACAATGAACCTGGGAATATTTATATATCATCTTTTATTACTTGTATTTATATTCATGAGCGAAAATACTTCTTAACGTTGTATTTTATGAATTAATATAATATTCTTTATGTATTATTTTTTTATTGTTGCTAATTATTATTTCATTTTCATCTATAAGTTTCTTTTTTTGTTTTTATAAGAGAGTGCAATTTAAAAATTAAAAGTTGTAGTAATTTCCGGTGAAACAGGAAGTGGCCGAAACGAATTGATACGTCAATCAATCCTTATTTTAGCATATACTAACATACAAAATTTCGTTTTTTTATCTGAAAAAATAAAAAAGTTATAGGGGTGAGCCACTTTTGAGACGCACGTGATATATGGAAAATATTCTTTTGCAACGGTTTACACGTTGTCCAATGATATTTTTTGAAACTGAAAGAAGTAGTAGCCAAATATAACTAGCATCTGCAGATGTATGATTGCAGAAGATAAAGATTTATATTTTGGTTGAATTAGAAAAGCCTTTTAATTTTCCGTTGAGCGGCTGTAGGTTTCTTTATTATAATGTTTATTATTATGTTTTATATTGCCTGTAACCCATGAATGTTGACAAATTTTTGATTTTCGAAAGTCTATACAAAATGAGGATCAGATAAAAACTTTATCGGTCCAAGGTCTTAAATGGTGCACTCAAAGATTCACAAGGAAATTTTACCCAAAATCACATTTACAATTCGATTCTGTCTAACTTTTGTCTACATGATATTCATTTTTCAAAAGGCTTACATTAATTCCATCAGGTAGCATATCGATATTTTGTATCGTATGTCAAATTTATTAATGTATCCGTATATTTTAAATATCGAAACTTTAAAAATATCGATATTTTTAATATATCAACATTCCTATTCCGTATTCGTCGCTTTTATTAATGCGAAATTCCGCTCTTACATCTATAAGTAAAATTCACTTGCACTTCGCTGGCACGGAAAGAATTACAGTTTTCAGGGCTCGAATTACAGTTCTTACTAAAAGAGTCCAATATAAAAATGTTAATAATGACATTTTTATTCATGCATTCTTTTCTTTAGAATGTTAGGCAATAGTCGGAACACTATTCGTAATTAATTAAAATAATAATTTTGAACAAATATGTAAATACTTATATCACATAAAGGTAAAAATGCAAGACTGCAAAAGTATTATATATTATATTCTCAAAATTTAAGCAAAAAATATTTTTTCAAAATAAAATAACTCGGTTATTTTGGACTTATTTCAAAAACGGTTAAAAGAAAATATGTTTTTTTTATCGAGATCTACCAGCCCTAAAAATATTTGCACTTATTTAAGGCTCACCCTGTATATATTTTTAACCTAATTTTAGAGTCTTAAATAAGTGTAAATAATATATTATTATATTGTACCTAAATGGGAGTATATTTCGATCCCAGAAACACAATTGTAAATTTGGAATTTTTTTAAAAAAAATTTTGGATTTTTTTTAAATTTTTAAATAAAAACCATAAATTCTTGATAATATGGGAACATAGGTAGTAGATTAAATTTACAAAAAAGAAAACCCAGTAAATCCAGTGGTTCTCAAAATTTAGGCAAAAAATCTTTTGTTTTTGAACCAAAATTCGATTATTTTGGACTTACCTATTTGAAAAACGGTAAAGCGAAAATATGTTTCTTTCATCGAGGTCTATCAGCCCTAAAAATATTTGCACTTATTTAAGACTTACAATATATATACAGGGTATCCCAGAAATAAGCGCAAGTCTTTTAAGGGAGGTAGATCTCGATAAAAGAAACATATTTTCTCTCTACCGTTTTTCAAATAAGTCAAAAATAACGAAGTTATTTTACTTTGAAAATTTCCAAAAAAAAATTTTTTGTTAAAATTTTGAGAACCACTGGATCTTTTCTGGATTTTCTTTCTTGTAAATTTAATCTAATACCTATGTTGCCATATTATCAAGAAATTATGTTTTTTAACTAAAAATTAAAAAACTTTCCAAATATTTTTTTTCTTTCCAAAAAAACTTTCCAAAAAAATTTCGTACTTTCAATTTTTTTTTCGCGAAAAAAACCTTATAGGCGTGTTTCTGGGGTTGAACTATACTACCGGTTAAAATACTTGCACTTATTTCTGGGACACCCCGTATAAAAGATGTACATATTTCCCAAAATACTAAAAATATATTAAGTACGTATTATTATTCCTATATGAATATAAATAATTTATATGTAAAAAGATAAAATCGTTTAATAACGCGGAACAGTATCCTTAAATTTTGACTGTCAATAACCGGAGCAAAACTACGAGCCAGGCGACCTTCAGCTCACCTTGCAGACACACCTAGTTTAAGAATACATGTTTGCTTAATGAAATCCACCAGTCATTCCTAATTTTGACAATGAAAAGGATAAAAGTGTTAATATTATAAATTACAATATTGTATATGATTGCTCAACATTAAAATTCAGAATATTTGTAATCATAATCTAAATAATATATTTCCTAGAGGTTGCTAAGTATCAGTTCTTACCATTTAAACTTGCTGGGAACTGGTTTAGTTACAGCAATATTTAAAATTTAAAATGGACGAAGATATTGGTCTCCAAATACTAATTTCTTACGAAATATGTTTGTATTTATAATACTTTTTTCGTAGATTGTGTAATATGCTATTGTCTTCTAAACTAGATTAATGAGTGGTTTTTAGCGATAAGTTTTTAAAAATGTATTTACCAATTCCTGTTTTGTTCTTTTCCGTATTAATATTATCCTGCACAGTGATCCGATTTTAACAGGCCAACATTTAAATGCTAAGTTAGTTATGAACTAAATCTAAAAACTTCAAAATTAAAACAATGAGATATGATTTAAACAATGACAACATAACATCTGGTTTTTATATATAAAAACCAATTGTTTTTTTTAACAGCAGGATGACGGGACGTCGTTGCAGCCACCCTAAGTAGGTATAGAAAAATCATTAAAGCTGTTGTCGCAGGTCCGTGTTTATATTATTTTTTAAGATAGATTAATATTTTGATATTTGATTCCCGGATATTTAACTCTCCCGGAACAACATTTCATAGCTTCATAGTTTCTCACACCGATTTGATCAAAAGCAAAAATGGATTCAAGCAGTTTGACGAAACAAGTCAGTAAACAAATTGCTCGTTACATAATCAAAAAATTAAATAGACATATATTATGACAGGATAAAATATAATTTGCAATATTAATGCTATACTTTTTTTAACCAACTAGTGATTAAGTGTTTTATGAACATCTTGTAAGATTATAATTACGTACCGGGTGGCCAACTAAGAATGGACGCCGGCCGTATCTCAGAAACCACTTATCGTATAACTTTGGCAAAAAATTCTAATAAGTAAATCGACCAAGAGAAATCGCTGGAAATTATTTTCAAGTTCGAAAAATGTCTGCTAGGGGGCATTTCTCGGATAGCCAATCAGAAAACAGGGTTTTTCTCAAAAATATGCAGGTGAACAGGTATTTTAAATATTACTATTGTAATCATCGAGAAATTTGTACTTTTTTTGATATAGAGTATTTTGCTTTATCTCATAAAATAAAGTGGTGGGGGAAGGTTAAACTTGCTTTTATTAAAATAAGGATAACTCTGGTTTAGGTTAGCCGATTTAAACAAACTAGGGCTCGTTTAAAAGAGCTTTTCTTCCTTAATGATCTCCAGTATAAATTTTGTTTCCAGAAATTTTTTCGTGGTAGCTAGAAGGCGCTGTTTGACATCATAACATATATTGCGCTTTTGATAAAAAATTTAAATAGGAGGCTATATTTCTCGTTGCACAGTTAAATAGAGCATAAAATTTCCAAAATATTAGCGCAAACCGCAACTTTCTTTCATCTCTCTAACGGGAGATACGAGTATTTAGAAAATAAATCATATTAGGCTGTCGCCTAGGATTATAATGTCTAAAAATTATAGTAGTAGGCTAGGAAATAAAAAGAGGTAAATTGGTTACGTCAAAATATCAAAACGTTTAAGTTCAGTTTTCATGCATCCGAATTTCGGGCGTTTTCTTAAAAAAATTACGCCATAAATTTTTAAACGTGTTTATGTAACATTATCGTCCATTCGAAAAGTCGGACAAAATAATTTTATTAAAATTCCCAGGAATTTTGTGCCGCCATATTGCTTTTAACAGAAAATGGCCGAATTTCGTATTGTTGCAATTTCATCAGCATGAATGCAGATGGTGTAGTTGATGCAGTTGGTGCAGTTGTGCCGCTTATTTTGTTATGAATGTGTGGGGCTTCTTGGATACCACTTACTTTAGTAGATAGAGACGCTGGAGCGGCATATTTCCATGGCCAGCTAGTTCATCGGATTCAATATGCTTTGGTTTTAATTTATGCGGTCAAATGAAGGACGAATATGGATAAATAACAATTAAATGGTATTAAACTGTATGTTTTGATATTTTGACGTGACCAATTTATCTCTTTTTTTCCTACTACCATAATTTTTAGACGTTATAATCCTAGACGAAAGCCTAATATGGTTTATTTTCTAAATATCTCCCGTTAGAGAGAAGTTAGAAATTTGCTGTTTGGCGTTAATATTTTGGAAATTTTGTGCTCTATTTAACTAAAAAATTGAGCCACCTCAATTTTTCGGTACTTGCATCTCTTTTAGTGCCGTAATATCAGAGATTAAGAAACTATACCGTGGGAAAATTTGCGGTGAACAGGTTCAAAAAGTTCTAAAAAGTTTTATAAAATATACAGGAAAATTTAAAAGAAAATGCTATATTTTTAACATCGTTTTTTGCAAAAAAAAACCTCATAGACGTGTTCCTGGAGTCGAAATATACCACCCCTGAAATGCACTTATTTAAGACTTACCCTGCATAGCTTTACCCACTATTCTTTTATTAATAACTAATAAATATGATTGGCAGCAAAAAAAAAAGAATGAATAGCATTAGGTAAATTTAAATAGTCTCGATCCAAATGTATACTAAGAATACGGTAGCGTAGATTGACAAGTGGGGGCCTCGGTGCAATGTTTTTCGAGCTCCCCTTTGTAAAAAAATTGACGAATTTGACGCGAACTCTGCGGCTAAAAAATCCAAGTCTGAGAACTAAAAGCCAAGTCTAAATTGTTGTTTAAAATGTTGCTAAAATGAATTTGCTAAAAATTACAGAGACAGCAGAGAAGAGTTAAATAAGGTTTAACCTAGATTAGATAAAATATTAATGTCTCGAAAAGCCAAATATTCTTATTACGAACTGTAACATATTATTACATCAGAACACATTTATATCCACTGTCTAGTTATTGCCTAGGTTTTTTTTGTTTGAGTCTTTCTTTGATGGCATTATCATACAAGATTCCAAATGTAGAAAAGTATAGAGGAAAAGTTTCGTGATAAGAACTATATAATAACCTAAAAAATGCTGCAGTTTTAATGGCTACCGCGGTTCATTCTGTTAAAAACACGCGTGTACACGAGGAGGCTGCTGCTGTAGCAGAAAAGGGAGAATTTCTTTCTACAATGTGTAAGAAAGTATATACCCGAAAAGCTAAAAGTAATGTATTTTACAGAGGATTGGGTCAGCTGAACTGAACGAATCAGGAAGTCTTAAAGTTTCTCAAAATAGTGACTCAAAATCGTAGCCTATTCAAGATCAAATTACCGTTATCGATAATAGAAATAAAGCAGTAGAAACTTGTAAAATTGAGCCATTTTGTAGTAAAAATTCAGATGTCCGACCCAATATTGGTCTTTACGAAAATTTTGATCAAGACAATTTATTTTTTTTAAAACCGGAGGCAACAGAGTTTTTTCGCACGAGCGATAAACACCCTTAATTATATATTAATAACTAAAATATGTTTCTTCGTTATGGTCATTTTGTTTTTGTGGATTTGGGCCGGTTGTCTGTTTTTCCCGGGCCGGTTTCCATATCCCCATCCACCCCTGCTCACCCCCTATAACTTTTTTATTTTTTCAGATAAAAAAACGAAATTTGGAATGTTAGTATATGACATAAATTAGGATTGATTGACGTATTCATTTTTCGGCCACTTCCTATTTCACCCTTGTTTTCCCGGAAATGACTACAACTTTTGATTTGAAATGGCACCCTCGATATTTTTTTACTTTATTCGATAGAAAATGACACTCTGAATAAAATGACATATTGAATGTCAACTTTTGACACTTTCGTTTAAAACAAAATTGTATTTTAAATTTCAATCTACAGTGCCATGGTTGTGTTTCTTCATGAAATATGTGTTTCTCTGATAGTTTATTTGAATAAATACCGACTCTGTCTTTGTTCTTACCATAATTATGCTTTTATTCATCATGTAACGCCATGAGATTATTACAGAGACGTTACAAGGAATAGTTTACCATTGAAGGTCAGGTTAAATCAAATTTGCAAGAACATTTTGTTTTTTAGAATGTTTTAGAAATTTATTGTAAATTGCATCTTATTAAAACGAAAAATGTGTGAATCTTATATAATTTTACACAGTCTATTGTACAGGGTGGCTCGAATTCGATGATCATCATTGGGATTTCGGAAACCGTAAGAGATACAGGATCGGTTAAATGGAGGCAAAATTGCGCAATTTGATGCTCAATAAAATGCCGTAATGCTTTTTGAAAAATTCCGAATATATTCGGAAAAAAAACGGAATTTTCAGTTTTGTTTTCTATTGTTTCCTGGCTTTATTTGTTAAGATAACTTAAAATGAAAAACACATTTTCATGGCCACTTTTTTTGCTTTATAACTCTGTGTGATTAAATATTGACTCTGACGTTTCGGCTTCTGGCGACCATCATCAACTTAATTTTTCTAAATACGGACCTGATTTTTTTTCAATTTAATTAAATCCTTTCATCACTCTTAAAACACTATATATAGTCACTTTGATATTTGCCAACGTTTCGTACAGAAAATTCCATCAACAGAATATTTTATGGAAAAATAAAAAATAAAAATGCAATACGGCATTTTATTGAGCATCAAATTGCGCAACTTTGCCTCCATTGAACCGATCCTGTATCTCTTAGGGTTTCCAAAATCCCAATGATGAGCATTGAATTCGAACCAGCCTGTACCTAAAATTATTATTTTATTTCTTGCTATTAACACGAGAATCCGGTGCTACTGGTTAAAAATTGCGAACTTTTATTTTTAATCTATAGTTAACTGAAAATTGGTATGGTTAAAAAATAAACAACTTTTACAAATAACGTTTTACGAAATTGAACCAGGAAACCTATTTTTAGCCATTTGTTACATTATATGTCAAATTTGAAGATACCCGAAGGCAACAGGCAGAGGAAACTATTGCATACAACTTGTAGTAAAATTTCACCTGGATCAATAAATAAAAAAGTTCTATATGATTCGAACTTTATCTGTGACACTGTATATCGAATAATGGCAATAAGTCCAGGATTACTTATTCCTTAATAATATAAGTTTTGAAGTATGTTTTTGAATTTGTAACTTGTAAATTCATAATTCCAGTGGGTGTATTAAGCTGAAGAGAATAGGTAATAAAGGGAATATCTGTATTTCTAACTTGTGGTTTCAGCACGGGCTTTAGGGCATACGATCCCGTGTCGTATCCTACATCAGAACGTAATATTGGAATCACAGAGATGTTTACAAAGGAGAACAGACAGAGGTTAGACAGGCAAAGTCCTTATTCGCTGTAATTATTATTTGAATTTGGGTGGGTAGTGTATCTGTTATTAATGCCAAAATGTTTGGATAGTAAACTTACTGATTTCTTAAATAAAAACATGTGTTTATTTATATTAGATGGCTTTGACTACGTTTTCTGTGTAGTAATGGTTATAAATAATAATTATTTTGGAAGTATAGCTGTGGTATAGCAAAGAGGCTATATACCGACTTGTTTAGAATATACTCGTAGCATACACACAACCAAACTTATATGGAATCATCTATTATTTTTGATAAATTTTAAGATGTATGAAAATTTTGTGTTTATGAATAAAATCAGTCCTTACCAATGACTTTTAATGAAAAATAATCCATATAGCAATAAAAGAAAATTAATCAGTTCCAAAAATAAACAAAATGGTATTTTTTGCTTCCTGAAACGAAATTAAGATTTAAATTTTTAATTGCCAAAAAGCATAAACAAAAAGAAAACTGATAATTTTAATATTCCTTGTTGCCACCTCTAGCCCTTATGCAAGTTTCTATCCAACCTGGCATGCTTCTTATTAAATTATCCACGTTGTCTTGGGGTATGTTTTCACTAGGTACAGTTTCTGCTAATAATTTCACGAAGGTATAGTTTCTGCTAATGCTGCATCAATAAGCTGTACGAGATTTCCTGGATTGTTTCGACGAGCTCTAACCCTTCTTTTGAGCTACTCCCACAAGTGTTCGATAGAGTTTAAATCTGGTAAATAGGCAGGCCAGTCCAAAACTATGACACCTTCCGTTTCAAGACATTCTCAAGTCACTCTGCTGATATGGGGAGGTGCACTATCGTGCATGAAGTTGAAACTATCCCCAATTGCAGCTCTCCAAAGACTAACGATTGGTTCAAGCACCAAATCAACATATCTCCGACCCGTTAAAAATTGTTGAAGCGGTAACAGTGGAGTTTTTGCTCCCATTATAATACCTCCCCGGAACATTACAGTTCCTCCTTTATATCTTGGTACAGATTTGTCAGCCTGATCTGAGGCCAATTCTGGTCTCATCCGAAAAAAAGAACATTTTGCCAATTCTCAGTTGTCCAGTTTTGATGTTGAAGGCGTCAATTTAGCCGGTCAATTTTATTTTGCCGAGATATCTGTGGGATCCGTAACTCTCTCCTACTGTAAAACCCTCGTGCCCGAAGCCTTTTTCTTATGGTTTCAACTGAAACGTTCACATTTGTAGCTGCCAGAAGTTGTCTTTATAGCTCTGGATGAGAAACATTGGGATTTATTCTAGCAATTTAGCACACAAGGCGGTCTTGTTGTTCATTGTGACTCTTTGACGACTTTGTCTGGGCTTATCCTTGTATAGTCCTAATTCCAAGTATCTGCCATTTGTTTTCGATACAACACCCTGGGTAACGCCTACTATCTCTGCTACGTCTTTCTGGAGCATTCCTTGTTCGGCGAGAAGAATTATTCTTCCCTTCTGTGTACATCTGTTAATCCAACATAAGGCATTTTTTAATTTTTTTGCATGGAATGAAAATTACCGGACAATCGTGATTTTACTACTGAACACAAAATTCAAAAGAAAATAAATCGCAGCATTCTTTATTATCATGTTTATTTACAACAAAAAGCCTTATCTTAAAGTTGTATACCAATTTTTATCTTTGCAAGAAATTGAGTCAGAAATAAAGAGTGATTCCATATAAGTTTGGTTGTGTGTATTTGGGAAGGGGGTTAATCACCGCGACCTTACAGATCTATTGTGTGCCCGCCTTTCTTGAGTTATAACGGGTTATAACTCATCATACAGTCTCAGAGCTTTGAAAAAATTCAGTATCTGAGTATTCAGTGATAAGGTATTCTGGTGTTTCCCCATTTTCACTACAGAATCTGCATTCGCCGTTATTTCTCAGCTTCAATCTACTGAGGTGTTCGTTGAGGAAACAGTGTCCTGTTAGAAAAAATCCGAAAATTGTTCTTACTTAAATCAAGGAAAATCTTTGATTTCTCTCGGTCATAAGTTCTGAGGAACTTTTTCGAGTGTCTTAGACTGTTGGAGGATTCCCATTCTAGGTTACGAATGGAGTCCTCCAGGTTTTTCAGTGCCACTTCAAGCTGGTATCCGCTTGGAAAGCAAAACGGTCCAGTTAGTAACACAATGACACAATGTCTTCCCAAATATATACACTTTGCATAAAACCAATTCTAAATGCACAAGAAATAAAATAAAATAAATTCAGAGAAGCACCATAAACCCCAAAAAATTCAGACTATAATAATTATATATTATTTCTTTCAATCTATCTTCTTCTTTGGGTGCCATGTGCTATGCCGCACGTTGGCGATCATTCGTCTGTTTCATGGCTATAAGATGACTAGGGTGCCCTCTTCGGCTCGTCGAAATATGGTTGCGGCGTCAGGTATGCCACTCCAGTTTCTTATGTTGCGAAGCCAAGAATGCTGTTGTCGACCTGGTCCCCGTCGGCCTTAGATCTTCCCCTGCAGTATCAACCTGGGTATGGAGTATTGACGTCCCCTTAATATATGTCCTAGATATGATACTTTGCGTTGTTTTACGGTATCCATTAGTTGTCTGTCTACTCTGGCTCTTCTTAGGACTTCATCATTTGTTGCATGCTCCGTCCAGGGTATGCGCAGCAATCGGCGAAGTGTCCACATTTCGAAAGCCTCAATTCTGTTTATTGATTTTACCTTAAGTGACCAAGTCTCAGCGCCATACAACATCACAGGCCACACATACGATTGAATTACCCGTATCCTGCTATGTAGCGGCATATTTCTATGCAGGAGTAAATTCTTTAGTTTAAAGAAGGTTGTTTTTGCACGGCCGATTCTTCTTTTAACTTCCTCATCGCAATCCCACAGTTCATTTAGGGAGGCGCCAAGATAGGTGAAATTTGTGACCCGTTCGATGTTCTCTCCATTGATGTTAAGATGAGTGTTGTACTGGTGTCTGCTGATCACCATCATTTTAGTTTTCGCAGCGTTAATATGGAGCCCAAACTCTTCACCGCATTCGTTCAGTTTATTTAGCAGAATCTGGAGGTCCTCAAGGTTGTTAGCCAGAATTGCGGTGTCATCTGCATATCGGATATTATTTATTCGGATGCCATTGACTTTAATACCCCGCGTCTCACTCTCCAAGGCCATCTAAAAGATTTTCTTAACGTAGATGTTAAACAGAATGGGTGATAGTACACATCCCTGTCGAACTCCCTTCAATACACTGAAGGTTTCCGTTGTTCGATCACCATCAATACGGATCTCCGCCGACTGCTGCCAATACAGTTCTTTAATTATTCTGATGTCCTTGCCATCTACGCCTATCTCCTGTAGTCTCTCCATCAACGGTTCGTGTTTTACGTTATCAAAGGCTCTCTGATACTCAATAAAGCAGATGAAAACATCTTGCCTCTGATCATAACATTTCTGCATAAGTAGTTTCACAGAGAAGAGAGCTTCTCTAGTGCCAAGACCCTTGATAAAGCCGAACTGTGTGTCGCCACTCATCTCTTCACATTTTCTATATATTCTAGAATGGATGACTCGAAGAAACGCTTTAAGTGCGTGACTCATTAAGCTTATGAGTCTATGGTCTCCGCAGTTGTTTGGATTTGTTTTCTTTGGGATGGCGATAAACGTGGACTTTATCCAGTCCTGTGGGATTTGTCCAGAATCATATATCACATTAAATAGATATGTGAGCTATTTAATGTCGGTCTGCTTTAGAACTTCAGCATATATATCATCATGACCTGGACTTTTAATCTATACTAATATATAAAATCCTTAAGTAACTGACATACTGATTAATCACGATCCTGCTCAAACTACTCAATGTAAGAAGCTCAATTTTGGCATACGGGTTGATTCTAGGGTGTAGGGGTTCGATAAGACGGGATTTTTCGAAATTCCAGTTCCAAGAGAGTGAAACCACCCCTCAAATATTACAATAGGTTTTATTTAAAAAACGGTCAAGTTTCCGAAAAAACGCTTAAACACGTATATTTTATTTAGTTTTTTTACATATTTTAAGATTTTTTAAAAATGTATACAGGGTGTTTCGAAAAATCTGGTCATTGATTAATCACGATCCTGCTTAAAGCGCTTTACGTAAAAAGCTGATTTTTGGAAAACAGATTGACTTTAGGGTGTAGAGGTTCGATAAGAAGGGATTTTTCGAAACTCGAATTCTAAGGGGGTGAAACTATCCCTCAAATATTAAAATATTTTTTATTTAAAAACCGGTGAGTTTTTCGGAAAAACTCTTAAACACGTATATTTCATTTTGTTGTCTTACATATTTTAAGATTTTTTTATAAATTTATACAGGGTGTTTCATAAAATATGACCAGTGATTAATCACGATTCTGCTTAAACTGCTTGACGTTTAAAGCTGATTTTTGGCAAACGGATTGACTGTGGGGTGTAGAGGTTCGATAAGGAGGGGTTTCTCGAATCTCAAGTTCCAAAAGGGTGGAAACGCCCCTTAAATATTACAATATTTGTTATTTAAAAAACGGTTAGTCTTTTGGAAAAACGCTTGGACAAGCATAATTTATTTGGTTTTTTTACATATTTTGAAATTTTTTTAAAAATCATACAGGGTGTTCCAAAAAGTTGGGTAATTTCTTAACCACGATTCTGCTTAAACTGCTTGACGTAAAAAGCTTATTTTTGACAAACGGATTTTTCGAAAGTCAAATTCCAACGAGATGAAACTACCCCTCAAATATTACCAAGTTATATAATAATATCGCCATATTGTTTTTTCTCATGCTGACATAAATGTGAGAAAATTTTATCCAGTTTGTATGTTAATGGAAATTCTTGCTTTGCTTTATCATCACCATTACAAATGATTAATTCGACGCGAAGTCGCTGGTACACGCTAGTTATATAATATATTATAGAATTATTCAAATATGTAAAGTAAAACGTGATAATTGTTTTAAAAAAATACCACGAATATAAAAAGAGTATTAGACTCATTTCTTAGTCATTTTATTTACTGTGTTAAATACAGTGTAATTCAATGAAAAGTGTATTTTTTTCTATTTTTCTTGTCTTAGTCGGTGATGTCAAGGTTTTATACCGATGGTACTATTACTACGACAAAGATTCAAAAAAAATGTCTTAAGTTGATCTGGTGTACAAAGTAGTGTGAAGTCTTCAAATTTTATAAGGGAAAATATATACTTTGAAAATATTTTGAAAGCAATCATAAAAGAAACAACAATCTCTATAGATTAGGTACTTAACTCGCTCGTGTTTTCAATCATTTACCAAACGAAAATCAGCGAATTTCAATTTTCTTATCTTCCCTTACGACAATTTTTTTTTTCCACCATCCCTCCCTTTTTTTGCAGATGTTTTTGTTTATGTTTCATTAAAATTTGGTTCTATGCTGCGCTGAAAGATCCCCTTCTCTTTTGTTTTTAGGCTTATTTTAGACACTAAACTTTCTTATTGCCATTAGAGTTTTTAAGTAAAGCGTAGATAGAAAATTTATAAAAAATATCTCATGAGTAATTTTTCAGTGACATATCGAAAATGTCCAATTTACATACATGCATTTATTTCTTAATAAATACAACTTAAAAATTGCTTCAAACTCTAAGAGTTAAAATTACGTGCTTTTAATGTTTCTTAATGTAAAACCTTAGAACGTCCACGAACGAACATTCTTTAATTTATGAACAGATTAGATGCTCTTGATAAAAGGAGTTGCTTAAAGTTATATTTCCTTATTCATTAAAAATGTGGATCTATAGAAGATTATTAAAAATACCCTGGACAGATCATGTACGCAATGAAAAGGTACATGGAAAGCTTAACAAAGAAAGGGAATTACTTGCAAATACCAAAAAATAAAAGACTGCATACCTGGGCCATGTCATGCGGAATGGAAGTGTAAAGCTCCTGCAACTAATTATCAAAGTGAAGATAGAAGACAGAAGAGGACTTGGAAGATGCAAGCATAAAAGGTTAAAAAAAACGTAAGAGATTGGATCTGGCCTAGACACAACAACAACAACAAACAACGCTTTATTGTGCAAAAAGCCTCACTGACGCACTTAAGCTATTATATTTTACATTTGTTAGGGCTAAACTGGAGTACGCATCTGTTATATGGTCACCATCAGGGGTAGATGGGCCATATGGGAAAGCGGGAAAATTCCCGGTGGGCGGTGGGAAAATGGGCCGGTCCCGATCGAGCTCAAGAAAAGATTGATTTAGCAAAAATTCAATGGTTAATCTTCTAACTATTAATGTTACGTAAGATTCTTAGTGACTGCCTAACTAACTAATCAATTTGCATCAATATAATCGTCAGTTGCTTTTAAACATAAACACCAATTTGTAAAATAACTATTGTTGGATGTCTTTCTCTGAGACACTTATAATTTTAATAAACATCTGTTGTTTGTTGTTCCATTTGAAATGTTTTATTATACAAGGTGAGTCTATAAGTGCACCTTATTTGTGCTGCTTTGTGCAAATATTTTCAGGGCTGGTAGATATGAATAAAAGAAACATAATATATTCTCTTTACCGTGTTTAAAATAAGTCCAAAATAACCGAGTTATTAAAGTTTGAAATTTAAACAAAAAATTGATTTATTTTTAAAAAAATTTGCCACCGAAATTTTTCTTTATTTGGATCTCTTTTTGTGCCGTAATATTAAAGATTTAGAAACTATACCGTCGGAAAATTCGCGGTGAAAAGGAAGACCTAAAAATGTTTCTAAAATATACAGGAAAATTTAAAAGAAAAAGCACGATTTTCAACATTTTTTTTCCAAAAAAGACTTCATAGACATGTTCCTGGGGTCGAAATATACCACCCCTGAAAATATTTGCACTTATTTAAGACTCATTCTGTATAGTTTTACCAGTATTCTTTTATTAATAACTAATAAAGTCTCCGGCGGGCGTACAGTACAATATCATCTAAATAGTCTCGATCTAAGTGTATACTAGGAATACGGTAGCGTAACTTGACAACTGGAGGCCTCGGTGCAATACTTTTCGAGCTCCTCTAAGTAAAAAGGTAGGCAAATTTGACGCGAACTCTGCGGTTGACAGAGAAAACATTAAGATGGCTATCTCTATGCTTGATTTGAATTGGGGACGGACTAAAAGCCAACTCTGAGAACTAAAAGTTAAATCTAAGTTATTCAAAAAATAGTGAGACAGCAGAGAAGAGTTAAATGACGTTTAAACTAGATTATATAATAAAATATTAATATGTCTCCAAAATCCAAATATTCTTATTACCGGCCGTAACATAACATCTACCTCAGAACATATTTATATCCGCTGTTTAGGTATTGCCTAGGTATTTTTCGTTTGAGTCACGGCATTATCATATAAGATGCCATATGTAGAAATGAAGAAAAGTTACGTGATGAGAATTATACCAAAATTAAAACACGTATACCTGACGAGGCTGCTGCTGTACCAGAAAAGAGAGAATTTCTTTCTACAATCTGTATGAAAATATATGCCTGAAAAGCTAAAAATAATGTATTTCACAGAGGATTGGGCCAGGTGAACTGAATGAATTGTCTTAAAGTTTCTCAATTCAAGATCAAATAACCGTTATCGATAATGGAAATAAAACAGTAGAACCCTGTGAAACTGAGCTATTTTCTAGTAAAAATTCAGATGTCCGACCCGATCTTGATATTTATAAAAATTTTGATCAAGACAATTTCAATATTTTTAAAAAATCGGAGGCAAAAGAGATTTTTTCACCCGAGCGAAAATTTGACCCTTACCCAGTGTATATTAATAAATAAAATATGTTTCTTCGTTATGGTCATTTTGTTTTTGTAGATTCGGGCGGGTTGCCTGTTATCCCCGGGCCGGTTTCCACTTCCCCATCCACCCCTGGTCAGCATATTACCAGACACATATAAATAACATCGAAGGTGTCCAGCGACGGTTTCTGAAGTTTCTTAGTTTTAAAATAGACGGAAACTATCCTTGTATAGGCTACCCTCATGATGAACTCTTAGAACGTCGTTCGTTTTCTTCTTTAGTGGATCGCCGCGGAATATTTGACATTAAGACGCTGTATGGTGTTGTTCATAATAAAATAGACTGCTCAGATATTCTCAATAGGCTGAATATTTTTGTTCCGAGAGCAGCAGCTCGACACTTCAACACATTTTATGTCGACACTTCTAGGACTAACATTAACAAAAACTCTCCAGTTAATAGAATGCAACTAGCCTACAATCAACGCCAGAGCAGTTTGGATATATTTTCAGAGTCCAGCTTTCAGCTTTAATTGCTATTATCGGCTTTTTTTATCAGTTTTTTATTTGTGTCAATTTTGTTGATCTGATCTTTGTTTCTTACTTTGTATATATTTTATTTTGTACCTTTTATTATAATTAATTTGTTTATGATCTATAAATTGCTTAATTTTAATTTGTAATCGATACAATACGACCCATTCTGTAATTGGCGCTTGCTGTTGAATGGAGTACCTATATTAAATAAATAAATAAATAAAAAGCCAAAACAGCTTCATCGACAAAGCACTCACAAAACAAACAAAAGCACAAAAATATATATACAAACAACAAAAAATACACAATACAATCATACAATTCAAAAAAAGGTTTAAGTCATTAAAATTACAAAAAGACCATACATAGATAATTGCAGAACAGTAAGCAGTAAATAGATATAATTTTAAGAGTTATAAAATATTAAATACTTGACCTTTGACTAGTGTGTGAGATGATCAAAATTTTAAATTTAAAATCGTTCATGATTAAACATCAACAAAAAAGTCGTTTACCGCATAATGGCTCTCTCCATTAAATATGATTTCAGAGCTTTGCGAAATGCGGGAAAGAATGAAAGCGACTTGATATTCAAAGGCAGATGATTGCACATTTTTTTGGTATTGTACAGTATTGAACCTTTAACTAGTTCTGAGCTCGGGGTTGGCAGATAAAGATCGTGCTCCGCATTCCTAAGTGGACAGATATGAGATGGCTTTTCGGGAATAGCAGATATGTGCTTGCTGATTAAGCAAACAGATTCAAAAATGAATAAAGAAGGAAGAGTCAGTATTTTGAAATTTGAGCACACATGCACTGTTTTTAGCTGTACAGGACAGACAATATCTCGCCGAGATTGTTGTCAACCTTCATGGAAGATGGTATCATAAGAAAAACCAGATTCATTAAAAATAGCATAGCGGTATGCCAGACGTTAGCGGTTAAAGTTTATGATTACTTGTTGGTTATTCTTGACTAGATTGCAGATTTTGAGATGACAATTATTTAAGGACACCAATCACATAATATCTTAAAAAATACCATTAAAGTTCAATATCCTCTACAAAGTTTCAAACAATTTACTTTAATTAGAGCTTCTTTATAAGCCTTATCCAGATATTCCAAGAGCTCATTTTCTTTCCGAACAATTTCAAACTATCTCGGCGTCTAGTAAAACGCGATTAACGCCATAGATAATCAACTGTCGCGATATTTTAAAAATTCAGGCAAAACAAAAACGACATTCTCAATTTTCATTAAGGCCGGCGCTACTGGAGGCTAGTAAATCCCCTATACCTTCCCCCCTGTCCCCGCCTCTCGTCCTCTTTGTCCTGAAAAGTTTCGTAATTTTTCTTCGGCAGTTTTTCCAAGTTTATTAATCTTCCTGAGAGAGCAAGGCATCTGGCCCAGGGATTTTTTCCCTTTATATATTGCCGTCTTGGGCACTCTATCACTTTATTTTAACTTTTATTGTTGGATGTCGGTATCTCCTGTTTTAGGGGTATAATAAACGACAGAGTTTAACGGGATTTATGAATTGTAAAGGTAGCAGATGACCATCAGGAACAAAACTTTCCAATAACTTTATATTCTTAACGCATTTTTGGTAAAATGAATATTAAAATTCGTAATCAAAAACTAATAAGTGTAAAATAAACATTTTATAATATAACTGATTCTATATCTTTGTAGCGGGTTCATTTTTACATATACCGGGTGTTTTTAAATAGTGGCTCAACCTCATAAGTTTTTTATTTTGTTTTTTCAGACAATAAAACAATATTTGGTATATTAGTAAATGGAAAATCGGAATTGACGTACTCATATATTTTCGGCCATTTTATGTTTCACCAGAAATAACAAATTTCGATTTTTAAATGATCCTTTGGGCATTTTTTTTACTTTATTTGATAGTAAATAAATGTCAAAACGTGACTTCATATGTCACCTTTTTACATTTTTCGTTAAAAAATATTACCTTAAGTCTCAATTGAGAGTGGCAGTATTAAAACCACACGTTTTTAATCAAGGAGCATTGAAAAAATAGATTAAAACGTCTAATGTTTTTTTGTGTCTTTTCCTGGGGGTTAAACAATGACCAAATCGTAGGTCTAACCATAATTCAATTTTTAGCAGACCATACCAATAGGTATGGTAGGCTATTTTAAGATCGGCAAAAAAAAGTTTTTTTTTAATTTTACTCAAAATGAGTTATTTGGGTCATAAATGACCTAAATACAAAATATTTTTATGGTGCCTGTCTCTCTGTCTGTCCGTCTGTAACACGATAACTCAAAAACCGCTAAACCGATTTTAACCACATTTGACACAAAAATACTTTGGCACCCGAGAATCTGGCCATTAGTTTTTGCTGGGGGTGGGGGGTTGGTAAGGGGGTATGGGAGGGGGTTAAAAATTTAAAAAAATCGTAACTCCAAAATTACAGTAGCTAGCGAAACGCGGTTTTCAATTTGAGATTAGGAATAATATTTGCAACAAAATTTGTAATGACATCAAAATCGGTCAAAGTCGCAGTTTTCGAGATAAAAAAAAATTAGAAAAATTCCTTTACTTTGAAACTAAAAGAACTGCCTACCAACTTTTTATTAACATATTTTAGTATGGGCGGCTATACGTGCCTCCCGGTGCCAGTTTTTTCAAATGGAACTTGGGTGGCTCAATACCATATTTATTATAATCATTTGGTACTACATTGGTATTTCGAGTCAAATTGTTGTTATATTTATCGTCGTAGTATTCTACAGTATGCCCCCGTTTACAAGAAAAAAAATTGTTTTAATATCGAAATTTTGAGAAAAACGCATTCTGCGTTAAAATTTTTGCTTGTTCTAAAACGGTAAAACCCGTTATACAATTTTTTTCAAATTTCCACGCTGCTTTAAAGAAAATTTAAAAATTTTTTTTGAAAATATGGTTGAATTTTTTCCTAAAAACTTTTAGAAGGGTCCTAAAAATCAAAAGGCGTTTCTATGGTAATATCACTTTGATTTCATTCTCTGGTTCTTATTAATTTTGACTAACGTCATAATTTTTGCTGTAGTGAAGTAACTAGGTCTGTTCTCAGAAGAATCCCTGACTAGTCAGCAGGTTTCTCATTGGTTAAAATGCGTAGAAACCTGATTGTTAGTCTGGTTTCTACACATTTCAATCAATAAGAAACGCGCTGACTAGTCAGGGATTCTTCTGAGAACAGACCTATTATAGGGCAACTCATTAATAAAAAAACCTATTCCTTGCAAAAAAAATTATGTATACTGTATAACAAAAACAAAAATATGGATATTTTATTTTTAACTCTAGTTAATTTATAGGTGCCCGGTGGGATAGAGGTACAAGCTTTCGTCTACCATTCTCAAGGTAGTGGGTTCGAATCCCACACCCGGTATTTCATCAGCCGACTATTTTTATTAGGCGGTTAAAGCGTAGTGCTAGCCACATTATCTTCCTTCTATACCGAACGGCTCTAGTATGGCAAGTTGTACTTTGCTACTCTCAAGGCGTTAAACGCTATATACGGGAGCTATCATTATTATTAATTCTGATATTTTTGTTCAATAATTTTTTATTAGTAGATTTTTAGAAATATAATAATAGTCGCAAAAATAAATGGAGAATACCTTAACCATCTATAATTTGTTGATGATATAGTCCTAATTGCCAATAATCCTGAAAAAACTACAAGCACAAATTACCGAACTAAATACAGCCAGCAATAAAGTAGTTCTTAAAATGAATTTACCAAAAACTAAAGTAACGTTCAACGAACTAGTAGACAGAAGAGAAATTCTAATAAATAACACAACACTGGAAATAGTACTCTACTACCAGAGATCAAGAGAAGAATTAACTTACCATGCAGTACTTATGGAAGAGACTCAATCAAATATAAATCTAGACACTCTATGACACTTTATCTAAAAAAGAAAACATTCGACCAATGTGTACTACCAGTCATGACATATGGCTACTTAAAATAGACATTAAAAGGAAACTGCAAGTCGCACAACGCTCAATAGAACTAAATATGATGTGAATAACCAAGAAAGACCATAAAAGAATGAGTGGATATGACAAAGACCCAGGTAATAGACGTATCCACAGAATCAAATCCCCCAAGTGGCAATGGATAGGATACATGGGAAGAAGGACGGACAACAGACAGACCACAAAAATTACAGCATGGTACCCGCGAGGAATTAAAAGACCTAGAAGAACACAAATGGGACTATGATATTAGAAAATTAGCAGTGATAACTTGGGCCCACATAGCCATCAATAATAGTCAAAAATGGGCCCAGCTACAAAGAGAGTATCTAAATATGTGAGGGACACTACACCATATTTGGAAATAGTTGAATAAGCTGAGAATGATGATGATAAATTATAGTCCCTAAACTAAAATAGTAAGTAATTAAAAATCTTTTATTCGATATTCAAAATAAGATGTTTCAACGTAGCTATAATTAAACAGTCTTTACATTACTTTATAATAACTGTATCCTCTACTTCGCAGAATCCACTAAAACTTGCTCTGATTACCTATTTTAAAACTCAGCAAGGTAGAAAAAAGTTTGGAGTTAGTTAAAAAGTTTTTGAATTTTAAAACCCTCAAATGCGATTTAAGAGGAATACCTAATTTATCTGCTTTATTGAAATTTAATTAATTGTTTTAATGGCATATAAAGTATTAAATGATATAACAAAGGGACGAAATTGTTTATCATTCAAAGTAATAGGAATAGATTTGTATTATAGACGTCATACCAGAAACAAAATATATAAATATCAAAGAAAACTGATTTCATTTTATTTCATACATACAGTTTTTGAAGTTATTGGTTTTTGGATTAAATAAATATTGTGATACTTTAAGCTTGAAAATATTTATTAGCAGACCTTGCAGCCAAACATTGTTCATTTTAGAACTTCTTTTAGTGCGAAGTGGTACAAGATAGCTTAATAGCCGTAAAAAACTCGTCGCAACTTTATTAAAACATTTCGAACGGGAAAGCGGTAGTAATGCCCTTTATGTCTCTTAAGTGCTGTTAAGGTGAGTTTTGTTGATGTAAATAATAGTAAATAATAACTGTTTATATATTTATAATTAATTTATTTTTGTTAATAATAATAGCTCCCGTATTTAGTAGCGTTTAACAACTTGGGAGTGGCAAGGTACAGCTTGCCATGCTAGGGCCGTTCAGTATACAAGGAAGGTAATGTGGCTAGCACTACGCTTCAACCGCCTATTATTACTTGAGGATTGTGAATCCCAAGTACTCATTTAAGGCTGAGTCGACCTAGGTACCTAAACTATTTTTATTTGCTGTATTCTTCGAATCCACAACCTTTAAAGAAAAACAACGCTTTATTGTACAAAAAGCCAAAACAGCTTCATGGACAAACAAACAAAAGCACAAAAAAATAATATACAAACAACAAAAAATACACAATACAAATCATACAATTCAAAAAACAAGTAATTAAAATTACAAATAGAGCTTACATGGATAATTGCAGAACAGTAAGCAATAAATAGATATAATTATGAGTTATAAAATAGTAAATACTTGACCTTTGACCAGTGTGTGAGATGATCAAAATTTTAAAATTCAAAATTGTTCACGATTAAAAATCAACAAAAAAGTCGTTTACCGCATATAGGGCTCTCTCCAGTAAATATGATTTCAGAGCTTTGCGAAATGCGGAAAAGAATGAAAGCGACTTGATATTCAAAGGTAGATGGTTGTACATTTTTTTGGCATTGTACAGTATTGAACCTTTAACTAGTTCTGAGCTCGGGGTTGGAAGATAAAGATCGTGCTTCGGGCATTCCTAAGTGGATAGTTATGAGATGGCCTTTCGGGAATAGCAGATATGTGCTTGCGGATTAAGCAAACGGATTCAAAAATGAATAAAGAAGGAAGAGTCAGTATTTTGAAATTTTTAAAGAAATTCTGGCAGTGAGTTCTACTGTTCAGTCCCAATAAATATCGAACTGCTCTCTTTTGAAGTCTGAAAATACGATCAAATTTTGTTGCGCAGCAAGTACCCCAGATGTGACTCAAAAAGGGCATAATAGGCTAGTCTAGAGGTTGATAAGTTAAGTTCCTTAGAAACTGATCTTAGCGCAAAACAGGCAGCGCTTAGGTTCTTTGATAAAGCTTCGATGTGCAAGTCCCATTTTAACGAGTTGTCTACAACAAAGTCCTAAGAGTTTCACAGAGTCCACGACGTCAATAGTGGTGGTGTTATTAAGTACAAAAGGTTGTATAGTACTTTTATATGACAAAACTTTAGTTTGTGATAAGTTGAGGCATAGGAGATTAGAATCGCACCGAGATTTAATGCGTAAGTCACTGGATATAGTATTATATAGTGCCGTAACATCTGGGCCGCTCCAAGTGAAACTAGTATCGTACGCAAAGAGACAGATTTTACCGCTAATGTCTAGATTTGCAATGTCTTTGATAAACACTAGAAACAAAATAGGGCCAAGTACTGAACTCTGAGGGACACCACATTCTATAGGCTTACAAGAAGACATAGACGTATCAATCTTCACAAGCTGCCTTCTGTTGCCACGATATGACTTAAGCCATTCGAGCGTCACTCCCCTGAATCCATAGTATTGCAATTTGTTAATTAAGATATTATGATTTACACAGTCGAAAGCCTTAGAGAAATCACAGAAAATTGTAGCTGTAGAGTGATGATTATTCAGGCGAGTATACACTATTAAAAAGGTCGAACATAGCATCATTTGTGCAACTGTTACTTAGAAATCCAAATTGATGGCTAGATAATGTAGGCAGGAGTGCAGTTAGGTGATAGTTCGAAGCTTCATCTTTATCTCCTCCTTTATGCAGAGGAAAATTATTGCTTTATTTAGATTGGTAAACGAGAGCTGTACCTCTACGCCACCGAGCACCACAATTTATTTTTGTTTCCTAAAATATTTTGAGTAAAAGAAAATATATAAAAGTGGGCAACGCTGTGCCGGTCAAGCTTAATCACGCGACTAAAAGTTTATTTGGTATGAACTGTACAGGGTGGACCATTTTGGTTGTTTTTATAGGGGATCTAGGAAACCGTGAGAAATATTCAAATTTTGATACTGCAGTCTCGGGTTCTTTTTTTGAAAAAATTACAATGGCGCAAACGGATCGTGGCTATCTTGATCGGTTTCGAAGCTACAGGGGGATTCTCAAATTTTGTACTTTTTGAAGATGTTCGATAGTTTGTTTATTTCAGCAACCACGGAAAAATGAATTATACATTCTAAAGGCACTTTTCTGTGTAGAATGCAGACGCAGTCTGACTACGCCAGTCAGACTTTTTTCGAAAAAAAAATGTTTTTTGAGATATTAACTATATTTATGTTTTTTTAAATAGAACCCCCTGTATATTTTTAAATTTTCTTATTCAGCTTGGCATGCGCTTCTCGAAAATATATAACACTCTATATTTATTTTCACTATTAACCTCAACATTTCTAATTTTTCTTAAAATATCCACTTAGTTGATAGTAGGCCGCGCCGAGGAACAAAGTAAACGATTGTCATGGTGATCGGAACATACCTTTGATGGATGCGGGACATTTTATTTCAACAGATTGAAGTGTGTGTATTTTAAATAATGAAAAATTGAGTAAATTTGAAAATTTTGAGAAATATATGTTAGAATGTTATATTGAGTCTAACAAACATAAGCAAATGGCAGCTGATTTATATTTTGAGCGGTAGCAACCAAACCCAGCCATTTTTAAAAGGTTAGAAGATAGTTTAATCAATTTTGGATCTTTTCAAAAACCGCATCCGAAAAATTATCAGAAAGAAGATAAAGAAAATCAATATATTAATGTCCTCGGAGCCGAATACATGAATTAGCAATTAAATAAAATGGAACAATACCAAGCAAATAAAAAATAAGTGTGACAGAAACAAAAAAAACATATTTTAATATAAACTCAAGGGGTTACTTCAATCGGGCTTCTCAGTTAATATAAAAAAAAACACAAAGACTACATTAAATGTTCAGACTGCTGCGCATTATTATCTAGACAGAGTTGGTACCGCTGACAGAATTTCAATGGCTCTACTTGATGTTGTTGGATCTAGTGTTACGGCTCCGATGACATTAATATATTGATTTTATTCAGCCGGTTTTTGAAAAGATCCAAAATTGATTAAACTATCTTCTAACGTTTTAAAAATGGCTGGGTTTGGTTGTTCGCGCTCTGGATGCCGCTCAGAATATAAATCAGCTGCCATTTGCTTAAGTTTGTTAGACTCAATATAACATTCTAACATATTATATTTCACAAAAATTTCAAATTTACTCATTTTTTTATTATTTAAAATACACACACTTCAATCTGTTGAAATAAAATGTCCCGCATCCATCAAAGGTATGTTCCGATCACCATGACAATTGTTTACTTTGTTCCTCGGCGCGGCCTACTATCAACTAAGTGGATATTTTAAGAAAAAATTTGAAATATTGAAGTTAATAGTGAAAATAAATATAGAGTGTTATATATTTTTGAAGAGCCCATGCCAAGCTGAATAAGAAAATGTAAAAATATACAGGGGGTTCCATTTAAAAAAAAAAAAACATAAGTATAGTTAATATCTCAAAAAACATTTTTTTTCGAAAAAAGTCTGACTACGCCACTGCATTCTACACAGAAAAGTGCCTTTAGAATGTATAATTCATTTTTTCATGGTTGCTGAAATAAACAAACTATCGAACATCTTCAAAAAGTACAAAATTTGAGAATCTCCCTGTAGCTTCGAAACCGATCAAGATAGCCACGATCCGTTTGCGCCATTGTAATTTTTTCAAAAAAAGAACCCGAGACTGCAGTATCAAAATTTGAATATTTCTCACGGTTTCCTAGATACCCTATAGAAACAACCAAAATGGTCCACCCTGTACATAAACGCAAGATCTTAATTATCTTGTGTAATTACAGTAAAATATGTAATATAAATCATATTATCAATCCAATATTTAATTTAGAAATTGTCCTGCAAGTGTTATTTAGTATAATTTAATTTCACGGTACAGTATTTTATCATAGTTATTAACATAATCAGGCTGCGCGATTTAATAATAAATTATTTACATACAATTAATGGTATAAGTTATCGCTAATTAATATAACTAATGCGTACTAAATTTTAAATTATACGTATTTAGTTGATGAAGAATTTAAAATGTAAATTCACTAATAGAGCCCGACGAGCTTCATTTAATCATTTCGCCTACAAATTGATATGCCGAAAACATAGTTTCATATTTTATAAATATATATTTTATAATATTAGTTTGGGCGGGTAATAAATACTTTAACAGTGAAGCATTTTGCTACACGAATATATTAAAATTTACTAAATCAATGGGACCGCAGTATATTTTATAATAAAATATAATGAAGCTATAACATTTTTAATTTATAGATTAGAGAGGTGCACAAATATTGGCTCTTGAAAAGTTGCTTCATATTTAATGCAAAAATATTATGTGATCAGTTTTAAATTGATTACTAAAATGAATATAACCATTCAAAAACGTAGAGATCTACTTTCTAACTGACTTTAAATTAAAATAAACATCTAGAATCTAACTGAAACAAATTGACTATGGCAGATTTAAGATTTTGTATTCCATCAAAAATATAAAGTGTAAAAATATTCCAAGTCTATCAGTAATGCAGTTCTTCCACTACAAAAAGTTGTGAGATCGCATGTAAATACAAAAGTCAGTTATTCTATTTAGTGTCTGTGGAAGTACCTATTCAACAACTTTGTTATAAATTGTTATCTAATCAATTATACCTGTCAACATTTATAGTGACCGTATCAACCTACTTCTATAATAAATACAGGGTGGGCCACTGGAAACTTACAATGGCTATAATTTTTAAACCAAAGAAGATATCAAAAAAAATAAAAAATACCGTTTCTATAATATCGAGGGGGAATACATATGACGTATTTTTTGAACCACCCCGACCTACCCCTAAGGCGGCACCACTACTAACTTGAAAATCTTAAATGGCAACACCCCACTTGTGGCGCCTTTTTGGAAAATCCATGAAAAATACTAAACGATAATATAAAGTTTTTAGGGTGAAATTGAAAAACTACCCCTTACACGAAAAATTAGGTGGACATTAATGAGAAAAGTGATTTTTTCAGCATAAGTTACAAATTGGGACCTAGCTAAATGAGGTTTTTTCAAACTACCCCGACCCACACCTAGGTGCCGCCCCCTCACTTCTAACCTCAAGATAGCGATACCCCACTTGTGACACCTCTTTGGAAAGCGCATAAAAAATGCTGAACGACTGTCATAAAAAAGAACGAAAAAATAGAGCCTAAAAATAAAACAAAAATGTCAAAACGTGTCAAAATCAATAGAATGAATTATTTTTGTATCCATGAACCATTGCGAGAGAAAAAAGCTGGTACAAAGAAATGAATTATAAATCTTAATGAAGACCTCATACACTTTCAGCAAGATGGAGCCCCTTCGCATTATTCTATTGTCACAAGGCGGTGGTTGGATAAATATTATCCAAGGCAATGGATTGGCAGAAGGGGTCTAATCGAGTGGCCGCCAAGGTTACCTGATCTCACTCCTTTAGACTTTTCCTTGTGGGGTTACAACTAAATCCATAGTCTACAAGACAAAACCAGGTTCGTTGCAAGAATTGCGGCAGAGGAGAACTGAAGCATGTCGAAATATTCCGAGAGAGACTTTCCAAAAAGTGAGAGAAGAATTTGAAAATCGTTTGTATTTTTGTATGGAACAAAACGGCTGTCATTTTGAGCAATTATTAAAATAAATTATCATTTTAAATTTCTTTCAAATTGTCACACCTACATTTCTTGTCACTAACCAGTAATTAAGTTGAAGTCTGTATGACCATCGTTTAGCAATTTCAATTAGCTTTCCAAAGAAGTATCACAAGTGGGATATCGCTATCTTGAGATTAGAAGTGAGGGAGTGCCACCTAGGGGTAGGTTGGGTTGGTTTGAAAAATACTTCATTTGCGTCATTTAGCTGGGTCCCAATTTGTAATTTATGCTGAAAAAATCACCTTTTTCATTAATGTCCACCTAATTGTTCGTGTAAGGGTAGTTTTTCAATTTCACCCTAAAAACTTTATGATCATCATTTAACATTTTTTATGAGCTTTCCAAAAAGACGCCACAAGTGGGGTGTTGCCATTTAAGATTTTCAAGTGAGTTGGGGTGGTTCCCCCCTGAAAGTTCCCCCCTGGAGTCTGAAAATTGATTTTCAGGCTCTAGTAAAAAAATAAAGGCGAGTTTCTTTAAAAAAGTATATGACTAAAATGTATAGTTTTTGAAATAGATTCACCGGCATGAAAAATGGACACTTTAAAACTTTTGATGATTTTTTAAGCAGTATGTAGTCAAATTATTTTTTTAGTATCTCTTTCTAAATTAAAAATGAAACTCCCAATCTGTTAATTATATGAGGGAAAACAAAATATTGTTATTTTGGTAAAAGTTTGAGACACCCTGTGGAATATGTTAAAACAGCAAGAAATTTAAAAATCATTTTGTCATCTAGATACATCCTTTCTCGATAGTTTGTTTTTTGGTTCATCTCATTAGCTTTATTTTTGTTGGATATATTCGCTTTTGAAGAAGACACTAACATGTTTTCGTAATTTTTATATTAAGACTATGCCTTTGCTTTTGGGCCTAGCCAACAGATTTAGTAAGTTCTGGCCCCGAAGCAGGCCTTCTTGACATAAGATTTGCTACATTTAGTCTTCTTCTTATAGTCCGTTTAATATGTACGTTCCTTAGGTACAATTCTAAATTTGAAAAGCTGACAAACGGCGCGGCGGTTTCTTAGCGATAAACTTATAAGTCGATCGTCTCGATTATAAGTTCTCAAACGAAGGTTCCTGGACGTCGAGAAAGACGTCCTCATGGACGTGGTCATAATTCAAAAACCACTAGTAAGGTATTAAGGTATTTTTGGACCCGGAATTTTACAGCAAATTCACTGAACTAAACAAATATAAAGCATTTCATTTGAAAAACTGAAACTTAAGTATAACAATATATTTGACTCACTCACTCATTTTTGAAATGTCAACTACCACTAAACACATAAATATTTTTTAAAAAGCTTGGAGAGAAAATCTCAAAAAAACAATATGTAGGTCATGTAGATGGCACCCAGACACCCCAAAACACTCAGGCATCAATTTTCATTCAAATATCGGCTTTAGCTCAAAAATTTCTTGGAAACAATAGAAGTAAAAATTAAATTTCTATAGCCTGTATCTCCGAAAGGAAGCATTTTAGGACATACATTTATACGAAATTTGTTACTTAATTTTACCACCCTGTATAGTCTAAAGCTCTTCTTCTTGCACCTGTTTAGCGTTAAAGCATACTTAAGTATACTTAAATGCAGATATTATATATCGTACAATAATAAATATTTATATTAAAAATATTTTTACATTTAAGTACGTATTTCCTGTAAACCTAAAGGAAAATCCTTTACTTCTTATTATTGGTTATAAAGGTATTCCTCCTTAAGCATGTCGCATTTTTCCGTAATATTATTTTGGCTTCTCAGGCACGTGAAAGTATTTTTTGTTCAAAGACAAGGTTTCCTATTAAAATTCTTAAGATACATATTTGATTGCACCAGTTTACATTGAGCTGTTGCATTTTTATCGGCGTTTAAAGTAAATTTTTATATCGATGAATATGTCGAAGTCGTATATTATATATCGTATAAAGTGCCGAAGTAGTTGTCTTTATGAAAAAATATGTTTTTATTAAATGAACAAATAGATCTGATAAACAATAGTTTGGATAAAAAAGTTCTCTATATTATAAATAGTATTTATTATACGTATATCCTAATTGCTTTAGAATTGATATCTAGAAAATATTCTGAATTTTTTGATTAAAACTATTTTATCCATGCATGTTCATTTTTTTTGCTTTAACATACGTCAGAAATTAGCTTGGGCAAATTTTAGTAAGACGATATTCATGATGCATTTCTGAAATGATTATTTTGGAGATATATTTTGATTTCTTTTAAATAAAATATAGGTAGTTCATTTACTTAAGTGCATATTATAATCCAATCTCAAAATATAATCAAAAAAAAAAATTGTGTGTGTACTATGTGGGCATATTTGAAGAAAACTTCTTCATCTCTATCTGTCTGTCCGTCTGAGGACTCCATTCCGGTACCTCTATCCACGTGCTGAATTTGGTTCCAATCGACCCATAATTAAGAAAAATTCTGATGAATTTGTCCATTTAGAGGTATTGGTTCGAAATGTCGAGGGCGTCATCCTGTAGCCCGTCACCAATTATGCCGAAATTGACCCACATTTTTCTTCAATATCAAATCGTTAGTCCCACCCTGATGAAGATGTAAACAAAACGTCGTATCCAACTATGCAGGGTGGGACCGTGTGCACCGTCACTCATATAGCCTACCCACCAAATTTGGTCGCGATCGGACGACATCAACTTTTGACGTTTCTTACGTCAAAACTAACTGTCACAGTGACACTTGTCGTACACAGTTAAGTTGGCTTTAGTCCAATCTATCGACATACCAAATTTCATTTAAATCGGATGTTTTTTTGATTTCATTCATTGATGATGGGGTTTCGTAGTGCACGAAACGTCGTCAAAATACCATGAAAAGATGGGGCTGGAAGAGATGTCTGTACTTACTTTGCTATAAATATGGTAATCGTAAATCATACAGGATGTTCAAAATTCTACGCGAAATTTTCTTTTTAAATATAAAATAATTTTTCATTCTTTTTTTATTGGAACACCCTGTATATTATTTTTCAATAGACGGGGAAATAAAAAATAAACATTTTTGGTATTTAGAGTATTTGAAAAATTTTTCGCAGATATTCGCGGTTTTATATTATTTCAAATGGCATTTTCCAATGGAGACTTCTATCAAAGCCACTCAGTGATTTTTCACTCGTATTTTACCGTTGAAAGTATATGAAATAATACTGCGAGTATCTGCGAAACTATTAAACATTTTGAATTACTTTAAATACAAAAAATGTTCATTTTTTAATTCTTCATCTAATAAAAAATAATATACAGTGTGTTTCATTTAAAAAAAAAAACAAAGAAAATTTATTTTATATTTTAGAAAGTATGGCGTAGAATTTTGAACACCCTCTATGATTTAAGATTACGGTATTTATTATAACAAAGTAAGTATAGGTCATCTAAAGTAAATACCACAGCGCTCTCAGATGGAGCGGAGCGTCCGGGACGGACCGTCCGTCGTGTTTTTTCAAGACAACCATTGGACGAACTCCGTCGGACGGAGCATACGCGACCATGTGAAATTATTCATATAAACTCATGGTACTTGGCGGACGCTTCGCGCGGACGGTCCGCTCCAATTAAAAGCGCTGTAATATAGTTTTGATTTCAGGGAAGTTCTTGTATTTGTAATAATATTTTAAGGAAGGTTGAAAAAAATATATTTCTCTTATTTATTTATTAATATCTCTGAAATTACCCAAATGTATTTACTGATATATTAGAATTATGTAAAGTGATCTTTACATATTCCCGAAAAGCATCCCGATCCACTCACACTTTTTTGAACCACGCTATAGAAGTTAGAATATTTTGCTCAAATACATCCCCGTACATACACTACATACTTACATTAATTTAAATAACATTCTCAATTTTTTTATTCTAGGAGTACAGATGCCTGACGCACTATTGCCGGACCCTGTAGATAAGTTCACATCTTGACAAAATAAAACCTGGCATTAAAATTAATAAAGTAGAATTTATATTATAAAAACTGTAAATCAATAATAAAACACCTAGTATAAATTTATTTATAACTTTAATTAATATTTTTTATACCAACAATAAATATTTCGTTATGTTATCTCCCCGTTTAGACGCTCCACTCTATATATTCTAGACAATAAATATATGTCATTCCTGTATAAAAAAATCTGAAACCCTTATGTAATTATTCCTGTGACCATTTTTATACAAGCATGCATATATTACATACAATAAAATTTATATTATTTTTTAATTATCCCTATTTTAAATATACTTCACAAAATAAAAGCTTGCATTAATATCAATAAAGCATATTTTGTATCATAAAAATTGTAATTCAGTAAAAATTCCACCCTAAAATGTATATTTTCCTACTTTAAAAGTTAATTTTTCAGTAGAATAAAAATCTATCAATGCTCTATCGTCTTTAAGCGGCCCGAAACAGCTCAAAATCCATCCAGTTAGCTTTGACTTGGACAAAGTCGCATCGGATTGTTTGCGTCTGTCAGATTGCACAGTTTTTTCAGTAAATGATAATTATATTCAAGCGGTTCGTGGCTAGTTTTAAAACGTTTTAGAAAATATGTTTAGAAATGTATTTATCGTGTGTTTTTTGATAAAGTGATCTTGTGATAAAAGTTGTGTGATTGGAAACATGTAAGTAGTTTTTAGAATTCTCTAGTATTTTATTGTTTGTTATATCTTAATATGACAAGAATTAACAAGTTAATATTGCATAATATCGATGCAAAATACTTCTAAATTAGAAGATTTACAGATAGCATTATGTTACTTGTAATAATATACTAGGTGTTATCTTTTTTCGTTTAAGTTGGAAATTATTTTATTTTAATGTTAGAGGTCTAAATTAATCTGATCTCCAGGGAGTCAGAGATTTTTACGTTGTGTTGAATTTTTTCGGCCATTTTTATTATTGATAGTTAGGGTAGTGGAACCTATTTTGGCCATACCTCTAGTTTTGGCCACTTGCATATATTTGTTAAAATATTAAGCCTCCTTCATTAAGCAACATGGCAACAGTGACCATTAAAAAGCGCGCGAAATAGCACCTGTCGGCACTAACCGCCATAACCTATGTCTCAAGTTGTTTACGATCGTGTTAGCACAGTGTAATTATTGAGTGTGACCGGACATCCTTTGTGCGCAGTTTATTAGTATATGCGTGGTAAAGAGGGCCTGTAAGTACTAAGATTTTTTAGCTGTGTATCTAGTAAATGTTGATAAAAACTGTTTTACCTTACTAATCCTGACTTAAACTCAATAACTATACATAAAATATCAATATAAATGTTAGGTTATATTCGATTTTTGCCAATATTCTGTCTGGCCAAAACTGAATTCCGAAAATCATGCTATATCTAGTTTTGGCCACACAACTGGTCAAATCTAAAGGTCTCTAAAATAGTTTTGGCCAGGAGTGGCCAAAACTACTTTCGTAGTTTTCAGTTTCGGTTTCGACCGTTTTTTTTATACCTAGTACTACATTTGTGGTCTTTTTCTGTAGAAAATGGATAAAGGAGATCGAAAATACGACGAAACGCAATTAAAAGATGCCATTAGTGCAGTAAAGATGGAATGCCTGTAGCAACGGCCAGTAAAACCTTTGGTGTGCCAAGGACAACGCTGAGACATAAATTGGCAGGTCGCGCTCCGGAGAATATATCTAAACGTGGGCCAGATTGCGTTTTAGGAAGCGAATTAGAAAACAAACTGTGTGAATGGTTGATAAATTGTGCAAGGGCGGGTTTTCCTTTAAACAAGGATGGCCTCTTTTTTCTGTCCAAAAGCTATCGGCAGAAATTTTTAGTCAGCTTGGTGATAAAGGGCCATACGTCGATAAATTACCTGGGAAAACATGGTACACAAATTTTATGAAACGACACCCAGAGCTGTCTTACAAGCAATCTGAATACCTAAATAAAGCGAGAGCATCTGTATCCGAAGATAAAATAAGGCAGTGGTTTAGACATACCTACACTCTCCTAGGAGAAGATGCCGAAGTTCTAAATGATCCTTCCAGAGTTTGGAACATGGATGAATCGGCTTTTTACCTTAATCCAACAGGTGGTTGCGTTTTGGCGGAAAAGGGTAAACCAGTTTATGGGACATCTGCTAACAGCGAAAAGGAAAATATCACTACATTAATTACTGTAAACGCAAATGCAGAATTTGCACCTCCACTGACCTTATATATAAATTTGAAAGGATCCCTAAAGCTTACTATGAGGCATTACCTACAGATGACTGGGGAATTGGGAAGTCGAAAAATGGATGGATGACATCGGAAACATTTTTACAATATTTTACAAACGTCTTATATCCATTTTTTGTTAAAGAAAATTACACGTTCCCGTTAATAATCTTCCTTGATGGGCATTCCTCGCACTTGAGCTTAGAATTGACAACCTTTGTAGAGAAAAAGATTATTCTTGTGTGTTTGTACCCAAACTCCACTCACATTCTACAACCTTTGGATGTATCTTTATTTTATCCTTTAAAAGTAAAATGGAAGAAAGAAATTAACATGTGGAAATTAAAAACGGAGGAAAAGAAATTAAAAACCATACGTTCCTGCTCTCCTCCACAGTATTATTACAAGAGAATCATTTGAACTAACAATTAAAAATGGTTTTAGAACCTGTGGCTTGTTTCCATTTAACGAAAACAGCGTTGATTATACAAAATGTATTAAGAATTATGAAGAACTGAGTGGCGAACCAGATAATGTCATATCTATCCAGAATGAAATCCAAAATGAAGCGAAAACCCATTTACAATATCTAGAGACGAAGATAGATTCTCAATTATTAGAACAGTTTCTGAATTTTAGAATAAATAAAGAGAAACCAGAGAATAAGGAAGCTTTAATGTTGTTCGAAGTTTGGAGTATGGTAAAGAGCGATTGTGACGAACAACAATTTTTAGATAACAGTATATTAGAATTTTCATTTCCCGAATTTCAAGAGAACTATAACACTGATATCAGTATTGGGCAGGAATCCTTTTGTTTAACAGGAATAAATTCTTCAACTTCATGCAACGAAATAACGGTAGTAGGAGACGCTGAACTAACCATCATAGCTAATGAAGAAATGGAGGGTCAAGATTACAAGCAACTGGCAGCGAAGGAAGACACTAAAATAACGCACATAACCATGGAAAGAATACCTAATAATAAGAAACATGTCGATGATAAAGAATACAAACAACGGCAGAGCGAAGATATAAGATCAGAAGAGTTTGATAAAGGACGAATCGAGGAACAAAAGGTAGATGAAAAAAAACGCCAAGAGAAAAAGACATTGAAAAAATGAACTAGAATTAAATGAAAAAAGTAGAGAAGTTTATATAGGGGAAGAAAGAATAGAATCTCTGGAACAATTTGAAAAAGCAGAAGACGTAAATAAAACGACACCAATACTAGAAGAAGGGCAAAATAAAGTAGAAGAAATGGGGTTAAATGATACAAGGAAAGTCCTGAGCCCAAGCCGCAACTGCGGTAATCCTCATGAGATAAAACATGAAGTTTCCAATATTGCACCTTATGATAGAGATCTAAGCGATGAAAAGTCGTCAGCTACTAAACCGGTAGAGGATAGTGAGGAAATAAAAATTAGTAAGGAACAAATAAAAGAAATTAGGATGGACAAAAAGAAGAAAGTTACAATTCTAAGTGACATTTTAATTGTGCCAAGAGTAACAGAAACATCTGGGAAGACAAAAATTAAGAAAAGGGATCCATATATGTCCGTTCTTACTCATTCGATGTACATTAAGTGTCAGGAGGAAAAGCTACAAAAAGCGTTAGAGATAGAACGGAGAAAAGAAGAACGTAAAAGGAAAAGGGAAGAAAAAAGGAACGAAAATATCGAAAAAAAGGCAAAAAAGTTGAAAAAAGAAAAAACAGCTAAAACTTCGCATATGACTACAGAAATGAATGAAAATAATAGTAAAAATACAACAGAATTTAAAAGAAACTCTGTAGATTGCGTTGAAAAAGGTAAAAATGAAGCATCCGATTGTGAAAAGAAGATAAATAAATCATTCGTGAAATTAAAAAAAACTTCTGTATGTTCCGCAGATAATAAATATGTTATCGTTAAGTATGAAGATTGCTTGTATCCTGGTCATGTTTTGGAAAAGAAAGGAAATTCACTTCTAGTGTCCACAATGGTGAAAAGTGGAGCAGATTGGAAATGGCCGAATCAGAAAGATATCTTATCTTATGAAAAGGAAGATGTATTAGAGTATATTTCTGAACCAAAACTAAAAAATAACAGGAGAGTATATGTTGTTTCTGAAATGGATAAGTACAAAGATTTTAGTTCATAATTAAGTATATTTAATACTCTGGTGATAATATATAACCACAGTTACCTAACTATTTCCTCTGAAAATACGTTTGTTTTGTTTTTGTTCTTTTTATTTTGTATTAGATTTTGTGTTTTGAATAAAAAAAATATAAATAATTATTGTCAGTTTGAAATTTAGGATTTATTAATAGAAAAATCTTATAATGGCCAAAACCAAATAATATCATGGCCAAAAGTACTGCGAAAATGGCCAAAACCAGCGGAACTCGACAATAGATATAACATTAAGTTGCGCAGACATTACTCTTTACTTCCTTCTCTTTTCAACCCAATAGATTTAATCTAGTAATGTAGGGCCATCTCATTCACTCATAGGCGCACTGAAATATTTTGAGAGGCAAGAAATTAAAACTCAGGTTTTCTCTTGGTTTCCTTAAAGTGGCCAAAACCAGTGATCTTACCCTATTAATTGGCTTTTCTAACTTTTTGAGGTAATATTTTGATCGATTTCATGAGCGTACTGAGAATTTTATGCTTTCTTATGCGGGTACCTGTGCAGGAGTAAATAATTTTAACTATTTTTTTTTATTATACTCAAATTACGTAATAGTCTAATTTATAGGCAATATTTAAAGCTATAAGATTTTATACCAACAGCTATCAATATATCAAGCAATGTAGATTCAATTAATAAGTTTTTCATTGAGGGCATTCCTCCCCTACACCAAAATCACACAGATTTGCTGAAATATTTTAAGAACAATACTTATCATAATTTGATTGATTCTCAATTTAATTTTACCTTAATCAACGAAGAAGTAATTTTATCCATAATCAATAAAATAACAACTTGTGCTTCAGGAATCGATGACACCAATTCTTCAATGATTAAAATGAGTTATCCAGTTATACAAAATTTTTTATTACATATTATAAACAGTTGCATTTTAGAAAACTATTTTCCAGAAAAATGGAAAATAGCCTTGATCCGGCCTATTCCCAAGTCTCCGGATGTTAAGGAATATAAGGACCTACGCCCCATTAGCATATTACCGTATATGTCGAAAATATTAGAACATGTATTGAATGACCAAATAAAAACATATGCCAAAAACAATCAGATTTTGGCCTTACTGGGAGTGCCTTACTGAAAATATCGGATGGTATATTGACAGAGCTGGATAGGGGTAATATTTCGATCCTTGTATTGCTGGATTACAGTAAGGCCTTTGATTGTTTGAATCATAACGTACTCATGTCAATGCTTCATTATTACGGATTTTCGAACGATGCGGTGCGGATGATTGGGAGTTATTTTACAGATAGGCTGCAGATGGTTAGATTAGGAGCAAACATTTCCGGACCTGTTGAGTTAGGTCGGGGAGTGCCTCAGGGCTCAATCTTGGGGCATCTTATGTTTTGTATTTATACTTCGCAAATAACAAATGTAGTCCGGTATTCCCATACACACGCTTATGCTGATGATACGCAGATATATGTGTCTTTTGCTAAGACTGATTTTGCCCTTGCTCTTAATAAAATTAATTTAGATTTACATAACATATATCTTGAATCCATTATATATGACTTAATATTAAACCCTCAAAAAACAAAGGTGATGTTGTTTGCAGGCGGAAATCATTATCAGGATCTCCTCGGCGAGGTTAGGTTATCAATTAATGGTGCCATACTGCCTGTGGTCGAACAGGCAAAAAATCTGGGAGTTATAATAGACAGATCCTTTGCCTATAGCAGGCATGTATCGTCCTGCATTCAAAAATCATATGCTGGTTTGAAACTGTATCCTCACCGTTATTATCTGAGCCATAAGCTCAAGGCTAACTTGTGTAATGCCCTAGTTTTGTCGCATTTTTCTCATTGTGCTCCATTGTATTCGCAAGCCTTAAACACTCATGAAGTGTATTGAATACAAAAAGTGCAGAATACATGTTTGACCATGAAGAAAATTTGACCATGTTTCGCATAAACTTCGAGAATTGGAGTGGCTCAGTATGAAGAATAGGCATCGTTTGGGCACACTGAGTCTGTATCATTTTATTATTACTACCCAAGAACCAACTTACCTGTTTGAAAAGACTCAACTTAGAGAGAATGCGCATAGTGTTAATATTAGAGCAAAGGACACTCTTACAATTCCCTACCATAAGACCTCTCTTTTTGAAGGTTCGTTCAGTTATTGTATTGCGAAATTATATAATGAATTACCTTCAAACCTAAAAACTCTAAATATTCATACATTTAAGATGCATACCCGTCGATGGCTTTATGAAAATCAGTAGGTCTTTTTTTTTTCTTTATCTAACTGAAACTTTTTTTTCTTCTTTGAAATTGAGTTTTTGTTCACTGTTTTTTTTTATTGATTTGTTTTGCTTATTATTATTTTTTTTATATATATATATATTCTGATGGTGTAATTATTTAATTTCTATGATTTCTTACTATTTTAATGTATTAATAATTTATTGTATTTTATTTTACTTTTTTTTTGGAAATAAAGGGCATTATTATTATTATTATCTTCTCTCAAGTCCGACTATTTTTTTGCTAATATCTTCTTAGTAGTTGACATGATTTTAATGTAGATATAAATATTTATGAAACCAGTATATTATCTCTTTGATTTGTCACAGTTATTGCATGGATAAATTGTATTTTATCCTTACTTGTTAATAATTTTACTGGTTTCAAGTTTTGGCTATGTAATTGTTGTAATGTACTGTTAATTTTACATACAGGGTGGCTCATTAGTCCGAGGAAGTCCAAAATCGTCGTTGTTAACAAATATATGAAAAAAAGTTAAATATAAATGTATGGTTTATAAAGGTGCATATTATTATCCTAAAACTATTTTGTTCTATATAGAGTGTCCCAAAAAAAGGAATGATAAAGTTACAGGGTGTCCTAAAAATGATAATAACTGTTTTTTTTTAATATAACTTAAGTTTTTAAATTGCAACCCCTATTTTTTGTACGGAATTGGTTTAAGCATAAAATTCTACATATAGTAAGCTATTTTTATTTAAAAGAATGTGCGGTGTTGCCATGCTATCTCTTATTTAATAAAACTATGGTTAAAATTAAAACCAGCATATCTGAATGGTGGTAAAATCCCGAAGTGAATTTAGCTTTATTAATACTTACCTATACCTCAATATCCTCGTTGTTAACGAAAATATGAAAGAAAGCTAAAATAAAAATAAATGTTTTATGGTTTATAAAGGTGCATACCCAAAAAGGTTTTGTTGTATACAGAGTGTCCCAAAAAGAATGTAAAAGGCTGTATTTTTTATATTGCAAACCTCATTTCTCTCTACCCAGAATTGGCTTCTGCATAAAATTTGGAATGAATTTACCTTTATTGAAATTTAGCTATATTTTACCAAACACCAAGGATGATAGAATGCTTCGGTAAATGTAAACTGGTATTATCTTATACAGGATATTTTTATGGCGTGGTTAGCATCGCAATATTTAATATAATATATCTATTTTTTTTTAAAATGCAGCATCCTGTATATAGTTTTTCACTCAGTACTTCATTTAGCAACTAGTAGGGTTTAAGGCCTTTTTACTTCTCTGTATACTATTTCTATTTTATTTAGAACACTACTTTGTGCTTTTGGCTTCTTCTACCGTTACGTATGTGAAGCAAGCTGGTTTATACAGGGTGTCTCAGAAATAAGTGCAAGTATTTTAAGGGGTGGTAGATCCCGATAAAAGAAACATATTTTCTCTTTGTCATTTTTCAAATGTGTCCAAAATAACGGAGTTAATTTACTTTGAAAATTTCCAAAAAAAAAAAAAAAATATTTGCTAAAATTTTGAGAACCACTGAATAATTTCTGGATTTTCTTTCTTGTAAATTTAATCTAATACCTATGTTACCATATTATCAAGAAATTATGGTTTTTAGCTAAAAACTAAAAAACAAATTCAAAAAATTTTTCAAAAAATTTCGATTTTTCAATTTTGTTTTTCGCGAAAGAAAACTCATGGGCGTGTTTCTAGGGTTGAACTATACTACCAGTTAAAATACTTGCACTTATTTCTGGGACACCCTGTATTTTCTTTTAGACGCAGTATTAAAAATGAACATTTTTGTGCTTAACGTGTCCCTTAATTTTTAACGATTTTTGATATATCTGTGGCATTATTTTACCTACATATGGCTCTTAAAACAGTAAATTCTTATCAAAGACAACTAATGATTTTTGTCCGGTTTTTAGTTTTAAATTCCTTGTTTAAATATAGACTAGACATTATAATATTTTATGATTCTATTTCAACTAGTAGTTCCGCATGCTGTCAGACTATTTTTTTTTAATTAAATTTAACTAACGATTACATGAGAAGTATTTTACATATAACACGTATATACGAGACAAAAATATATCATTTTAAATCGCGTGGGCTACATTCACATTTAGGAAGGTTTTTATATTTACAATATGGGCTAATTAATTCAGAAGAAATGAGTTTATTTTTGTTGCAGATTTTTTTCTTAACCTTGAATATCGTTATAATCCAGCATAAAGAACGAGTTTAAAAAAACATTTGATTTAATAGTTTAGTATAATTTAACTCTAACCTAAAATTTATATGTGTTATTCTAATCACTATATTTGCTAAAAAATAGAAAATATTAAATAAAATGTACCCAGTATATCGGTGACAATACAAAACAATAATTAGGACTTAATTTTACTTTTTTTCTTTATATTTTTATTATAGCTTAACTATTGAGTTTTATAGTTTTTTTTTCTGATTCTATTAAGTAAATGCTTATACTATTTTTTTAAGAATAATTTTACACGATAATTTTTTAAGGTGGAATAGGCGATATACCGGGTGGGGCATTGTCGTTGGAAATAGGAAATCGCATGCAAATTTTGAATTGTCCAGATATTGGCTCCCTTGTTAATTTGGTACAGCGAAGTTGTAAACAGGTTTGGTTTCAAAAGTTCTGCGCATGTTGAATGCACAATTTGAATATTTTTAGACAAGCTGGTTTTAAGTAATTTAAGAAAAATTGTATCTATTTTTAAATTGAAACTGAACAGGTAACAATGCAAAACCAGGCAAATGCCAAAGTACCTTAAGTTGTCATCCTATAATTTTGTCATTTTTAAATGGTGTTTTCTAAACGTTAGGTTTTTGCCTCATTCGTACCAGTTTTATATTACAAAGATACATTTCGGGGACACTAAAGGGCTCGAACACACTGACGACCAGGTCGCACCGGCCAGGCCGCAGCAACCTCTAAAACCATTAAATCAAATGATATAGCGCACACTAACGTCCTGGCCGTCCGTTGGTCGTTGCGACCAGAAGACTGCACGGAAATATTATTATTTTCTGCCGCTTGTTGCCGGTTTTCTTCCAAATTAATAATTTTTCAGATGAAATCCCGCAAATTCAAGGCACAATATTTTATTTTCTATAAGATATAGTGTTTTAGAGTAGTTTTTGCACACGTGCAGAAATCCAAAGAAATAGTATACAGACTGGATCAAAGGTAAACTTAAATCTAATCCCTTTTTTTATCAAGGGTCGATTCTAGTAAAAACTCAAAACATTTTTATATGACATACCTACTCTATTTATGATACCTGTTATTATACCTTTGAGTTTCGATGTTAAAAAATAAAAAAAAATAATACTTAAAGTTTTTCTACAACCACTTGTTTTTTTAATAAATTAGTTTTTTAATTGTACTGTAGTCATGTATAAGGAGGACAACGGAATTTTAAATATTATATTTAATTTAACGTTTTTCAAACAGGGTTCATTAGACTATATTTCTACTAGGTACATTATTTTGAAAAGAAATTAAGAAAGTAATATAAACATTCATAAAAATAGAAGTAATTACTGTTGTAGATTCTTCGTTATATTGTAAACATTGAAATAACTGGAAGCTAAACTTTCTATCTGGTTATATTTAGAGCCAGTGTCTGACGATCTTTTTTTACGATGGCCCTAATATGTTTACTTCTAAAGTCGATAAGGGCGCCATATCAGTAGAAAAAAGACACAGAATATCTCCCTTTTTGTCGGTCGCGCGTACACAATGCTTTCTGTTTGTTGTGAATAGCAACTTCGCTTTTTAGTTAACTCGGATATTTTAACATTTCTGAAACAATATTTTCTAATTGGTTAAACGTAAAAAATCGTTAGATTTGACAACTCTGTTGAAACTGGTCGTTGGCCAGCCGACGGTCAGGTCGTTGCGACCTGGTCGTCAGTGAGTTCGAGCCCTAAGCTTAGGTACTATAACGTAGTAGTGTAGTTTGCAATGTTACCTGTTTAGTTTTAATTTAAAAATAGATGCAATTTTTCTTAAATTACTTAACATCGGCTTGTCCAAAATTGCTCAAATTTGGCATGTGTATTCATTGTAAACAGATCTTTAAAATCTATTTACGACTTAGCTGTAACATTAATTATATTAATAAGGGAGCCAATATTTGAACAATTCAAAATTTGCATGCGATTTCCTATGTTTCGACGATGCGCCACCCGGTATGTTGTTTACCTAAGTAGCAAATTTTATTTTATAAAGGTTGTATAAACAGCTATGTGATTTTTATAGGATACCTCAATTCATATAACGTGCTATATGACCGTAATATGATAGCTTTACAACCAAAAAAGGCCCATTTTTATACAACCGTTTAGTAGTATAGAAGTTCTATAAAAAGGGTATACAACTCTTATGCAACTATTTTACACAGCATTATATGACTATTATAAAATAGTTTTATTGTGTATTACGTGGTCACATCTAAGAAACAGAACAATAAAAACATTTGATCATTTAGCGAGGTACAAGAGTATTTTATTTTTTACCGAAGAATATTAGGAGCAAATTATATTTTAAGCGTGTCATAAATGAATCTAGAGGATGTGGATTGTTAAAAAGGAGACTTTACTCGACGGTGAAAATGGCGGGTAGAGCCAGAAGGTACAACAAATATGTAATATAAAAAATCATTAATAGGGTTTAAAAAGTAGGGACAATTTTTGTTGCGCCGAAAATTTTACTGGTAGATTACAGGTATGTATTTGGAAAAAAATTAAAGTGCTTTAATTTCGATTAAGGTTTACATATAAATTTAAACAATAAAATAAAATAAAATTTTCAAAAATTCTTGTTTTTAATTTAATTAAACACTTTATTACTGTATGTGGGAATCTTATCACAAAATAGTTCTCAAAAATAACATTTTACAATGTATTTTGATGTTTTTAATTTTGCTTCATATAATGGCGGCCATAGGCATACAAAAATTCTGCCTTAAACATGGCGAATTATAATGCAACCATTTTATTATAAATGAATCCCTTAAATAAGTCTTTGTTGTAAAATAAAACGGTATAGGATAAATATCTATCATTACGCAGAATTTCCAAGCACTATAGAACTATTTTGGACATATTGAGATTTGTGACAAATAGATGTTGCCAAATCTCATTTGATTAGTATTTAAACAAACAAACATGATCAGATTTTCATGGATTCATGCACGTGCATTTCATGCGTGCCCGACGAGTGAGCGGCAACCTAAGGACTTGGAAAAACAACAATAAAACAATACAAACATTACTACAGTAAAACTTTTACACCAACGTGGCAACAATGCTTTGAAGAAGCCAGACAACCCGGGAGATTTTGGCTTTTGAGAACCCAGGGAATTCTCGGGATTATTTGCCGTAATTTCGAGGAGTTTTTTCTTACATGCTCTTTATAACTACCACTGCGTTTGTTAAGTTTTTTCCAACTTTGTCCAGAATTCATAATAGCTGTGATTGATTACACTCGTACGTAGATATTACATTTGCAACAACAACAATAACAAAATAAATAACTAGATATACCATTTAAATTAAAATGAGGTTATATTATACATTACCAGTTTTATAATGCAGATATTACAGCGAATTTATTGTGTTAATCACAATTTTATCATACAAGACTATATAACTGTGTTGTATACAGCATCGAAGTTTAACGCAATAAAACGTTCTATCATACAACGTAATACAACTTTAATAAGACAAGTTTAAGTAACTATTATATGATCTTGTGACTACTAGTTATATGAATATTATAGAACTCTTACATGGTGGGTATAAGAGTCTAATAAAATAATATGTTTGTTATCATATAGCATTGTCTTACTAAGTGTTATATCATACTAAAAGAAATTATCGTTTAATGCGTTATAGGATACGTTGTAAAAACCACTAGAAAATAGTTTAATATGACAACTTTTATTAAAAAACAGAATGGTCGAAACCAAACGCTTAATAAAATCAAGCAGTCCTTAAGACAACGCTATTGGACTGTTATAAAATAATTCAATCCTTTTAGAATTTCTTTTTGCTACTTGGGTACCCAGTGTGCGGATACTGCACACTGTGTGTGAATCCTGCTTCTCATGTGTTGTCAACTGGGAAGTCAGCAACCAAAATAAAAGTAACTATAGCTCAAAATTGGTAGGCGTGGCTGGGTTAGGATTTGAAGCAGGATAAAACAGGATTGTAGGAGCCCAAGCAGGATCGTATTTTATAATTCCTGCTTTCAATGAGTTGCTAACTTCCCCGATCTTAGGCGCATAAAATCTACTATGCTCTAATAATCTAGTTGGCGAAAATATGGAATTTTATGTTAGTATCACAAATTATATTTGACAATAAGCTCCATAACAGCTTAAAAGAATTAATAATTTTTAAATTAGCTAAATGTTCGGGTTTATTTTTGATTGGTGCCCTCTAACGGACAAACGAAGCACTTTTGTATAAAGGGAAATTATGCGCAATGAACTTATTTTGACTCAAAAAATACATAGTTGTTCTATATCCAGGAAATATTAGAACTAATTGTAGGTATATTTCGTAGGTCTGCTTTGGAAAAATAAATTTTCCAAACATTTTTTTCTCAAAAACTATGCGTTGGTGCGTTTTTCTACAAGAGACAAAAAATGTTGTAAATACTAGAAGGATCATTTTACAAAAAGAAAATCTGTTGTCGGTGGAGTTGGAAAATATTTATCCTAAAATTTATGTAGGGGGTAGTTTTCACCCCACCCGTACTTAATTTTTGTGGTAACCAAAAGTTAAAGCACTTAGCAAAACATAGACACGTAAAATCTCATTCAAATTGGAGTAATGGTTCTTAAAATATCTGAAAAAATGTATTTATTTTTTTAAAGTTTGATGCCCTCTAGCAGACATGACCTTAACTAAAAAAAGAGTAAATTCAAAAATACTTTTTTTTCACAGTGTAAGTTTAAAAAATATAATAAAATCTTGAGAAATATAAATACTTACAATATCAGTCCCGTACTCCACTTTTATACATAAAATAGTGGGACAAAAGGATGGACCAGAATTTTAAAACATACCTTCATTTTATATTTTTTAGTTTTTGAAATGATTGCTTACAGGTTTTTCAAGATAATATCTTATAGCTGTAAAATAATATGTGTAAAATAATCAATTTATAATAAAACTTGAAGCACTTGAATTGTTCTTTAAACAAATAAAAATAGATGATAAACTAAAGAAAACAATTCTATAAATTTGCTGTTTGAAACTCGGGTTTTGTAATACGAATTTTTCAGTATTTCAATAACACCTTGTATATTTACAAATGGAACTAATGAAAAATAAAATTATAGTTGACGGTAAAAGCAAGCTGCTTTATCCATAACAATAACAATATACAAAAAATGCGTGATATAGCAATATGTGTTGACCAATAATGCACTTAGTAAATCCGGCAGACAAACGTAAAAAACAAGATCGCCGTCCTTCGAGATCCTTTTACACAAAAAGCACACGTAAAAGCTTGGGCGTTGCCTTCTCGCCCCAAGGTACCAACTACCATTCCGGCGCTAGCAGTACCGAACCAGTTGCATTGACCTACGTCACCACCATCGCCGCCGAATTTTCGATCCTGGTCACCACACCGACGGCCAAGGTTTTTCTTTCAAGACCACCGTACGAAAGTTTACCGCATTTTAGGTGAATTGTCGACTAGTATAAAATACGAAAAAATCGCCCGAAAATGTATCAGTCTCAATCAGTTAGTCTTTCGACTCGCAACACAGACCTAAGAAACAATCAAAATGTTCAAATTGGTGGTGTTGTCTGCTCTCGTTGCCGTTGCCGTGGCTAAACCATCCGGTCTTTTCTACGGAGCCGCTCCAGATGTAGCCAGCTCCTACATCGCCCCAGCAGCCGTCAGTTCTACCTACAGAGAAGATGTCATTCACAAACCCGCCGCTGTCGCTTACGCTGCTCCAGCTGCTGTAGCTTACTCTGCCCCAGTAGCCGTTGCTGCTCCCGTTGTAGCCAAGACCTACGTAGCCCCAGCCGCTGTAAGCTCCACCTACAGGGAAGATGTCATCAGCAAGCCAGCTGCCGTAGCTTATGCTGCTCCCGCTGTAGCTTACTCTGCTCCAGTAGCCGTCGCTGCTCCTGTTGTAGCTAAGAGCTACGTTGCTCCCGCCGCTGTCAGCTCCACCTACAGAGAAGACTACATCAGCAAACCAGCCGCTGTAGCTTATGCCGCCGCTCCAGTTGTAGCCAAATCGTATGTAGCTGCCGCTCCAGCTTACGCATATGCTGCTCCCTCTGTCCACGCTTGGTAATCGAGAGGACTGAATTAGATAGACTGTGTGTAAATATAATTTATTCAAAATTAATAAAAATATACTTTTTGATCTTTGCAAACATATATTTTATTTAATTACAAATCATAGGAGTAAGATTTCTTTTACTCGCACTTTACGATATTAAAAAGGCAATAAATTTATAGACTTCTTTGTGATTTAATGAAAAATTAGGATTGTCTTTTCTCTAAAGAGAAAAATGCATTTTTCATAAAACAGTTGCTTGTTCCAAAATGGTTACCTAATCCCATTTATACTTTTCTAAATTTCTATACGTCTTAAAGAAAAATGAAAATATAATTCCTAAAATTCAAAGCGCATTTCTGTAGTAATATAATTTTGATTTTATTCTTTGATAGATTTTCATTGACGGAATTTTAATTAACGTCATATTTTTTGATGTTTTAAAATGTCAAAGGAGCACACATTTTATTTAGTTAAATGCTACGGAGAGGGTGATAATAGTTATCGCAAAATGTGACTTTCACAACAAAAAATATGACGTTAGTCAAAATTAATAATAACAATCTTTCAAAGAATAAAATCGAAATTGTACTATCATAGAAACGTTTTTTGGTTCTTAGGATTTCGAAAAAAAGTCAACCATATTTTCATGTAGGTATTTTTAAATTTTCTCTAAAACAGTATGAAAATTTGGAAAAGTATAGAACAAGAACAAGAACATTTTTATGAGTTTTTCTCAAAATATCAATAATAAAAAAGTTTTCCCTCTTGTAAAGACAATCCGGGGACATACTGTACATTAATACAGATTAATGGTACAATTTTTCACTATGTGTTTTTCATTTAAATTGTGTAATAAGTAAACTAAAACTGATTAATACTGTAAACATTCCTATTACCTTCCTTTGTACTTATCTATTAAAATCAACGCGTGAAATTCAAAAATTAACTGTCATTACTTTTATTTAAAATTATTTATCCTATTAATACATCCTACATATTTGAAATTTACTTTCTTTAAAATATGTTTATAGATTGTAAAACAGAATTCCTTGTACCATTTATAGGTATTCTATTTAATTTTCCCTATGGTTAAGATATTATAATATAAATATTTAGGTATGATATGATTTCAAGACAACTTTTATTGAAACTATTAACCCTACCACTCGACCAAGTCTATGGATAAATACTGTTTATCCACAATCAAGAAAGTCTACCGAGAAATACTGTTTATCCACTTTCAAATTGTGTAATGAGCGTTATATCCACTCATATGAAGCAATTAAAGTGATATTATATACACTAGTGTGTTAAAATAACTTTATCTACGTCAGTGAGTTAAGAAGCTATTAACTCACGCATTTTGAGTGAGTTAAAAGCTTCTTAACTCACGCATTTTCATTACCGCACTCCTTGTTTAGATGACTACCAAAGAGAGAAAAATATTTTGTAAAACATTTATTTTGCACTAAATTGGAAGAATATGTTATAAGTACCTTTTTATTTCCATAGTTGTGTACTCTTTTTCGGTGCACCATTTTTCATACTTAGAGTATGAATATTCATACTTCTGTTTCGATCTTGCTGGAAACAATCCAGAAATGGCTCTGAATGCCTCTTCTTCAATGTCAGAGGGAATACTTTCCGAATCCCTCAGTTTTTAAACTAGTGACATCAATATTATTTACTGTCATATTGACATTGCCATGCATGTTGTTATTTGAGTATTAAGGTAATTTATTTTTAGGATAGGTATATAGTTAAGTACAATACTTTTGTTAAAATTAATTGTGTGTTTTTATAGTTAGACGTAGATAAATATTGTACAATACACGCGAGTTAACTCTATTAAGATACTTGTGTGGTTACACAACTCGTGCTGCGCACTCGTTGTGCAACTTTCACACGCATATCTTAATGATGCTGTTAACTCACTTGTATCGTAAATATCTATTATTCCACTAGTAGAATACTGAAATTAAAAACACTAAATTTTTATTTCTTTGTAATGTTCTCTAGATTTCGCAGGAAGTAAATAGGTAGTTGCCTCTTGAGCCTCAACAAAAATTGCAGCAAAACAACAAAATAACTTTGCAAATTCTCATGACAAAGCTTCGATATTACTTTTTGTCAAGCTTTTGTTTGCATCATTAATAAATCAACATAATTACCAAAACAAAAAACGCTGTATTTAACTCGATGTTTAAAAATAATGCTTGCTGCCAATTTTTACTATCATTTTTTTAAATAATTTTAACTATATACAGGGTTGTTCACCACATACGACACGGAGTATTGTAGCTAAACGATTATATTTTTACAAATTTCAAGATTTGGGTTCGATGAAGGACTATTAGAGGTACAATTTAAAAATAATTTACAAGATACAGAGTGTCCCAAATAAGTAAAAAATATGAAAGCTTTATTTTTTTAAATGGAATACCCTGTATATTATTACATTTTTAGTTTCTACGATTAAAATAAAGGTAAATTTGATTAAGGTTTATTACACTTAAACCTTACCGTTTTTGAAATATTTTCAATTTTGTGAAATTGCAGTAAAAATTTTAAGGCTTCATTTCTCCAAGGGTATCAAAGTTTTTAATACTAAATATTTACTGAAATTTATTTATTGATCAGTTATTGTGCTGCAATAATAAAAATAATACTACCTTATACAGAGTGTCTAAAAATTTATTTTAAATAATTTATAGCTTTAAACGCCAATAACTTGTTTAATTTAAATAGAACGCCCTGCATATTTTAGGAGAATCAGATGCACAATTTAATTGTCTATCAAATTGTATTATACCATTCTTACCTATTCCTTCAAGTTTTCGTAGAAAATACATTTTCTTATAATTTAGACCTCATTCATCAATATACCCATGGAATATTGACATTTTATTATTGACACCCATGGAATATTGACATCATATATTGACATTCTAGTAATATTATCGTTTTGCTAAAAACAATAATGTTGTATGCAAAAAGAAAACTATTTAAATCTTTATAAAAGAGTATACCATTAATTAAATATAGCACCATTATTTCCGCCCATATACTAATTAATTACATACTTAATTGTACTCGTTATTCGTTAATAAATTATTCTAAATAAATGTGGAATTGAGTCAGAAATCAATATAATAATAAGTTATCAAAATTAAAGTCTCTGTTGTTATAAATAAGCATTTAGTAAAAAATAAAATATCATTTTTAAGGTGTTACTTTTTATCACACTGTCTAATACCCATACAAAATTCAGTTTTTTTTAATATTTGGAACAATTATTATTAATCAATGCAGTCAGTTAATGTAGTTTGAATACTGGAATCATATTAATTGGTCCCTTTTAACAAATATTTAAACAGTTTTTTTTTTATTTTTTAATGAAATAAACGAATTATATCCACAATATTCGTATCTGTACTCTTTAAAAATTTGGTACATCTTTAAAAATAATCTAAAATGTCAATATTCCATGGGTATATTGATAAATAAATTCTAAATTACAAGAAAATGCATTTTCTACGGAAACTTAAAGAGATAGGTAAAAGATGGTATAATATAATTTGATAGACAATTAAATTGTGCATCTGATTCTCGTAAAATATACAGGGTGTTCCATTTAACTAACAATAACTGATCAATAAAAAAACTTCAGTAAATATTTAGTATTAAAAACTTTGGTACCCTTGGAGAAATGAAGCCTTAAAGTTTTTACTGCAATTTCACAAAATTGAAAATATTTCAAAAATGGTAAGGTTTAAGTATAATAAACCTTAATCGAATTTACCTTTATTTTAATCGTAGAAACTAAAAATGCAATAATATACAGGGTGTTCGATTTAAAAAAATACAACTTTGATATTTTTTACTTATTTGGGACACTATGTATCTTGTAAAATTATTTTTAAATTGTACCTCTAATAGTCCTTCATCGAACCCAATACTTACAATTTGTAAAAATGTCATCGTTTAGCTACAATACTCCGTGTCGTATGTGGTGAACAACCCTGTATACATGTATTTGTGGATAAAACTTTGTATTACATTCCTGTTCTAGTTCTATGTTAGTTCGTCAGCTTAAGAAAATTAAATGCTCAAACTACCTTCTCGCATTTAAACATTCGTGCGTGGATAAATGCTTCTAAGAAACTTAACGCCGAGTATAATAAATTATATACTGTTATTTCTTCTTCTTTATTACTATTATATGAAATCTACGAAGTTGAAAATTCATACTTATGGTAGATTTAAATACTTTTGATATTTTTAGAATCTTTTTAATTTTTCTTATGAAAATATTCCCATAGAATTGTACAATTTTTAGTAAACATTTGTTTTTTTTCTATATCCGTTATTTGTTTAGGTTATCAAAAATATCTTTATACAGGATTAGTTTCAAATAAGTGCAAGTATTTTAGGGGTGGTAAATTTCGAAAATGTGGTAGGTAATTTTTTTTAAAAATGCCTTTTTTTAATTTTTAGTTACAAAACATAATATCTTTATAATATGGCAACATATGGAGTAAATTAGATTTACAAAAAAAAATTTTTTTAATTTTCAAAGTAAAATAACTCGGTTATTTTGAACTTATTTGAGAAGCGTCGAAGAAGATATATGTTTCTTTTGTTCAAATCTACAAGCCCTGAAAATATTTGCACTTATTTAAAACTCACCCCGTATACTACTTAGTTCTATTTGAAAATCTACAAAATACCAGGGCTGGCCAATAAACAAGATATATTTGTGAACAGGCTATTTTTAATTTGTTTGTTTATTTTGTTAAAGTTTATTTTATCACATTCTTATTTTAGACACGGCCACCCTATATTTTCCAATAATTTTCAGTAATTTAGAACTAATTTTCATTTAATTAAATAAGTACTAAAATGATAAATTCATATTTTTGCCAAATTTCTTTAAGATGTTCTGCATTTACAGCCACAATTACTTTAGAATGTTGTGAATTAAAAAAATGAATCATATATGAAAATACCTAGCGAAAATATATTATAATTTTTCGTTGCTGTAAATTTTTAAGAAGAATATGGTAAAAAAATAAAAAGCAATTTTACCGATAAATAAATAATTTATTTCGGAGACATATACAAATATGGCAATGTGAAGATTACAGTCTTAACAATCAGTCCTCTCTTTACCAAGCTTGGAGAGCTGGAGCATGGGCAGCGTAACCATAAGCAACAGGTGCAGCATAAGCAGCATGAGCAGCATAGGTAGCTACAGCAGGAGCAGCGTAAGCAGCTACTGCAGGGGCAGCATAGGCTACAGGGCCAGAGATGATGGTCTTCTGAACAACTGGAGCCGAATAAGTTGCTACAGCTGGAGCGGCTACGATTGGTGCGGAATATGCAGCATAGGCTACAGCAGCTGGTTTACTGATGGTATCTTCCCTGTAAGTGGAGCTTACAGCAGCGGGAACGGCATAGGTTTTAGCAACAACGGGAGCAGCGACAGCTACTGGGGCAGCTTCAACCACGGTTTTGGCAACGGGAGCGGCGACTACAGCTGGGGCACTGTAAGCTACAACGGCTGGTTTGCTGATAACATCGGATCTGTAGGTGGAGCTAACTGCGGCTGGAGCAACAACAGTTTTGGTTACAACTGGGGCAACAGGTTCGGCTACCACGGTCTTGGCTACAGCTTCAACAACGGGTTCGGCTACGACAGGAGCACTGTAAGCTACGACAGCTGGCTTACTGATGATGTCTTCTCTGTAGGTAGAGCTGACGGCAGCTGGGGCAACATAGGATTTGGTTACAACCGGAGCGGCTACAGCTACAGGTTCGGCTACGACGGCTTTAGCTACGGGGGCAGCAACAACAGCAGGAGCGGAGTAAGCTACAGCGGGAGCGGAATATGCTACAGCGGCTGGGTGGCTGATGGTATCTTCCCTATAGGTTGAGCTGACGGCCGATCCACCGATGTAGCTTTTCGTGACTACTGGAGCGGCTACTTCTACTGCTCCATGAATCAAACTTGGCTTGGCGTAGGCGAAAGCTACGAAAACGGACAACACCACCAATTTGAACATCTTGATTGATCGTTTAGGTCTGTGTGTCTAAGAGACTGACTGATTGCGACTGATGCTCCGAACATTGCGAAATTCTCTATTTATAGGTGGCGGGTTGCCGAAAAGGTTAAAGATAATTCAAATGCACCAAAAGGATACGGGAAAAAATTATTGTTGACCGTGAAAATCGGCGAAACCAGATCGCGATGACGTCGGAACGTACAAGAACCAGAAGTCGCACACGTTGTTCGGTAAATATCGATAATTATGTTACGCCTACGGGCTACGCCTGTTACATTACAATCAAAGTCGCCAAGAAGCAGGAAGAGTTAAAATAATTGGGTTTCTTGGTATTTTGGATAAAGCAAATAAATGTCAATTAGTTTCTTATTTATGTATTTTGATGAAATAAATCGAGCCTGGTTTTGTATCTTAATAGGATTTTAATTAAATGAAATTAGCATGTTCTTATAAACTTGAGGGGTATTTTATTATAAGATTAACAAACACGGCGTGAGTAATAATTAATAGGTATGCATTTTCTTTATAAACCACAAATCATAATAAACAAATTCATAAAAACAATGTAATATTGCAATAGTATATGCTAAAATTTAGAGAGCATTGAAAAATTCTATTTTACTAATTTAAGACTGCAAAATATTATGAATTTATCTTATTCAAAAAAATATTTTAAGTTATAAAATAATGCCAATATTTAGTCTTTCCTAATATTATTTGCTATTTATTAAATTCAAGTGCATTGTAAAGTAAAACTGAAATAGTAAAACGAAGAAAAATGATTTTATATTTTAGAAAGTTTGGCGTATAATTTTTAAACACCCTGTATGATTTAAGATTGCAATATTTATAGCAAAGTAAGAATAGACTATCAAAAAAGAAAGTAAATACCTAATATAGTTTTGATTTTAGGACAGTTCCTGTATTTTTAATAATTTCTTTAAGAAAGCCTGAAAAAACATTATTTTTTATTTATTTATTTATATGTCTGAAACTATCGAAATATATTTACTCATATCTTAGGGTTATGTAAAGTTATCTGAAAAGAAGTCAAAAATGCCATAATACAGGGTTCGGGAATAGTGCGTCGGACATCTGTAGCTCTTAGAATAAAAAAATAAATATTTATGTTTATATATTTAGTATAAAATATTTATGTTTATATGGTTGGTAGTTTATGTTTAATACAAGAGAAGGTGCTAAATTTAGTCCTCTTCTTACTTTTGTTTTATAGAAAACTAGTAAAAAATAAAGTAATTCAGTATTTTTATGACGAAGAGTTTCTTATAATATTTATAATAATTTTTCTAAAGACACATAAAATTTTATGATATGGCAGTAAAAACACTATCAACCTCCGTTAAGAAGACTATAAACTACCATGGAAAACAATAAGAGGTTAATTTACTTAAAAGGATATCCTCATTGGTGTTTTACTATTATATTTAATTTTAATATTGTTATTTCATTTTAATTTTGCAATAAAAAGTATAGTAATAAATTATTTAACTATTAAATATATAGTATTACAACTATAATAGTACTATTAACTATTAACTATTAGTAGTATTACGATATACAGTGTGGTCCAAACTGTATTCCGGAAACTTCGGTAGCATATTCCGCAGATAAAAATAAGTATAAAAGTTTGTATAAATGTATGTCCTGAAATGTTTAGTTTCGGAGATACAGGGTGTAACGTTTCATTTTTATTTCGATTTTTTTCAAATAATTTCTGAAGTAACGTTATTTTTTATTATATCAAAAATTTATGATTAATTCAAAAAAATAAAAAGTTCCCAAATTTATAAGTTCAGTCAAATAACTCAAAAATATGTTTATTTTTGTGTCAATAATAACATGTATTGACTATGTCCATTCTAAATATATTTGGAGAACGGTTGTTCATAGCAATTTTTACAAAGAGATATTTTTTTACGTAAAAAATCACGGAAATGTACATTTTTCACTCAGTAGTTTTATACAGGTACGAACGAAAAATTATTACTCTTTAAAAAAGTTAAAACACATGTAGGTGGCACTCCCTACAAATAGGAGTCATATTGGTATCAAAATAAAATTTCTCTTGTCAAGTAACTCCCAGATACCAATTTTCAACCAAACATTGACGTTACTTCAGAAATTATTTGGAAAAAATCGAAATAAAAATGAAACTTCTACACCCTGTATCTCCGAAACGAAGCATTTTAGAACACATTTATACAAAGTTTTTTGCTTATTTTTATATGCAGAATAAGCTGCCAAAGTTTTTCGAAATACAGTTCAGACCACCCTGTATAATAGAATAAAAATGTCTGTATTAATAGTATATATAATAATAGTATATCTGTAGTATTTCGTAGATACAGGGTGTAGAAGTTTCATATTAATTTCTATTTTTTCCAAGTAATTTCGGAAATAACATCAATATTTGGATGAAAATTGGTTTTCTTTCCTCACTTTTTTTAAAAAAAAAAAGTTTTTTGACATGAGAAATTTGATTTTGATGTCAATATGACTCTTATTTGTAGGGGGCGCCACCTACATGTATTTTAACTGTTTTGAAGAGTAATAACTTTTCGTCCGTACCTGTATAAACTAGAGAATGAAAAAATACACATTTTCGTGATTTTTACGTAAAAATATCTCTTGGTAAAAATCTTTACGAGCAACGGAGAATGGAAATAGTCAATACATGTCATTACTGACCAAAACTAAACATGTTGATAGATAGTTATTTGACTGAAATGATTAATTTGTGATATTTTTATTTTTTTTAATTAATCAGAAAAAATGATGAAAAAACAGTTTCTGTTGAACTTTTGGCACAAAAACATTCCAAATTTATGATTTCAGTTTAATAATTATTTAGACCAACCAAACCAAACATGTATGAGAGGTACTGATAATTTCGATTCCAAATATCTCGAGAACCATTACTCGTAGCGATTTTTACGAAGAGACCTTTTTTATGTAAAAACGTGGTGAATGTATATTTTTTTACTCAGTAGTTTTATACAGGTACGGACGAAAAGTTATTAGTCTTAAAAACAGTTAAAACACATGCAGGTGGTCCTCCATACAAATAGAAGTCATATTGACATCAAAATCAAATTTCTCCTGTCAAAAAACTCCCAAACACCAATTTTCATCTAAATATTGACATTACTTAAATTATTTGAAAAAAATCGAAATAAAAATTAAAAATTTTACAGCCTGTATCTCGGAAACTAAGCATTTTAGGACATTGCTTACAGGACTTATTTTTATCTGCAGAATATGCTGCCAAAGTTTCCGGAATACAGTTCGGACCACTCTGTATATTTAACTATTAAATAGTAGTAAAAAATATAGTTATATATATAGTAATAGGTAGTAAATTTAACTTTTTTTAAGTTTTTTGGTTCCATTATTACAAGAACTACTAAAATATTTTTAATACTAACTTCAGCATATTTCTTTTTAATATTCCATTTTATTATATTCGAATTAAAATTTCCGTTTGTGATTAGTTATTAACACCTATTATAAACTCGTTTAGAATTAGAAGGTTTTCGACAAGTCTGGCGAGCAGTACGTACCCTTGCACTTTCTTTCTCGCACTTGATGATATGCTTTTTCATGGTCAAAAATTTACAAGAAACATAATAATGCGCGAACCATTTACCTTTTTTATCACCATTTTTTTAACTATAAATATCTCTCAAGTTACTCGATTTGGTATCAGTCTCAATCAGTCAGTCTTTCGACTCGCAACACAGACCTAAGAAACAGTCAAAATGTTCAAATTGGTGGTGTTGTCTGCTCTCGTTGCCGTTGCCGTGGCTAAGCCATCCGGTCTTTTGTACGGAACCGCTCCAGTTGTAGCCAGCTCCTATATCGCACCAGCAGCCGTCAGCTCTACCTACAGAGAAGATGTCATCAACAAACCCGCCGCTGTAGCTTACTCTGCTCCAGCCGCTGTAGCATACTCTGCACCAGTAGCCGTCGCTGCTCCTGTTGTAGCCAAGACCTACGTAGCCCCAGCCGCTGTAAGCTCCACCTACAGAGAAGATGTCATCAGCAAGCCAGCTGCTGTTGCCTACTCTGCTCCCGCCGTTGTAGCTGCTCCTGTAGCTGTTGCAGCTCCCGTTGTAGCTAAGACCTACGTCGCTCCCGCTGCTGTCAGCTCTAGCTACAGACAAGACGTTATCAGCAAACCAGCTGCTGTAGCTTATGCCGTCGCTCCAGTTGTAGCCAAATCGTATGTAGCTGCCGCTCCAGCTTACGCATATGCTGCTCCTGCTGTCCACGCTTGGTAATTGAGAGGACTGATTTAGGAAACTAGACTGTGTTTAAATTTAATTTATTAAAAAATAGAATAAAAATATATTTTTGATCTGGATACGCTAGTCTACTTTATTTCATAATTATAACGGTCTAGTTCAGTAAATAAGGACACGAAAAGACCCAAGTCTCGGCGTACTTCGTCGACCTTGACTTTTACGGCGGACTGTTTTGGGGAGTAGTTCTAGAAGAATTGTAACACCGTGCTCGGCCAGTTTTGGCCAAAAAAATGGTCGCAAATGGCTCAAAAAGATGTTTTTCGCAAATATCTGCCAAAATATGCAATTTAGAAAATTTTTCTTGAAATAAAAAAAGCTTAGGTCATTATCTACAAAAAAGGTTCTGACACTTTTTTTCGTCATATTATATATGACTTTCCCAGGAAAACGGTTAAAAACGGCTCTAAATGGTAAAAGAACGGGTTTTCCGCCAATATTAGCCGAAATATGGCATGTAGATGAGTTTCATGACCGCCAAATAGAAGATTGGGTCTTTAGCTAAAAAATGACCCTGACACTTTTTTTCGTAAAGTTGTTCGTAAAAAGAAGCCAATTCGACTATTCGTAATTATGCAATTTTCTTTTGTTTAGGACACTTTCCGGAAATCCCAAAAAAGCGGAAAAAGCCACTCACGAATAGTTGTTTTTTATTAAAATGTGATTAAACAAATACTTAAAACTTTCTGAGTTGTTTAAAGAGACTCTAAGAACTACTGTTAAAAAAATCTTGTCAAATAAGCTATTAGTAGTGAAAATATGAATATGTTGGCAAAAATCTGAAAACTTTTGGGTCAAGAAATGTTTGCCAGGTTTTTTTATTATCATAAAATATGACAAAATTCAAACAAGTTCCAATATGTGATAGCTAACAAATTAATTTTTTCAGTGTATTGATTCCACCTTTTAAATGAACTTGATGAATGAATCATCAAAAAAATTTAAATTTTAGCCGAGTTGCTAAACAATTTGTCTAGAGGAAATTCAGGGATCTTTGAGGCGGAATATCTCGAAAGCCTGTGCAAAGTACAGATACTGGCATGTATCTGTATCACAGGTGCCATGAGAACATGTCCAACAGCAGCAATGGAGGTCATTTTAGACCTAACACCACTGCACATTGTCGTCGGTAGTTATGCCAATGCGACAATGATTAGAATGGTCATAGACGGAAACAGTACTGGGAGAATTTTTAGGTTAGGGGCTTGTAACACCCTCAAAAAGAAAATTCCACTTCTCCAACTCCCAGTGGATGACATACCAAGAATTTACAATTTTGAGAAACACCTCACTGTAGTATTGAGTAATAAAAAGGATTGGAAGGAAGACACGCTTATTCAACATATAAAATACCATATCATAACGTGGTATACTGATGCTTCTAAAACCAAAGCAGGGACAGGGATAGGAGTATTTGGGCCGAAAACCAAATACTCCGAACCAATGGGCACCTACCCCAGTATTCTTCAGGCAGAAATTTACGCTATCGAAAGGTGTGTACAATTTATCTTAGATAGGAACTATCTAAAACAGAAAATTGCCATCCTATCCGATAGTCATGCAGCACTAAACGCGCTCAACTCAGTAATCATCAATTCGGAGTTGGTCAAAGAATGCCTAGAGAAGCTCAACAAGTTGGGCAAAGAAAATAAATTCCTCTTACTCTGGGTGCCTGCTCACCAAGGGATAGAAGGCAATGAAAAAGCAAATGATCTAGCTAGGAAAGGAGCGAACACTCCACTAACTGGACCAGAACCGTTCTGTTTTCCAAGCGGAAACCAGCTGAAAGCGGAACTGAAGAATCTGGAAGACTCCAACAGCAACTTGGAATGGGTGTCCTCCAACGGTCTAAGACACTCGAAAAAGTTCCTCAGAACCTACGACCGAGAAAAATCAAAGGTTTTCCTTGATTTAGATAAAAACAATCTTCGGATTGTCATGGGGTTCCTAACAGGACACTGTCTCCTCAACGAACACCTCAGTAGGGTGAAGCTGAGAAGCAACGGCGAATGCAGATTCTGTGGGGAATATGGGGAAACACCAGAACACCTCATCACTGAGTGCGCCGAGACGACGACTATTCGTGCCATGAACTTTGGTACGGCTGATGACAAGGATGGAGAGCTGGCCTCTATGGAGCCGTCTCAGATACTGGCTTTTGTTAAAGCCTTGAGACTGTATGATGAGTTATAACTCGTTATAACTCAAGAAAGGGGAACACACAATAGATCTTTAAGGTCGCGGTGACTAACTCCCCTCCTAAATATTCTACCATTCTACATCTCGAAAGCCTAATTCTACCTAAAAAATGATGATGATCGTTTTTGGTAATTACCTAAGCTTTATTTTTTATTCCTAGAAAAGTTTTGTAAAATGCATATTTTGGCAGATATTTGCAAAACACTTATTTTTAGGCCATTTGGGGTCATTTTTTTAGCCAAAGCTAGCTGAGCACGGTATTACAATTTTCCCCTAATACTACTCCCCTAAAGAAACACAATTCGCTTGAAAAGTCCCGGTCGACGAATTAAGTCGTGGTTTCAACTTTCATTTACTGGACTAGTAGCAGTAAAAGTTTTGAAAGCATTGAAAGTATGGCAGAAAAGTTTAACAGTTTATTTAATAGTGGTATACAGTGATGAAATAGTATATTATTCAACGAGCATATAATGGTGGATGTTATTCACGCGGATGAAGTTTATGCCGCAGGCGAGTGGTCATAAATCATCCAAGTGAATAACAGCCATTATATGCTAGTAGAATACTATACTTTATCTAGGACTATCAAAAAAAAATTAGATAATATTAATATAAGTTTTTATTTTTAATGTCAAAAAAATATTGAACGAGTATAACGAGTAAGTAACATGGAAACAAAACCACACAAAACATTGAAATTGTCTTTTTAACTATATAGGTAGCTAACTAATTTAGCTTTAACTAATTAAAACAAAAATTAGTTATTTACATTAATGGTAATGTTTGTGTTCCCAGAATGTGACAAGTTAAATGTAGGGAGTTTGGATCGAGATATCCGTGAAAGCGGTGAATAATGAAACCATTATTCACTAGTGAATAATGAATATTATTATTATTTCATTAACTCATGTATAATAATCTAATTATAGACGAGTCGTGGATAATAGTATATTATTCAACGAGCTTATAATAGTGGCCGTTATTCACGCGGATGAAGTTTTTTCGCCTGCGGCTCGTGTCATAAATCATCCAAGTGAATAACAGCCATTGTATGCGAGTAGAATACTATACTTTATCCAGGACTATCAAAAAAATTTAGATAATATTAATATAAGTTTTTATTTTTAATGTCAAAATAATATTGAACGAGTATAACGAATAAGTAACATGGAAACAAAACATTGAAATTTTCTTTAACTAGGTAGCTAACTAATTTAGCTTTAACGTACAATCGCATTCCAAGCCGGTTCGGATCGAGCACAGCTCTTGTTTGGAGTTTGGATCGAGATATCCGTGGAAGCGGTGAATAATGAAACCATTATTCACCAGTGAATAATGAATATTATTATTATTTCATAAACTCGTGTACAATAATCAAATTATAGACGAGTCGTGGATAAAATATATTATTTGACTGGCATTTAATTTTGAAATTTTACACAACGTTTCAATCAGACATCACTGATGTCATCAAACCCGTGACATTTGTTTTTCTAAGATTGTGCACCCCCAAAGTACTGAACTACGCGGCGCCACTGTATCCAGACCATCAGGTGACATCCAGTATACGCACTTCCGTCTGTTGATAATGCATTCCCAACGTCAATCTCCTGATTGACTATTCGGATATTAACACCTTGGGCATCCAGACCATTGTGTTCGCCTAATTATATCAATTAGCTAGAAACGGCATGTTCTATTGCCGGAACTTTATGCCCGATAGCTAATTGTTATATGGATGGTGAATAATTTCTAGGTATCTGACGTGTCTCGGGTGGTTAGCGTCAAATTTCAGCCCCTGGGTCTTTGGCAGCGAATGTTGTTTCGAAAATCGCAATTTTAATGATGAGTTTTTCATTAATGTTACTCATTTCTTTAGCAATAGTTTTATTTTGGAATTAAAAATTATTATTATATTCAGAACATTGTTTGCTTGTTTTGGTTTTGAAAATGTTATATGTAATCATTAATCATTTGACTGTTTCTAAAATAATTCTTACACGTGCAGAGTAAAGCTCTTTACAAGTAGTATTCATATGCATATATACAGGATGAGTTTTCTGTGATGTTCTCTACGGATATCTGAGAAACTACTCGATCCGGAGAGTCGGTCAAATAGAGAAAAAATTGCAGTCAAAAATATGCGCCTTCCGGAATTTTGAAAAAAATTATGACTTAGATATTTCAAAAAAAAAGTATCGGCTATTTTAAAAATGCTCCCTAATCTATTCTAATATATAAAATCCTTAAGTGACTCATTGATTAATCACGATCCTGCTCAAACCACCTCAACGTAAGAAGCACAATTTTGGCATACAGGTTGACCCTAGGGTGTAGAAGATCGAAAAGAAAGGATTTTTCGAAATTCCAGTCCCAAGGGGATGAAACCACCCCTCAAATATTAGAATATTTTTTATTTAAAAAAAAAACGGTCAAGTTTCCGAAAAAATACTTAAACACGTATATTTTATTTAAGATAAAATTTAAGATTTTTTAAAAATGTATACAGGGTGTTTCGAAAAATCTGGTCATTGATTAATCACGATCCTGCTTAAATCGTTTGACGTAAAAAGCTGATTTTTGGAAAACGGATTGACTTTAGGGTGTAGAGGTTCGATAAGAAGGGATTTTTCGAAACCCGAATTCTAAGGGGGTGAAACCACCCCTCAAATATTAGAAAAAATGTTATTTAAAAACCGGTGAGTTTTTCGGAAAAACTCTTAAACACGTATATTTTTATTTTGTTGTTTTACATATTTTAAGATTTTTTATAAATTTATACAGGGTGTTTCATAAAATATGACCATTGAGTAATCACGATTTTGCTTAAACTGCTTGATGTGGTGTAGAGATTCGATAGGGAGGGGTTTCTCGAATCTCAAATTCCAAGAGGGTGAAAACGCCCCTCAAATATTACAATATTTTTTATTTAAAAAACGGTTAGTCTTTCGGGAAAATGCTTGGACAAGCATAATTTATTTGATTTTTTTACATATTCTGAAATTTTTTAAAAAATCATACAGGGCGTTCCAAAAGTTGGGTAATTGATTAACCACGATTCTGCTTAAACTGCTTGACGTGCAAAGCTTATTTTTCGCAAACGGATTTTTCGAAAGTCAAATTCCAAGGGGGTGAAACCACCCCTCAAATATTACAATATTTTTTATTTAAAAGTTTCCGAAAAAACGCTTAAACACGTATATTTTATTTAGTTTTTTTACATATTTTAAGTTTTTTTAAAAATGTATACAGGGTGTTTCGAAAAATCTGAACATTGATTAATCACGTTCCTGCTTAAAGCGCTTGACGTAAAAAGCTGATTTTTGGAAAACGGATTGACTTTAGGGTGTAGAGGTTCAATTAGAAGGGATTTTTCGAAACTCGAATTCTAAGCCACCTCTCAAATATTAGAATATTTTTTATTTAAAAACCGGTGAGTTTTTCGGAAAAACTCTTAAACACGTATATTTTATTTTGTTGTTTTACATATTTTAAGATTTTTTAAAAATGTATACAAGGTGTTTCTATATAGATACGCAACGGATAAATATATATGCCGCGTCGTATAACTTTGCTACCTGCAATGTATGTAGAAAATTCGCTTTATCGAGTATGTCGCATTAAAATCGGATTTCAATTTATTTCATTCTAGGATCGCTTGAGTTCGTCGCTCGTAACTTGCATCGCTCGTTCATAATCGAGCGATGTCGGTTATTTCAATAATCGAGTACTCGAGCGAATTTTCGCTTAGACTATTTCGCTTCACTAATTAGAACGGGGTAGGCTGAGTCCGCACAGATCCGCAAAAATAATATAGTCTAAAAAATATAAAACTTTAGTTTGAAAATATGTTTGAATCACCAATCATGTATATTGACAAAAATATGTTTAAAAAGTACTTTACACGCCCGTATTTTTTATAACAAAAGAATAGAGTAAAAATATCAAACCATACACCGGATATAGAACTCTTTCGGAACGCTAGGTCACCCTGTAGGTATATCGTTTTTTGTAAACTATTTCTTGACGTCCTTGTAATATTTTAAACGAAATATTTCGGTTCGTTTTTATCGCACTATCTTTTATACAGCTATTATTTAGACATTTTTTAACTGCATTTTTATACTTTTAACTTGCTTATTTAACCCACACGTTTAAAGATCTATAAATCATAGGTACTAAATAAAGTTTTAGTCACGTGATTAAGCTTGACCCGGCACAGCTTTCTCTACTTTTACATCTTTTCTTTTAATCAAAATATTTTAGGAAACAAAAATAAATTAATTATAAACATATAAACAGTTATTATTTACATCAACAAAACTCACCTCCTTCACAGCACTTAAGAGATATAAATGGCCATTACTACCGCTTTCCTGTTCAAAATATTCTGATAAGGTTGGGATGAGTTTTTTTGCGGCTATTAAGCTATTTTGTACACTTCGCACTAAAAGAGGTTTAAAAAAAAACAATGTTCGACTGCATCAGATAGCAAAAAATTTTAATCTTAATGTATCACAACAAAATTCATTTAAACCAAAAACTCGTAATTCAAAACTAAAGTGTTAAAACGAATAACAACGTCAGGAAATAAATAAATAAATGTGACAACTTGACATTTTTACAGCAGAGCTACCACATGAATACCCAGCGGGAAATATAAATTCCATATATTTAAAAAGTTGCTTCACAAAACGAGTTCTAGCTATTGTTTGAACATTTTTTACCTGATGCGTTTTGAAAACTATTAATTTGTTCACACGTTTAATAATCTAGTTGATATATTTCACGGCCTTAGTCGACCATTCTATCCTCCTGCTCGTTCTCTTTCTCCAAAGTTGCTTTACAAAACGAGTTCGGAATTATTTTGTCCCTACGACATAGTTAACAAAGGACGAAGGACAATACGAGGGATTATTCAGACTGTCCACCTAGCGGCGGCGACAAAGGATAATGAAATAATTTATATGCTAAACAACGGGACCGCTCGCCAAGTATTAAAATTGTACGATTAGGATTCGTATCAACAATTATAATGGAGTAAATAATGCCCTGTAACTATAACGGTTATAAATGGCGATGAAACGAAACACGTGAATAAATGAAGATTTACGAAGCGTTATCAAAAGTAATAAATGCAAATTTAATTGAATAATACGGCTTAAATAAATATATTTTAATAGGAAATATGGATGAAGAAAGTTACAAATATTTTTGAAGAATTACCTGTTTTTTTTTAAAAACTTCTGCGTTCTGTGACTAAAAGGAAATCTACAAAATATAATAGTTATTTTTTATAAACACTACTTCGTTGATCCAGGAGACCAATTTGTCAGTGATATTTTACTAATCAAACAAATTTGCCTACCGGACAACAAATGCTTAACGTTTCAGGAAGTATAGTCTGTCCAACGACAAGATTCTTGACAGTGATAGATGTGTCTGTCATTTTAATTTCACAGTAGTTTATTTTACTTTACAAAGAAATAAGTTGGTACAACTGGACGCATAGCAGGAAATTAATATATTTAAAATTTGACTGATACCTAAGTGATTACTTCAAAATATTGTGAAAAAAAATTGTATAAAACTGAAAAGATGTAATCGAGTTATTTTATGTAAAAAACGGTACTTATGTGTTAATACAAAACAAACAAGAACAAAACAAGAACAAAGCACCACATACCATACCAAAATATATAAAAAAGAACTATTTCTTACTTTCAAACTTCAAGAAACTTCTCGCATTTATTATTATATTTATCAATATAACTTATGTTGAAATACAAATTTGTAATATTCCACAGAAATAAATAAAACAACATAAATAAAACAAAGCATTTTATTAATAATAACACTTACCAGATGTTATTGATGACCTTAAAACTGATTAATTAACTTTAATATTAATTTTTTAAACCACTAACGACATTATTTTTCTGCACTACTAAAATCCATTATTTACCTATCTTGTGATGTCGATATTTTACAGCTACTCCAGTAGTATATGTTTAGTACTGTTCTTGTACCATATACGAGATGCACTTATCTACGACAAGATGGTATACAAACTTTATTGATAGTAACTTTATTGGTGTATAAGACTTTCTGCCTGGGTACGTGTATAACCATAAACTGTGCTCTGGGTCTACAGTTAATTTTCACTCGATTTTTCCTCCACTTGACTTCAAAAGACACAAAACACACGTAATAACACGAATCAAAATGCATTATCTTCCAAAATGCAGATATTTGACATAAATTGACACAAAATTATAACCTATAATTTAGCAAGACTTTGACAAGCCTCAAAAATCTAAAGGCGAGTTCATACGCATTGGCGTCCATTTGTCGTTCATCGTTCCGCCAAACCAATAAAATTGAAATATGATCTGTAATTTTTGAAATAAACCAATAAAACTGGTTAAAAACAACAAGAGACGACGTATAATGGATTTATATTTAAACCCATCAATAGTTAACTTAAAAAATATTAGAAACTTTTTTTAGTAAAATAAATAGATTGGTATGGGACGTCATCTGCTTTTCTTCTGTCATCGTATGTCGGAATCTTACCTGAGAAAAAAAAACAGAGTATATATCCCCATAGTCGGAAGCAAAAAAAACACAAAGAGAACAAAAATAAATATTTAATTATTCAAGAACACTTTAGTTGTTTTAGCAAATACGTCTATTATAAACCGTTGACGTTCTGTTAACAATTACTAACTGATTTTTTTAGCAAACTGTATATCGACATATCAACTTTAATTGTTCAGCTTTTTATAAACTTTAGTATTTGGCATATTGTATAGGGTTATCGAGGGGTTGTTTTTATATCATAACTTTAAAACACCGTGTGTAATAATTTCGTGTGTATATTTTCCTAAAATATCATTTTACGGTCAGAATCAGGACTCCTGAGCATTTTGTTTTTTGAGTCATGTCAACGTATGCTTTGGTTAATTTTTAAGACTCGCTTTTTCAAGCCGCTCTTCATGAAGGAACACTTACCGCAAGAAACCGACAAAATCTTCTTACGATTGCCAAGGAACTCGAATTTCATCTGAGTCTGTAAGGAATAGGCTGCATGAAGTTAACATTCGATCAAGGCTAGCAGTTGATGTGTCTCATTTAACTGGTAATCATCGTAGGGCACGATTTGGATCTTCACTGGAGCGTGTATCGTGGAGGCACGTCCTTTTCACGGACGAGTCCCGTTCTCGATTAAGTCATAATGATACTCGGCGGAGAGTATACAGAAGACCGAATGAACGATATCTGGACAGAACAGTTAGAAAAGCGATTAATTTTGGTGGAGGTTCCGTTATGGTATGGGTCCAGTTATGCTATAATTAATCCTGAACGATACAGAGAGATTCTTGAATATGTTATTCCATTTGCTGCTCAGCTTGGTCCGGAATTCAACTTGCAACAGGATAATGCCAGGCCTCATATTGCAAGAGTAGTTGCTTGATATCTTGAAGAGTCCAATTTTACAATTATGGATTGGCCTGCTAATAGCCCTGATCTCAATCCTATTGAGAACCTTTGGGACATATTAAAGAGAAGACTACAAAGTCGTCCACAAGCACCAGATCTTCAAACTTTGGGTGGAAATCTTCGAGAAAAGTGGAACGCCTTTTCTCAAGAGATTATTCGGAGCCTCATTCAGTCTATGGCAAATCGGTGTGCAGAAGTGCATCGAAACCGCGGAAGACACATTCATTATTAGGGAAAAATTACTTTCTTTGACAATTAAGAAAAAATTGTTTAGCATTGTTTTCGATACGTATTGTAGTAATTCATAACGTAATAAAAATACAGTTTTCAGCAGTTTAACAACTTTCGCTATGAACACCAAGATGCATTCAAACTTAATTCCTAAGGAACAAATTGCTAAGTTTATATGTTCAAATAAATATATTTTCCGTGTTTAAACAAAATTTACCTAAGTGATTTCTAATTCCTTTTAACTAACTAGTTCATATTTTCAATTACATTTATTGACACTATTTATATTCAGTAAAATTAGATACCATTTAATTTATTACTATCTCAAAAAGCATTACCTCCAAAGCATCCAAATTTTATTCTTAGATTTTTTCTCGTACTTTACTTAGAGCTGTATTATTATTCCGCTTTTCAAGCCGACTTATACCTACCCACAGAGAAAGTAAAAGTGGGAGGCTTTTAGGCTTTTTTCCCGTTGTCGGTTTTTCGAATAATATGACGGTTGCGCTAAAGTGGAAGTCGTGTTTTTGTATGGGGTCCTAAAGCGTATGGGAATAAGTGTCTTAGAGCACCTCGGTTTAACCCACAAAAGCACTGTGCCTTTACATCAGAAAGGATATAAATCAAAGTCAAATATTTACGATGTAAAACAATAGAGGACCCTACAAAAAAGAGTTTGTTTTTATTGTTTTTTCTATGTCTGTTTGTACATGGTGGCGCCTCTCATACACCGCGGAGGCTCCAAGGAGAACGACAATTTGTATTGAAATGAAATTTTGTGAGCATATGTAGGTTAATTCACGGCACATTTTAAAAATATAGAGAGTTCTACAGGGTGTCCCCAAAAAAAGTTACATATCAAAGTTGTGTTTTTTGTAATATATTAATTGATTTTCAGATTCTAGGAGAAAAATAAAGGTGAGTTTTATAAGAGAAGTATATGACTAAAATGTAAGGTTTTTGACATATTTAACATTTTCTAGAAATAAAGAACAATTTTTAAATTACAATAAAAGCTACCTAAATTGGAATTTACCCCGTGTGGCCTAATATGTAGTTAAACTGACTACTCTACTTTAAATCAAATTAAAACTTGATCCAAAAAGTTATACAGGGTGAGACAAAATTAATATTGAACATTGGCCACCTTTAAAAACATGTTACGCTCTTATTTTAAATGGAACACCCAGTATATTATTCCGATATTTAATGGAGAATTCCTGTCTCTTTAAAATACTATTAAGGTTGCCTACCCCTCAAATAAAGATTTTCCTAGATATTTTCATTTACATGATTTGATTTGAGTAGATCTTTATTATTTGATAAAACCTAGGTGGCTGGGATATGTCTGACGTTACTTCAACATAGCTGTCTAATTAGTTCAACTTTAATAACTAGTTATAGTTTTTTGTCAGTTAAAACAAAAAAAATTCTCAGGAATTTGCCGAAAATGCAAACTTATCCTACATCAGAGAGAATTGATATTATTGTATTAGTTGGTGAATGCAGTGTGCGTTTACCAATTAATAGAATAGTAGAATGTAGAATGTTTAGGAGGGGAGTTAGTCACCGCGACCTTAAAGATCTATTGTGTGTTCCCCTTTCTTGAGTTATAACGAGTTATAACTCATCATACAGTCTCAAGGCTTTAACAAAAGCCAGTATCTGAGACGGCTCCACAGAGGCTAGCTCTTCATCCTTGACATCAGCCGTACCAAAGTTCATGGCACGAATGGTCGTCGTCTCGGCGCACTCAGTGATGAGGTGTTCAGGTGTTTCCCCATATTCCCCACAGAATCTGCATTCGCCGTTGTTTCTCAGCTTCAGCCTACTGAGGTGTTCGTTGAGAAGACAGTGTCTTGTTAGAAACCCCGTGACAATCCGAAGATTGTTTTTACTTAAATCAAGGAAAATCTTTGATTTTTCTCGGTCGTAGGTTCTGAGGAACTTTTTCGAGTGTCTTAGACCGTTGGAGGACACCCATTCCAAGTTACGGTTGGAGTCTTCCAGATTCTTCAGTTCCGCTTTCAGTTGGTTTCCGCTTGGAAAACAGAACGGTTCTGGTCCAGTTAGTGGCGTGTTCGCATGTTCGGCGTGTTCGTAATAGAATAGTTAAATGCTCCTGATTTTATCTAGTCTGGTTTTTTTATGGGGATATGTTAAAGACAGTGTTTAAAAAACTCGACAAACTGGTGTCGACAGCATGAGATAAATTATTGTAGCTGCTTTTTCAGGTAGAACTCCACATAAATGCCTTTTAAAATGAAAAGATCCTTTTGAATCCGGTTTTCTTCCAAATTAATAATTTTTCAGATGAAATCCCTCGAATTCAAGGCACAATATTTTATTTTCTATAAGATATAGTGTTTTAGTGTAGTTTTTTGCACACGTTTTGCAGAAAATCCATAGAAATAGTATACAGACTGGATCAAAGGTAAACTTAAATCTAATCCCTTTTTTTTTATCAAGGGTCGATTCTAGTAAAAACTCAAAACATTTTTATATGACATACCTACTCTATTTATGCTTGGTATGATACCTGTAATTATAGCTTTGAGTTTCGATGTTAAAAAATAAAAAAAAATAATATTTAAGTTTTCCTACAACCACTTGTTTTTTTATTAAATTAGTTTTTTTAGTTGTATTGTAGTCATGTACAAGGAGGACAACTGTATTTTAAATATTATATTTGATTTAACGTTTTTCAAACAGGGTTCATATATGACTATATTTCTACTAGGTACATTATTTTGAAAAAAAAAATAAGAAAGTAACTTAAATATTCATAAAAATAAAAGTAATTAATGTTCTAGATTATATTGCAAACATTGAAATAACTGGAAGCTAAACTTTCTACCTGCTTATATTTAGAGCCAGTGTCTGACGATCTTTTTTTACGATGGCCCTAATATGTTTACTTCTGAAGTCGATAAGGGCGCCATATCAGTAGAAAAAAGAAACAGAATATCTCCCTTTTTGTCGGTCGCGCGTACACAATGCTTTTTGTTTGTTGTTAATAGCAACTTCGCTTTTTGGTTAACTCGGATATTTTAACATTTCTCAAACAATATTTTCTAATTGGTAAAACGTAAAAATCGTTAGATTTGACAACTCTGCTGAAACTGGTCGTTCATCTGGCTGCAGCTAAAAACGCAATACATCCGGCCAGCCGACGGCCAGGTCGTTGCGAACGATTGTTTTTTTTTAAATTTGGATTTTTTTAATTTTTAGTTGAAAAACATAATATCTTCATGATATTGCAACATAGATATTAGAATTAATTTACAAGAAAGAAAACACAGAAAAGATTCAGTAGTTTTCAAAATTTAATCGACTACACTTCAGTCCGGTGGTGGAAGGATTGGCCGTCTAAAAGAAGACGTTTCCTTCTGGAGCATACAGAAAAGCCGAAGTATCTCGGAGTGATACTAGACAGGACCTTGACATATAGGTACCACTGTCAGAAAACTCGCCAGAAAGTCAGCGCTAGAAATAACATTTTGAGAAGGCTAACTGGAAGCAAGTGGGGCGCAAATCCATCTGTCTTAAAAACAACTGCACGGGCTTTATGTTTTTTCAACGGGAGAATATGCCTGTCCTGTATGGAATAGATCGAGCCATGCCAAACAAGTTGATGTTGCTTTAAATGAAACGTGCCGAATAACAACAGGGTGTATGAAAGCAACAAGCTTATTTCAACTTTACAGAGCCTCCGATTTGCAGCTCCCTCACAGCGGCGCAAAGCGGTTGAACACACTGAAAAGTTTAAACAGATGTTCGACGAGCGCCATCCGCTTTTTGGCGAGTTCCAAGGATCAAGCAGACTCTGATCTCGGAAAAACTTTTAAAAAACTGTTCAAGAAGACCCACCGCTTGATTATCCTCTTAGAGAAGAAGATTCTGCAGGCCAACATCTTGATTGGGTCACGTGGAAGTCCCTAAACCGCATCAGAACAGGAGTAGCGCCTGTTAAAACCAACAAAGCGAAATGGGGACTTATCACGGATGAAGACACAAAATGTGAATGCGGCGAAATCCAAAATATGGAGCATCTGCTGTCATGCATAAGATGCCCTCATACATGTACCCTTGAAAATTTATGGAACGCCGATGAAAATGCTTTAGACGTCGCCCGGTACTGGGCTAAAGAATTTTAAATTATAATTGTACATTATGTAACTATATGGTCCGGATACGAAAAAGTAAAGTAAGTTTAATCGACTAATCATTTTTTTGAAAAGTTCAAAATAAATATCTCGATATTTTGGACTTATTTGAAAATCAGTAGAGAGAAAATATTACAGTTGAGAGTTGGAACCTTTGGTGTTACACAGCAAAATCACCACAAAAAGTTAATTTATAATCATCTGCTGATGATGCTAACATGGTTAGCGAAACGCGCGTCCAGTGTAAAAGTAAAAGTGTTTTGGTGTATTGCGGTGATTTAGTGTTTTAATTTGCTTTTTTTTGAGAGAAAATATGTTTCTTTTATCGAGATGCACCAGCTCTTAGTATATTTGGATTTATTTAAGACTAACCCTGTATAATAAATTTATTTAATTGATAAAAATACTTACGCGGTGTGTACCACAGGGGGTGTGCAAGATGCCCTCCACATGTCTTCAGATGTTCATAGCTATATAATATGAGAAATACTTTTTCAAACAGAACACCGCTTATTTAATTTGATCCATACAGATAAAAAAATTTTTATTAATTTTAAATGATAATAACAGGGGGTAAAAATACCATCAGAAGTACTATTGCATCCTCATCATTTCTCCAAAAAAGTCCTATGGGTATTTCAAGTAAATAAAATAGTTATTTTAAAGTAAACAATGCTGCGTTAATCTAATATAGATTAATTGTCAGCAGTAGTTTACTAATAAAAAAAATTTGCCTAGCGGACAAAAAAATGCTTAACGTTTCTGAAAGTATATCGTGATAACCTGCTAACGTGATAACCTGCCAACTCCAGTGAAACGTGATAACCTGCTAACTCCATTTTTTACGTTAATAAGTTTTTTATACCATTAAAAAAAGAGAAAAATACTCCATAAGTAACGAGTGTTAAGTTAGCACAACCACTTTAAATTTTTGAATAATTGCCGTAAATTAGCCGTAAATTTGCCGTGAAAACGAAAAATTTGCCGCTCTTCGCATGTTAAATCGATGGTTGTGCTAAGTTAATATTAAGTTTGCACAACCACCATTGGAAATCAGTGAAAGAACATAGTCAGGAATTTTATAGTATAGCAGGAATTTGCCGTTTTTTTGCCGTTCTTAGATACAATTAAAAAAAATATCCTCCGATCATCCCTATCCCCCTGCAACAAAAAATGTAATAGCGTCAAGGTCACATATTAAGTTAGCACAACCATTCCAGTAAACGTTAAGTAAAATATCTGAAATTAGATGGAACAATTGCCGTAAATTAGCCGTAAATACACTATGCAAACGAAAAATTTGCCGCTCTATTATTTGTTTAAAAAATCGATAATTAACGTAAACAATAACGTTAAATTAGTGCGATTTTTCTTAAAATTCACTAAATGGGATCAATAATAACTTTTTAGTACAAAAGGAATATGCCGTAAATAAGCCGTGAAATCGAAAAATTTGCCGCTCTATTATTTCTTTATAAAATCTACAGGGTGATTCAGGCTTCCGAAAAAGCTCTATGTTAGGTTTTTGGTTTGTGAATTTCATTTAATTTTTTTATATGATATGGGGGCAATGGTAACGGCCATTTTGAAAATATTTTTGTCAGCATACAGGGTGATTCAAACATATTTTCAAACCAAAGTTGTATAATTTTAAATGGAATGCTATATATATATTTTTCAGCTCAGTGGATTTACCACTAAATTTCTGTTTGAAAATACCCCAATTTCATATACTATACCTAATGGTTTTTGAAATATAACCGTTTTTAAACTAAATTTACTGCTTATTTAAAGCCGTCTGAAAATTATAAATTCGAAGAATTTTAATAAAGTTTAACGGGAAGTACTTGTACATAATAATGTCTTCTTCAAAATTCGGTCTACCAAAATTTGTAATCTTGTTTGATATATACAGAGCGAGTCAAAACTAAATGTTGTATTTTTATCTACTATTTTAAATGGAACACCCTGTATTTTGTATCATAATCGAACAAGGTGTTGTTTAATCTTTTTGTTTTATTAATGCCGAAAATCGATATTCAATAAGAAAATTATTTATACCCCAGCAACAAAAAATGTAATAGCGTCAAGGTCATATATTAAGTTAGTACAACCATTCCAGTAAATGTTAAGTAAAATGCCTGAAATTAGGTGGAACAATTGCCGTAAATTAGCCGTAAATACACCATGCTATCGAAAAATTTGCCGCTCTATTATTGGTTTATAAAATCGGTATTTTTTTTAATTAACATAATCGAGTAAAGTTAAATTAGCGCGATTTTTCTTAAAATTCTTTATAGTACAACAGGAATATGCCGTAAACAAGCCGTGAAATCACAAATTTTGCCGCTCTTTTATTTCGATTATGACACAAAATACAGGGTGTTCCATTTAAAATAGTAGATGAAAATACAACATTTAATTTTGACTCATCTTCTATATATCAAACAAGATTGCAAATTCTGGAAGACCGAATTTTGAAGAAGACACTATTATTCAGTACTTCCTGTTAATTTTTTTTTAAATTCTTCGAATTTAGAATTTTCAGAGAACTTGAAATAAGCAATACATTTAGTTTAAAAACGGTTATATTTCAAAAACCATTAGGTATAGTATATGAAATTGAGGTATTTTGAAACAGAAATTTAGTGGCAAATTCACTGAGCTAAAAAAATATACAGTATCCCATTTAAAAATATACAACTTTAGTTTGAAAATATGTTTGATTCACCCTGTATGCTGACAAAAATATTTTCAAAATATGCGGTACCATTGCCCCCATATTATATAAATAAATGAAATGAAATTCACCAACCAAAAACCTAACATAGAGCTTTTTCGGAAGCCTGAATCACCCTATAGATTTTATAAAGAAATAAAAGAGCGGCAAATTTTTCGATTTCACGGCTTATTTACGGCATATTCCTTTTGTACTAAAAAGTTATTATTGATCCCATTTAGTGAATTTTAAGAAAAATCGCGCTAATATAACGTTATTGTTTACGTTAATTATCGATTATGTAAACAAATAATAGAGAGGCAAATTTTTCGTTTGCATGGTGTATTTACGGCTAATTTACGGCAATTGTTCCATCTAATTTCAGACATTTTACTTAACGTTTACTGGAATGGTTGTGCTAACTTAATATGTGACCTTGACGCTATTACATTTTTTGTTGCAGGGGGATAGGGAATGATCGGGGGAGATTTTTTTTAATTGTATCTATGAACGCCAAAAAAAACGGCAAATTCCTGCTATACTATAAAATTCCTAACTATGTTCTTTCACTGATTTCCAATAGTGGTTGTGCTAACTTAATATTAACTTAGCACAACCATCGATTTAACATACTTAGCGAAGAGCGGCAAATTTTTCGTTTTCACGGCAAATTTACGGCTAATTTACGGCAATTATTCCACATACTTTCATACATTTTTTTTAAAGTGGTTGTGCTAACTTAACACACGTCTATAAGTAGGGAAAGCAAACAAATTTTTTCCCATTAAAGATTTTTTTTTTTATTTTAACTCAATAATATCTGCTAACTCCAAGTGATCTGAAATAGCCACCGAAATGCTGCTATCTCTGTAACTTCCGTTACGATCACGCTAAAGCAAACACACGGATCCTTACTCGTATGTTTTTTTAGTACAGTAAGTCGATCCAGGGTCGCACTAGGCCAATGGGGCCCGGGTGGCAATGTAAGGAGGGGCCTGTGTGGATTTTTTTGCCTATTTTTTCGCCTTACGTTTTGGTCAATTTTTCCCTATTATATACAGGATGAGTCTTAAATAAGGGCAAATATTTTAGGGGTAGTATATTTCGACCCAAGAAACACGATTATGAGGTTTTTTGCGCGAATTTTTTTTTGAAAATTTGGAATTTAAAAAAAAATGATTTTTTTTTAATTTTTAGTTTAAAAACATACTTTGTAATATAGTAACATAGGTAGTAGATTAAATTTACAAGAAAGAAAATCCAATGATGCTCAAAATTATAGCAAAAAATTGAAAATTTTAAAAGTGTAATAACAAATAAGTTTTAAAATATCAGTACAAATTTATAAGGTTTGCAAGAAATTTATCATAAATAAATTTAAAAAAATACAATAATAAAATATCCATTTGTTGGAAACTTTCTGGTACACAGTACAGTTATACCAAATATAAAATCAATTGATTCAGTTTTCCATTGGTGGTAAAATCCTACAATTCCTAAAAATCCGAATTTTCTTTGTGCACTAAGCAATCCGAACAAATACGATTTCTGCTACATGTTTTCACCTAACTTACGCTACATTTGTCGGGTGAATTGTGTTTGTAGAAATATATTTTATTTTGAGATTTTTCAATTCGTTTAGAGAAAAATGGAATCTTAACTGATAGTCGGTTCAAGTGTATATAAAAAGTCGTGCATTTCGAAATAATTTGCTTATTACTTTGAAATGATATTTTTTGTTTATATTTTTGTCCTTTTTCCCATATTCGGTTAGTAATTAATACTCAGTGATTATATCTTAATGAGTATACTTTATGGATCAATGTATAAATTCAGAAATCAAAATATTGATACAGATACTGGATTTTGTCAAACTCCTGAGACTGTATGATGAGTTTTAACTCAAGAAAGGGGACACAATAGATCTATAAGGTCGTGGTGATTAACTTCCCCCCTCCAATCATTCATTCATTCATTTTGTCCTTTACTACTGCGAGGAGCATATGGTTTCAATAATCGCCCTCCAGCGGGTTCCGTTGTTGGTAATTGATTTGACATCTAGCCATGATCAGTTTACTGCTTCGATCTCCTTTTTAATTGTCCTTTGCCATGTATGTCTTGGACGATCACTTCTTCTACTGCCTTGTGGATTCCACTCAATAGCTCTGCCAGCGATGTTGTTGCCACTTCGCCATAAAGGGGGACCAATCCACCTCCATTTACTAAGTTTGATCTCGTTATACACCTGCCTCTGGTTGGTCAAATTCCATAAATCCTCATTTCTGATAGTATTTGGCCAGTATATTCCTTCAATTTTTCAATGAGAAATTTGATTTAGATGTCAATATGACTCCTACTAGTAGAGGGCGCCACCTACATATTTTTAACTGGTTTGAAGAATAATAACTTTTCGTCTGTACCTGTATAAAACTACTGAGTAAAAAAATATACATTTACGTCGCTTTTTATGTAAAAAAGGTCCCTTGGTAAAAACCGCTACGAGTAATGGTTTTCGAGATATTTGGAATAGAAATTATCGATACCTGTCATCATTGACATAAATTAAACATGTTGACTAAATAGTTATTAGACTGAAATCATAAATTTGAAATTTTTTTGTGTCAGAAATTAAACAGAAACTGTTTTATCACCATTTTTTGCAGAAAAATTTAGGATTAATTTAAAAAAATAAAAATTTCCCAAATTTATTATTTCAGTGAAATAACTATTTACTCAACGTGTTTATTTTTCGTCAATAATGACATGTATTGACTATTTCCATTCTAAATATCTTAAGAACGGTTGCTCGTAGCGATTTTTACAAAGAAATATTTTTTACGTAAAAATCACAAAGATGTATATTTTTTCGCTCGGTAGTTTTATATAGGTACGGACAAAAAGTTCCTACGCTTCAAAACAGTTAAAACACACGGCGTCCTCTATTAGTACGAGTCATATTGACATCAAAATCAAATTTCTCATGTCAAAAAACTCCCAGACACCAATTTTCATCCAAATATTGACGTTATTTCAGAAATTATTTAGAAAAAATCGAAATAAAAATGAAACTTCTACACCCTGTATCTCTGAAACTAAGCATTTTAGGACAAACATTTATACGAGCTTTTTTACTGATTTTTATCTGCAGAATATACTGCCGAAGTTTCCGGAATACAGTTCGGACCACTCTGTATATCTAAAATTTCAAATATTTCCAGAGACAAAGTGTATAAACAGTCACAAACAAACAAGTGTATGTCAGTCCAAAAAAGTATAAACAAACATTTTTAAAAATGACCACAGTTGTATTTTGAGTTACTTTAGTTTGCAACTATACAATTTAAAATATAATAAAGAATTGTGTCAAGTTTTCTTCTCCAGCTTTTTTTTATTTAGATTAAGTAACATTAAAAAACTTTAACTTACATTTTCTCCATAGTTATCTTCTAGGCCTTGATCCAGTGCACTTCTGAACCCTTCAAATATCAGGAATAAAGGTGAACGCCATCCCCACATACAATCTACCATTTACTTATAGCAGTTAAAAGATCAGAATTATTTGTACATACATTGGTTTATTTTTATAAAGTTAGGACCGGGTCTCAATTTTAATAGAATTCAGTCTAAAAATCAATGTTTGTCCTGATTGAATTCAGTATAGTTTCGTTCTTCATATGGACGTTATATGTTCTAGACAAAATTCAATTTCACCTAACGTGACAATATCTATTTATACTCTTAACAGTTCGATCCGGATCGCTTCTAAAACACCATTTTCCCCGATAATATGGAAAAATTTGTCTCTGCCAAGTTCCAGATAGGATCGCACGTCGCTGTCCAGTAGGTAAATTGATTCGTATACACAGCCAACGGCGGAAGATTGAAGTGATAAATAAAAGTTTCTTTTCAATAGACGACTCCATAAATTGGCGACGCTTCTTTTATATTATCCCTATAAAATGTCGTATGCAGTGAGTAAGTCGTACGAGATTTGGATGAAACAATGTAACAGAATATAAAGAGAAACAGTCTGAGTTATATATGTGAAATTGTAGTTGTTTATACAACATCCTAGTGAAGTATTAGTATCGACTAGACACACACCAAAAACACTACCGTATCTACAAAGATAATATCATTACACCAACGATACACTACTTTCCCCATTCCTCGACTATATCAGTGTTTGAATCTACATGTATCATGATATTGCTTTCGGAATATACACTATCACTATCTCGACTATAAGAATTCATTGGTTTCCAATACATCATTTAACCATAACATTAAATTGGATTTCAATAGGAGTGTATTTTTATTGCAAATATTATATGCTATTGAATGAACTTAACCTTATTTGAGCAATTTGACTATGTCTTGGAATTAAGCTTTTATTTTTCTGGAAAGGATTTTACTTTCATGTTTCTTCTTCTTCTTTACGTGCCGTCTCTTTCGTGGAGGTTGGCGATCACATTGGCAAAATCTTCACGGTTCTCGGCTTTCCTTATGAGTTGTTCAAAAGTTAGGTGAGTCCAGTTTCTGATGTTTCTTAACCAAGATAGTTTCTTCCTGCCGAGACCTCTCTTTCCTTCAATCTTACCTTTAACTATCAATTGTAAGACGTGGTATTTTTCATTTCTCAATATATGCCCTAAGTATGATGTTTTTCTTATTTTTATTATATTGAGCAACTCTCTTTCTCTGCCTATTCTGTTGTAGACTTCGGTATTTGTGATATGGGCTGTCCATGGAATTTTAAGCATTCTTCGATATATCCATGTTTCGAACGATTCGAGGCGATTCATCTCTTGAACTTTCAGTGTCCACGTTTCTGGTCCGTATAATAGGATTGACCAAACATAACACTTAACGAGCCTAGTTCTCAACTCAAGGTCCAATCTGGGGCTCTGGAAGATGTTCTTCATTTTTAAAAATGCATTTCTCGCTTGTTCTATTCTAGTTTTTATTTCCACGTCGTTGTTCAAGGTGTTAACCATCCAGGACCCCAAATATTTAAACTTGTAGACCTGTTCTAAGGTATTGCCCTATTTTAATAGGAATTGGTACATTTTGGTTTTTTCCAAATACCATGACTTTAGTTTTGGAAGAATTGATCTTCATCCCGTATTTCTTACAAGAGCATTCAAGTCGTTCCATTAAACTCTGGAGACCAGTATCAGAATCGGCAATAAGAACTGTGTCATCGGCAAATCTAATGTTGTTATTGATTTCGCCATTGACTTTAATACCGCAATCTGTTGAAGAGAAAGCTTCCCGAAAAATCACCTCAGGATAAACTTTAAATAACGAAGGAGACAGCACACATCCCTGTCTTACTCCTCTCTGTATATTGACTGGATTGGAATTGTCATTTTCAACTTTCATGCGGGCTGTTTGTGGCGAATAATAATATATAATTTCATGTTTAATTTAATATATTACTATATTTCATTTTATACATTTTTATTATTGTTTAAATAAATTACATTGTTAGTGTTACATTTGATATAATACTAAATGGCCTTATATTTTCTTCTTCCTTCTTATTAAACTAAAGTTTGCCCAAGGCCACCTAGGCACTAAAATAATCAAATATATGTATAAAAAATTAGCGCCGGGAGGCACGTATAGCCGCCCATACTAAAATATGTTAATATCTCAAAAACTGCGACTTTAACTGATTTTGATGTTATTACAAATTTTGTTGCAAATATTATTCCTAATCTTAATTTGAAAACCGCGTTTCGCTAGCTACTGTAATTTTGGAGTTACGATTTTTTAAAATTTTTAACTCCCTCCCATACCCCCTTACCAACGCCCCACCCCCACCAACTAATGGCCAGATTCTCGGGTGCCGCAGTATTTTTGTGCCAAATTTGGTTAAAATCGGTTCAGCGGTTTTTGAGTTATCGTGTTACAGACGGACAGACAGACGGACAGACAGACGGACAGACAGACGGACAGACAGACGGACACACAGACGGACAGACAGACAGACAAACAGACACCATGAAAATATTTTGTATTTAGGTCATTTATGACCCAAATAACTCATTTTGAGTGAAATTAAAAAAACTTTTTTTTTGCCGATCTTATAATAGCCGATCATACCAATAGGTATGGTAGGCTATTAAGATCGGATAAAAATATCACAGTTTCGACCAGTGTGTTTTTCCCACTGTTCAGTGTGTTTTTCCCACTCATGTTTGACCTCTGAGTGGTGTAAGTCTTGACAAAACAGCAATTTGCAATGCCAATTTACTGTCTAAAATAACGAGAGAAAAAAAGATCGGAAAAATTAGGATTTTTTTTATAAGCGAAATATTTTTAATATCATTATTTAATATCAAATAACCCGATCATTTTATATTTTCAAAAATTAATATTTTTTAATTAAAACTTATTTGTTTCGTACATATAACATCCTAAGCTACAGACAAAATTTCCCCCTTAACCTAGAACTAATTAGTACACCGGCGAACATCAAAAGCCACACTCTAAACACCAGTTAGTACATGTGCAACTATTCCTAACTATTCGACTTGACCGAGACCCGCACGATCTTAAACTAATTCCTTAACTAAGCCTAAGAAGCGGGGAGTCTACGGCCGTTTTAAATGTTAAATACGAAACGTACATTAAAGAGGTCCCGGCAATAAACCACCTAGACGACAGATCCGGCCCTGTAAATGCCGCAAACTTGCCACAACTCGGCAAATTCCAGGAAAGGTATTCATTCTGTTAAGCTTATTACATGGGTAGTGCTTTGTAATAATTAAGTAACGTTTTCTCGAGATTTGTTGAAGTAGTTAACAGATATACGGCTTGTGGGAAAATTAGAATCTTAAATCAACAGTATTTCAAACTTGGGATGGCGCTTGATCCTTGAATTAATGTTCAAAGTTTATTAATTCAATTTATGTAGCTAAAAGGTCCGGTTATAAAACAATATACGTTGATAAGTACAGAAATTATTAGAAGGAATTGAAAAAAACTAACACAAATTTATTATAATAATAATAGCTCCCGTATACTAAGGGCTGGCAAAGGTTAGTCTTGGGTCGAGATTTCCGTATGTAAGAAGAGTACAATGCGTTTATAATGTACTGAACAAAGGGAGGACAGTAAACACGTTGCCAAACGTATGAAATAAACCGAGAAACTGTGCACATCGCTAAGAGACGTGGAAGGGGATATAGCAGATTTGTCGCTGTTGACCGGTCGACCCAATCAATACCTCTGCCATTACTTAAAGTTCTAGGGAAAGGTGTACGTCATGCGTTCAGCTTCACGATTTAATTACGTCTCGTGATACTTAATTTGTTTATTTAATAACGAGTCGTTGTAATTTTCCCTATGGCTTGAATTTTTTAAGTGCAAGCTAGAAACACTTGCATTTTTGGTAAAAATAAGTGGAATTGAGTGGGTGTTCGATAGTGGTCGCGCTTTTAGAACTCTGAATTCAAAAATCGATATCTCGAAATCTATTAGAAATAGACTGTAGTTTTTTCAAGAACTTTGTTAATATTTCTGCTGTATTTTCTTTGTAGACAGTATGTGAAAATCTTTATCAATAAAAAAATTACACGATTGTTTACAATTTTTGAATGGAAAAATCAATCTTATCGAATTTTTCTTATGTAAACCTATTGTAAAATATCCGATCTTGAAAATAAAAAAAAGTTTCAATATCTAAAGTGGTTCTTGAGTTATGGCCTGTTATGTGTTAAAAAGTTGAGTTTTTAAATTATCGCGATTACTGACGTTTTCTCGTTATAAAAAAATGCAATTGCTATGCGATTTACTTCCACACATGTAAATACCGACCCAAAAGTAACAGTTGCCAGCACGGTATAGCGTTTAACGCCTTGGCAATAGCAAGGTACAGCTTGCCATACTAGAGCCGTTCGGTATACAAGGAAGGTATAATGTGGCTAGAGCATTACGCTTGAACCACCTATTATTACTACAGGATTGTGAATCCCAAGTACTCATTTAAGGCTGAGTCGACCTAGGTACCCAAACTATTTTTATTTTATTAAAAATAGTCGGCTGATGAAATGCCGGCTGTGGGATTCGAACCCACAACCTTTGAATTGGAAGACGAGAGCTGTACCTCTACGCCACCGGGCACCTACAAATTTATTGATACTAGATATTATGTAATGATAGAAATAGAAGACTGGACCCTTACACAAAAGTATACATAAATGGCCATAGTCAGAAACCTGCTCTTATGAATGAATGTATGAACAGTGAATAGGTCTAATAATTTAAATGAACTGGGCGAATTTTTCAATGGAGTAACAGTTTTGGAATGAAGTTATAACTGGACTGACGTTTTAGTGTTTAAGGCGAAGCTGGGTGTTATATTTCAGTAATTTGATTTAAGCATGTGGGTCTCCTGGTTGACATTATCTTATCTTCTTATTTGTAGCTTATGGGATGAATATTTGCATTGTCTATTGCAGTGATTCCCAACCTGTGACCCGTGGATCAGACACTGACCCACGCCAATTTTTTAACAGGCCCACTAATGCTAGGCAGCCACTTGTTTATTTAAGCTGGTTTATTTAGATTTTTTAATTTGTGTGGATACTTTATATTTTATATGTATTTTTGAAGTACTACACTGACATCAAAAGCAATTTAAATGCTGCCTATAATCTTCAGTTTGATCATTGCAGTTCGAAAGTTACGCAAATCACAACAAATGCGTTTGTAGTATATCGGTCGGTGAAATGTGATAAACTGCTAACTCCATTATTCCTAATTTTACAGGAGTGATAAAACGGTACAAAAAATATGTACAGGGTGGTCGAAGTTGGTCTCTTCAAAGAAAACATATTTCCTGACTAGATAGATAGAACAAAACCGACATAGATGTCGTGGGCTCGATTTATGAGACACGTTTAATGGCGTAAACCGCCTGTTGATATTTTCCTGCCAACTGAGAGGTCTTTTTGATTTTTTTACCATTTTGAAAATTGCCCATAACTTTTGTATTTCGCGGAATAATAAAATTCGGTAAAAACGTTCTTAATGCACTTTTTTAAGCACAATCCAGTGGCGTAGTCAGTTTTTTTCTGTGCATGCTCTTTTTGTCAGAAATAATAAAAAATATAATTTTTTAAATGGAAATCATAGTTGGCTATGAACTTAAAAAAAATTCTGCCGTTTAACCCTTTCCAACGATATAAAGTTATGGGTATCTATTTCTAAGAATGAGAGAAATATTAGGTTTTTTTTCTTTATATCGAAGCGGGCCTTGATTTTGTGTTGACCTATTTGCCTAATTATTTTATAATTAAAGACTTTTGAACAGGTAAATTCACATTTTATATTAATATTAGTAATTACAATTGAAATCGATACAATAAACAAAGAAAAAAACAAAAAAAGTATTTTTAAGTGACAAATATATATAGTTTTCTAAAAAAAAATCATCAAAGATGTTCAAACTGTACATACAAAAACGTACCTTCTTGTTGAATACACAATAAACATCTTTTGCGCAGAGTTATAACGATTTATTAGATGAGCTGGTGTAATAAGTTCAAAAAATTGCCTAGTAGTCTTCTGCAATTCTTCTCTCGTCCCAATGGTTCTTTCCTTATATATATATAAGGTCTTATAATTTCCCCCATAAAAAAGTCGGAATGAGTTAAATCACAGGACCTAGCAGGCTAATCCAAATTTCTCAAAATTCTCCATTTAATAGTTCAGTTGTAACACTGGCGTTTTAATTGTAATTAGTAATACTAATATAGAATGTTGATTTACCTTTTCAAAAGGCTTTAATTATGGAGATAAATAATAATGCAGAATATTAAATTGTAATAAAAAATAATTAGGCTTATTAGATAAAAAACCTAATGTTTATCGCATTCTTAGAAATAAATACACATAACTTTATATCGTTGGAAAAGATTAAACGCAAGCATTTTTTAAAGTTTATAGCCAACTATGGTTTCCTTTTAAAAAATTATATTTTTTATTATTTCTGACAAAAAGAGCAAGTTAGAAAAAAACTGACTAAGCCACTAGTGTGTGCTTAAAAAAGTGCCTTAAGAATGTTTTACGGAATTTTATTATTCCGCGAAATACAAAAGTTATGGGCAATTTTCTAAATGGTAAAAAATTCAAAAAGACCCTGTATCTCAGTTGGCCGTGAAGATATCAACAGACGGTTTACGCCATTAAACGTTTCTCAGAAATAAAGCCCATGGGATCTATGTCGGTTTTGCTCTATCTAGTCAGGAAATAGCTTTTCTCTGTTAAAACAGACCAATTTCGACCACCCTGTACACATGTAGGAAGTATATTCATGCGTTAATATGATAAAGAGATAAGAATTTTATTTGCTGGGGAACAATAAAACGCATTATTTCGTCTCACTTTATTTTTTTTCAGACACAATAGGGAGATAGCAGATATTCGTCTTGCAGAAATAAGAAATAAAAATATATTTCTGGAGATAGCAACGTTTATTGTTTGAAATTTTGAAAATGGAATTGAATTACTTACCCGAACATATTTAGAAATAATCAATAAAATTTAAAAAAATATGATATTCCTAACCACATATTTATAATAGCGTCGGTCTGGAAGCAAAATAGACAAGACGAATACATTTTTAATACATTTTTAATGAACTAAAAGAGCGCTATTTTGGACTTAATGAATATGAAAATAATCTACAAATTAAACTTATAGTTCTTAGAAGATACGGTAGATTTTTCCTGGATTTAGCTCTATATTCTGGAAAAAATCTAGTCAAATGATATTACATTGGCCACTTGCAATTTTGTCGAATTTTTATTGACAGGATTGCTTAGCCCATTTATTTATTTATAACCAAAGATATTAGAACCAAACTGCTTTTACGTGACTGAAGCTGATTTAGCCCAGGGCTGGCATCGAACTTAGTTTGATTTTAAACCGACTAATTTTATAATATATTTTAGTTGTTGGCACAGATACCGTAAAACAAGAAAGAGCAAAGAATAGTACATAAAAAAATTAAGTAACTTGACGTATATGTCAAATATGGCAATTTCAAAGTTTACTTCTAGGGTACAGATATACATATTTATGTTCATATTAAATGCCCGCTAAACATCAATAAATATCGGATCACTCTCAATCGTCGTTTGACATTGCTGTTCGTTAACTTCCAGCTGTCGGATGATTATTGCAATTTGCCGATACAATATTGCTCGCTTTATTCCTCTGCGAATACACGTCCCTTACGGAAGTGTCGCGTCCATTCGTAGTGACGTCGGCGATTTATGGACGTAACCGTATGGGGACCGGTGCCATTGGTGACGTATATGCGTCATTTAGCTGAATTATTGAGTACCGATAATTCAGCTAAATGAATGCGAATATTGAGAACCAATGAGGCGGAAGGATACGAGATTTTCTATATTAATGTCGTAAAGCGTTAGAGTTATCTTCTCTATTGTGACATTTCATATCAATCTGTTACGAATGTTCAAGATGTGATGTTACGAAAAAATAGCGTGACGGATTCTTTACTATTCTTAGGTTATATTTTATTTTATTCAAATATCCGTTTAATGTTGTGACCACAGCTTATTAACTACCAGCTGGTAATCTTTGCTTTATTTGAGTGTTCGCGATATCTTCTCTTTCGCGCCTTATCTCGGGCATATGTACAGGGTGGGTCAAATTCGACGCTTTTAAAGGGAAACACCCTTTTCTATAGGTGATAGACGAAAACTTATATCGGTGTCTGGAGCTCAATTTTTATCAAAAATATGATGGTGAAAACCGCACATCGATATCTGTTACCGTTTCGAAGTTACGGGGTGTTTTTCAAAAATGTGCATTTTTAACAAATCGCTGTAACTTTTTTGCTATGGAAAATTTTCTATTTTTATGAAAACATTTCCAAAGCACCTTTTTACGTAGAATTTAATGGTTTAAGTATAATTTAAAATTAATAATTTATTTTTTTTATCAACAGAAAAATTGTTTTTTTATTTGGAACGCTCTGTATATTTTTAACTAAATGAAAAGAATTTAAAATTACCATTCCAAAAATATAGCACACTTGATATTTTGTTATAATCATCTTCGAAATACAGAATTTTTAAGAGTTAGCCACTTTTAACTAGTAGGCTTTGGACCCCTTATTGATGATGCCCCTAATGGAACTCGAAAACATATTTTTCCAGCAAGACGAGGCACCGCCTCAGAATGCTGAAGTTATCAGCTAAATTTTGCGGTCTATTTCGAGAATAATTGATTAGCTAACCAAGATCCCAGCCATTGGTCGTCTAGGCCGCAGGGCTTAGTGCCTATGGATTTTTATCTTTGAGAAAAATAAAGGTTCTTATTTTTAAATTGCCTGTATAATCTAGACAAGAATTATAACTACTTAGCGATTATGCGAGGCTATCTTTCACCCTCCTTGAGATAATGAGTTAATATATTCCGCCAGAAATTTTCAAAACGGTCCCGTCTGTCCATAAACAGAACACCTGCCGAACACCTGAGACATGAGATTTTGCTATCTCATGTCTTAGTTTGCTATTAATTGTTATTGTTATTAGATATAATTTAATTGTGTTGATGTTGTTAAATATAGTTTAAATTCTTATAAAATTTAAAATCTCTCATTGCAAATATTATTTTTGTTTTAATTGCTGCTCATAGCTACAATTTTTTTGCATTACAGCCGGCGCGGTTTAAAGCCTACTTATTCAAAGTGGGAGAATTTTTTAAAACTCTATATCTCGAAGAGGAATCGAGCAAAATATCAAGTATGTTATATTTTTGGAAAGGCAATTATAAATTCTTTTCAACGAATTAAAAATATACAGGGTGTCCCATATAAAAAATCAACTTTTCTGTTGATAATTCTTAAATTATGAATTTTAAAAAAATTATACCTAAACCACCTTTTATTTTTATTATACCTAAACCTTTCTTCATTTCGCAAAGCATTGAAATCTCATTTACTAGACAAGGCTTTCTACGCCGTAAATGACTTAGGTATATTTTGATAATCGAATTTGATCTTGTAAACACTGGTCTAATGTTTGTTATTACTATATTTACCAATCACATCGAGGTAAATTATTTATCTAGAGGTCATTGATATTTAGTATAAACTTACTAAATATTTTTGAATCTTATTTTTATTTTTTTTTGTTCTTTGACATTATAAATATTTATAAATGTTTAATTTAAACAATAAGACTGACAATGCTATTTGTATAATGTTTTGCATTCTCTTTTGTTTGTTTACTTTACCTTTGTCTACAAATTATTTATTTAGGCATTTATTTATTTGACCGGCACAGCGTTGCCCACTTTTACATATTTTCTTTTAATCAAAATATTTTAGGAAACAAAAATAGATTAATTATAAATTTATAAATAATTATTATTTACCATCAACATCACCTTCTTAACAGCACTTAAGGGACATGAAGGGTCATTACTATCGCTTTTCCGTTCAAAATATTCTAATAAAGTTGCGATGATATCTTGTACACTTCGCACTAAAAGAGATTCTTAAAAGAAAGTTCGACTGAAAGACTAGTAAACATTTTTAAGCTTAAAGTATCACGACACTATTTTTTATTTAAACCAAAAACTCGTAAAACAAAACTAAAGTGTCAAAACGAATGCCAATTATCAGGAAATAAATAAATAAATGCGGCAACTTGACATTTTTTTACAGCAGAGCTACCACCAGAATCCCCAACGCGAAATTTAAATTCCAGTTAGTCAGCACGGCGCCAGCGCTGTGCCGAATATGTCCATGGTTGGCAAGAGTGAATTTAAAAATTGCGCCCTCGATTACATAACTAAAAGTTTGATTGAAATGAAATATATACAGGGTGATTCAGATTTTAGTAGAATAACTGCAGGTATCTCGATAGAACTAACCGAAATAATGATAGTTTGTATTATAAACCATACTCCAAAAACGCTTCCGCTTGGAGTAAAATGGCGCTAAAATTTGAATTATTTTCCCTTTTTTATTTTATTACTCGTAAGCGAGGGGATCTAAATACGCAAGTGTTTGGTTAAATATTAAGGACAACGTGGCTGATATGTGTGAAAAAAATTGGATTAATTGCTATACAGGGTGTTGTTTTTGTGAGTGCCAACTGCACGGCACCTTGTCGAACTTTTTTGTCGCACGCCACTGGATAAATTTGTATTTTTTTCTGATACCTTCCGTCTTTTTACTAACTTTTCTTGTTCTTAAAATTTTTTGATATGTCGCTTAGTTTTCGAGATATTCCATAAAATTCCGGACATAGCTCAGCTGCGTTCGAAAAATGTTACTTAATTAGCAGCATGCCATATGAAAAATAATTCAAATTTTAGCGCCATTTTACTCCAAGCGGAAGCGTTTTTGGAGTATGGTTTATAATACAAACTATCATTATTTCCGTTAGTTCTATCGATACCTGAAGTTATTCTAGTAAAATCTGAATCACCCTGTATACATTTGTAGGTATAGTTTGGTTTGGTAGGTATTGTAGGTCTAGTATTAATTTATGACAGGTCAGTTGAATATATTTTATTAAAACAAAGAAAAAAAAAATAAAAATTTCTATATCAAGAGTCAAACCCATATTAGGAAAAACGAACTATTTTATATTACAGATACATTAAAGGTTCGGGAAACTATCATTAGAAAAACTGTACCTCTGTAATGAATTAATTTCTTGGAAAAAGCCTGTGTATTTCGCCACTGAAAGAGAAAATTAAAAAAAAAATATTCTTTTTGTAAAAACCACTGAGTAGAAGCTAAACGGAAACCAGTTTTCAGTGACTTTTTACTAGCAAAAGAAATTTACAAAAAGTTATTTTTAGAAATTTTAAATTGTTTTGTAATGCTTCTTTTTTTGCCATTTTGTTTCTGACAACGAAAAGGGAAACCTATATCTTCTGAAACGTTAAGCATTTTTTGTCAGTGGGGCAAATTTGTTTTACGACTAATACGTTAGTAACAATGTGTTACTTGTTTGGATTCTACGCTGGGATTTTACACAAAAATATCTTTATTATTTATTGGATTTCTCTTTCAGTGGCTAAGCTTTTTAACATATATCATTAAAAGCTAACAGTCATATACAGTCGGCATTTCTCTTAGAAAGATTCGCAAGGAAGTGATTCAAAGGTCACGACTAGTAGACATTACAGAGCGTATAGCAAATCTTATGTCGAAATGACTTAGCATCCACGCTAAACCAAAGGAGCATTGACGACCTCAAAAGCGTTTGGTAGATGACTATCGGATAGTGGCTGGAAAACATTGCACACATATAGCAAAATATTGACGTTTGTTGGATGAGACCAATATCCAAGAGTGGATGGCAGCACGTTGAAGAAGAAGCCAGGAAGAAAAAGGCCGTTAGAAAAGCCTGGGTGTTTTGCCACTAAAACTAATAAAAATAAAGTATTTTTTGGAAAAATGCCACTGTGTTAGATCCCAAACCGAATATAGATGTCCAGAGGCTTTTTATGCATAAACAAATTTTTATTGAACGCCACTGACAAGCTGGTTTTCATTTGGATTCTTACGCAGTAGAATTTTGCAAGAAATATGTTTACATTTGTGGATCTCTGTTTCAGTGGCAAAATACAGAAAGGCAGAAAGCAAAAATCTAGAAAAAACTGTCATTAAAGAAACGACAGATATTTTCAGGAGAGGAATAAGATAATCAGTTTTTTAGATGACGAATAAGAACATAACGTAGCTTACCACTTGATGAAAAAATACAGTGTAAAATTATTGTTGTACATTCATTTTCTATTCACTTTATAAATTACCCGATAGCGGTATTTATTTCGCACTAATCTATCCCATTGAAAAAACGGGCACAATCGAAAATAGTTTTCTAACTTGCATGTTCTAAATCACGTCCGTTTCGAAGACTTGTCTATAAACAATGGCCCAATTCCGCAACTTGATTTGTGGCCTCCTAACTTGCAGTTGCATTGTGGCAGGTCGAACAAATCAAGTTTCAATTACTCCAGTCAGCGTGCGACCAAATTGCACACCATTGAGAACGATAAAATACTGAGCCGAAAGTAGTCAGATACTATCGGGAGATTTTTTACCGAAAAGACCGTGTTTCTTTGTAGTCATGTATTTTATTTATATGAAATGTCTAGTATTGCTTTTTATCTACGAGTTTCATCAAAAATTTAAAATATACATTATTATGTTTTATTTATGTATTAGTTAAACCATATTGTTTTATTATAAAACGCTGATATTTCAACTTTTTGGAGATATAAACTCTGTAGATTTGAGAACATCTAAGTTATACGTATTATTTATCTCTATTCAACGAGTCAAGAAAAAATTCGTGAGACGACATTCAAAAAATGACAAAAAATACAACTTTTCTAAAAACTTCAATAAAAATGTAACTTTTAACGCATGCTGTCAGTGCCTAAAATGTGACATTATGTCACTGATGGTAAAAGTCATTGACTTTTAGCACTGGTGCTAAAAGTATGTCACGTGATTTACTTTTAACACTGAAGCGATAACAATAACCCTAGCAACCATAAACTTCATAATTAATTTGATTTCAGAATAACATATTATGAATTATTCATTAAAGTAAAAAGTAGTAATACCTTGATATATACGAGCATAAACTTGTTTGTAGAAAAAAATCGTGGATGATATATGTTCGAAGGGATGGGACACTCCTCCTTCGGCGTCGTTTCGTGTCCCAAGAGGCCCTTCTCACAAAATAAAATTCCACTTTTAGCACTTATATCATAAATAACTATTATCTGCGAATTAAAATTCTGTCACAATCAAAAAATAGCTGCCACTGTCGTTTATTTTATCCGTAATACTCTTGTTCGACAAATTATATTAAACAATGAATGTTGTTTTTAGTACCTACTAAAATTAAATTTAAGCTATAGTCTGTCCAACGACAAAATCCCTGACGGTGATGGACTTGTCTGTTATTTTAATAAAACACCTGCAATTCGAGCTTCATTTGTCAAGTCAAGTAGTTTTGATACCATATCCGCGTGACTATAAGAAAGGAGACAGTTATAAGTTTAAATAAGTTAGAAGCTAAAGAAGAAGTTAGAAGCTTCTTCTTGCTAAAAAAAGTCTACCATATTCCACGACGATTCTTGGAAATTGTTTTCTTTAGAATATCGTCTCAGAGGATATTAAAAAGAAATGACGACAGGACGCAAACCCTGCTTCACACCATTTCGAATGTTGATGGATTTACTCTGTTGACCCTTGTGCAAGACTGCACATTGAGCCTCACAATAGAGCACCTTTATGATTCTTACAATTTTGTTAGGAATACCAACTCTGCTTAATACCAACTTAAAATACAACATAAATAAAACAAAATACTTCATTAATAATAACTTCAATAATTTACAAGCACTTACTGAATTTTATACCTTAAAAGTTTGTTAATTAACTTTAATCTGATATGCAAAAGCAGTTCGCAAATATTTATCATTTTCAAGAATGCTAGTTATTTGACATAATTAATATGACAAATAATAACCTATAATTTTTAAAACCTATAATTTTTTTATCGAAAATAAATAAAATAATATTGACGTCATCTGTCTTTTCTCTGTCATCAATAGTATCTCATCAGTATCCAAAACAAATATTTTTGTTCTTATGTTCTAAAGAACCCCTTTAACTGTGCCTATCTACTTAATATAGTTTATATTTAAAATTATATAATATAAATATAATATAATTTTTTATTAAAATTTTCGACCTTCAATTCGCAAATTCAACGGCGAAATACTCAACATTTTCAGTTATGATTCTGCAATAAAACTACATTGTATTATTTAGTATTACCTCCCACAGTATTAGGTATATTATATGTATACAGATAAAAAATCTTATCCCTAATTCGTGGAACGAAAATTATTTTTTATGACGATGTGCAAACGAGTAATATTTTCTGTGCGTAAAAATAAACTCGCGTAAAATAACAATAAACAGCGTAATAGAGAGATATCACTAAACCGAATAGCGTGCATGGACGTTAATAAGGCCAGGTGTTATTTCCCTTACGTGAGGTGGTAATAACTCTCTTCATTTATAGTTATCGGATCGGAAAGAATTCTGCTCGCGTCGCGTCCGCTATTTAAACTTAACCTAACTTTGAATTTAAAACTTTGAAATTGTTTTGTTTACAAGGTAGTTTAAAACTAAAGGACTAAAGTGTTTATTTCCAGTGCTTTATTGTCCAACGTCTGCCAGTGGGTTTAGGGCAACAAGTAACAAATTCTCTTAGTGTAAGAACATAGTGGAGCGACGAGGATAGCGGCGAGCAAGCAGCGCGACATCGCGCCCAAAACAAACCTGTGAAGATAAGTACGTACATAGTAATATACATAGTAATATAAGTGTGAACATAGTAAAGCGATTTGCTCGAGCGGTTAGATCGAGTGGCGAGATCGATTCAAATAATTTTGTTTTTGTCGCTCTCTCGCGCTGTAGAAAACGATGGATCCTCAAAAATTAATAGATTTGGTGTTTGTAAGAAAGTTTTTATAGGACCAAAAAGATAGTAATTGCCATAACCGGTACATTTTAGATAAGTTATAAGATGAAGTGGCAACAATTTCGCAACAAACTTCGGTTTTTGAAAATTTCATGTTCACTACACCTTCTAATTTGTTGGTTTCGAATCAACCAAGTGTCTGCGACACTACTGCCCAGAATTTTAGCCACTCTTAACATTTTAAATTATCAATAAGCAAATGAAAATAATAAATTTGCACAAGTATCTCGCTATTCCTCGCCGCTCTACTATGTTTTAGCACCTCGAGGCTTGATCGACGCGGTATCACGCTGCTTGCTTGCCGATATCCTCGCCGCTCCTCTAAGTTCGTAGCCTTAGAAGGGCTAAGTCGTCATCTGCTGTAAAACTAAGCCTCTTTATAGGTTCTTTAATATTGGAAGAGGTGGAATCCATATTTTGGGCCATATTTATTTAATTAAAATTAATCCCAGCTACTTAAATTTCAAATCACCTAATAAAACTAAAGTAATAATTCAAAACAATTCAAACATAACCTATATTCGCAATCTTAAACGCCTGGGAGTCACTAAAGGTGGAGGTGTTCTTCTTGGAATACCTACAATATTTAGTTCAATCTCCGTCAATGTAAATTCGTTCCATGAGATACTCCCTGGATATAGTTGCGGCAAGAGTATACGTGCCGGCTGTCTATGTTTTTCTCATTTATTTCCCTCCAAACTCACCGGTAGATGAATACAAACTGTTCTTTGAGATGATGGAATCTTTCTTACATTTACACACAAACAACATTGTTCTACTTGGAGATTTTAATATCCATTATTATGAAAACCCCGGGGTTGGCTGTGGAAAGAATTTAATTCTTCATGAGTTTCTTGCCTTCTCAAACTCAGACAATGTAACTCCACGCCTAATATTTTTGGCAACTACCTGGATTTGGTACTATCTGATTTGCCATGTGTGGTTAGCAAGGCTGAACCTCTGCTACCCGAAGATGCTTATCACCCAACATTAGACATTACGTGTAACATTGACACGCAACTGCATTCCAATCTCTCCTCCGGGAAATCCCTAAAAGCATACAATTTTCGCAGAGCGGACTACCCACTATTATACGACCGATTTTTTAATACTGCATGGTCTTTCTTGGAGACAGGGCATTTTGACAACATAAATGATATGGTTAGAGTTTTCTATACGAAAGTTACTACTATCATGGATGCAGTAATACCACTTTATGATAAACAGAACTCTTCCAGGACTTCTCCAGCTGGTTCACAAGGGATATAATCAACAACTTAAAAGAAAAATACAGACAGTTCAGAATTTACAAGTGCACCAACTCCGTTATTGCATTAGAATCCTTCAAGCGTCTTCGCGCACTCACTAAGAAACAAATCAAAGAGGCCTACTCAACATATGAACAGACGATCCAAAACAATCTGCAAACTCAACCTCAAGATTTATGGAAATTTGTGAACCAGAAGCGTAAACATTCCCGCATACCAGGCATTATGGAATATGAAAACACTCAGCTTTCCGACACATCTCAAATACTGGATGCTTTTGGATCATTTTTCCGAAGTGTATACGAACAGAAGCAGGACAATTGGGATGGCTGTCCTGTACAGCTACCACTAAATTGTGTTTCCCTGATTGGACTTGATGAATCCGATGTTCTCAATGCGCTGAGAAAACTGAAAGCTAAGGTCACTGCAGGACCTGATAGTGTTCCCTCTTTCATTGTTAGAGACTGTGCAGCGGTCTTCTCTAAAGCGCTTACTAAGATTTTTAACTTGGCTCTACGTACTAATACTTTCCCGGATGCCTGGAAGAATGTGAAGATTTGTCCAGTATTCAAGTCCGGTAATGTCAACGGCACTGGTAATTACAGACCGATTGCCATTTTATCAAACTTTGCCAAGGCTTTTGAAATGTACATATTTACGAAATTATTTCCCTAGATCCAAAACGAACTTTCCCCCAATCAGCATGGTTTCTTCCCAAAAAGATCTACTGTAACAAATCTTACTACATTTATGGAATATACCTATAAAGCTACTGAAGAACACCAGCAGGTAGATGCAATTTTTATGGACTTCTCGAAAGCGTTCGACAAGTTGAGTCACTCGCGACTGCTTCATAAATTGGAAAATTTTGGTTTTACAGAAGAACTCGTAGCATTCTTTTCGTCATATCTTTCTTGCTGATCGCAATACGTTGAATATAATGGCCACCGTTCTTTCAAATTTACACCAACAAGTGGCGCTCCTCAGGGTAGTAACATCGCACCTCTATTATTCTCCATTTACATCAATGATATATTTAACGTAATTGACTGTCCATCCTTATTATTCGCCGACGATCTAAAATTGTTCTCTGTTGTGACCGACTCAGAAGATTGTATACGAGTTCAGAATTCATTAAACTCCATCTTTGCCTGGACTGTTCGCAACCATCTACCACTCAACATACAGAAATGTAAGAAAATGTCCATAACACTAAAGCACGGAGAAATCATATACGACAACAAAATAGACAGCATTACATTGGGAAACTGCGATATGGTAAAAGACCTTGGCGTCTATATCGACAAGCGTCTCAGTTTTAACTATCACGTAGAGGAAATCTGTAAAGCGTCACTAAAGGCACTGGGTTTTATATCAAGCACAACTAAGAACTTCCACAATATTCCGTGTCTTATTGCTCTCTACAACGCATTTGTGAGGTCAAGGCTGGATTATGCTGCATTGGTGTGGTCTCCATTTTATAGTAGCTATGAGCAACGTCTGGAAAACGTCCAACGTCGTTTTTTAAAATTATTGTTTTTTAAAGAGGATGGAATATATCCTCCTCAAGGTTATGATCACGGCCGATTGTTGAAGAGATGGAATTTTCTTTCGTTAAAGGATAATAGACTTCGTTCGTCTATCATATTCCTATATAAGTTGTCTAATTGTCTATTGGATTCTCCTTCTCTTCTCGGTGAACTTTGCTGGCATGTACCGTCCGTAAATACTAGAATGAAAACGACGTTTTATACAAAAACGCCAAGTACCATCCTTGCAAGCAGAGCTCCACTACATCGTGCCTGTTGCAGTTTCAACGACATCAGTAGACAGACAGATTTGGACCTTTTCCACAACTCCCTCCAAAGTTTTAAAGGGCATCTGGACACTCATTTCTTCACACGTTAATTGTTATCTACTTTTTCATCTATCTTTTGTTTCACATAGATACACTTTTTTTTTCTGTATTTTTTTTATATTTTATTAATTATTACTGTATTTCATATTATTATGTCTAAATTGTCTTTTGTATGGGTAAATACCTGTTAGGCAATAAAGTTATTATTATTATTATTATTAAAACAATTCAAACATAACCTAAAATAAAAGATCTCGCCGGCCGGCCCCGGTTGTCAAATACCCGCAGGCGGTAAAGTTATTAGCGGGTGTTGCGTTAAAAATTGACTCGCGCATATCGTAACCATGATAAGGTACGCGTAAATACTGCATGACGCTATTCGGTTTTCCGATATTTCCCTAATAACTGTGCCGGTCAGGCGCTGTGCACAATTTTAGAGGCCACAAGTGGGCGTGCTATGTGCGCAAACTAGTAGCCTAACTAGTGCCCGATTCCGAAAACAGAAACCACGAAAAACAATAAAGAAAAAACAAAGTTTATAATCTGTATAATCTGTGCTGTCACTATGTCGAAAGTGCATATCAGATATTTGTAATGTTTTAATACAGTTTTCAAAACGTTTTTTTCTGATGATTTTAAATTATTTAAATAAATTATTAATATTAATGAAACAAGGGCACTTTATATCCTTTATTATGCAATGGTACTCTTTCATGCCTTAACATATAACTAACCTTCTTGGTGTTCGTAAAAAGAAATAAATAAATAATAAAAATCTTATAACAATTGCTTATAAGTATAATATGATAATTACCGAACTAACGAGGGACTCTCTAGAGGACTCTTCGCATTGGAAAAACTGCAACGTAGATGGCAAAGTCAGTTAGACGTCATTCAAAGAGTCAATGAAACTTTTATTGAGAGAAAAACTCCGCTCTCCCGAACTTAAATTACGGCCGCGCACACGAAAACTTTCTTGTCTGGTCGAATTAGTCTAGATGACTTTCCATTTTCTACCTATTTCGGTTCTATGTTCGGCACTTTTCCACCGAATGAAGTAAATGTATTAATGACTTTATTTGCCGATTGGAATTAACTTTTAGAAAAATCGATTTTTTTGTAGGTTAGTTACTTTTCAGAAATTATTTCAGTTGAAACATACTCAAAAAATAAAAATACCTTCTTTTTAGTTAGGCTCTTTACTTAAAAAGTTAAATAAATAAGAAAAACTGAATTATTACACAATTTGGACAAAAAATTTAATACAATTGTTTGTCTAATGGCTAAAGTATATTATGTGAGTTTTAGCTCTTTATAATTCAGAGAATGACCCTAGATATTATGTAATGGGAATTATGTGTTGGGAGAAACACTACGCTGGACAGAGTTAGTTAAGAACAGGCGATTGGGAATGTCGGGTTGCTCTTATGTAATGCTGAGTACTATGAAGGAATAAAAAGTTATGAAAGAAATCCAGTGTTTTATTTCGAAAATATGTACTACATTTTGACATCAGAAGTGGGATCGACTTACTAAAAGTTCCGCAACATTTTTAAAAAGCGTCAATATACCATCATCTTCATCATCATTTTCAGCTTATTCAACCATTTCCAAATATGCTGTAGCCTTCCTCATATACTCTCTTTGTAGTTGGGACCATTGCTGTCTATTGTTGGCTATGCGAGTCCAAGTTATCCCTGCTAATTTTCTAATATCATGGTCCCATCTCAGGTTCGGTCTTCTTCTAGGTTTCTTAATGGGCACCAATGTAAGCTGTAATTTTTGTGGTCCTCCTGTTGTCCGTCCTTCTTGCCAGGTGTCCTGCCCATTGCCACTTTAAGGATTTGACTCTGTGGATCTATCCACTCTATTCTTTTACGGTCTCTCTTGGTTATTCCCAGCATATTTCCATTGAGTGTTGTGCCATTGAGCGTTGTGCGACATACAGTTTCCTTATAATGTCCGTTTTAAATGTCCAGGTTTCGTATGCATAGGTCATGACTGGTAGTACTCATTGGTCGAATGTTTCTTTCTTTAGATAGAGTGGCATTCTAGATTTGAATATGATTTAGTTTCTTCCAAAAGTAATCTATGTTAACTTAATTTTTCTGTTGATTTCTGGTAGTAGAGATCCCGAACTTACTTAAGGACTTACTAAGTATTTGGTTCTAACTACTAAATATTCGACTATTATTTATAGAAGAATACACATATTAGAACAAAATATGTCCTGAACTTCTATGTGTAAAAATACGAAGGATTATAATATAATTTAGTTTTACTCTCGTGCTTATCCAACTAAAGAAAATTTCAGTATAAACTAAAATAAATGTATTTGTATAATCTAATCTGCCTCATCTTTGAATAATTCATAAATTTACATGCGTGGAGATTGGGTTACGAATTAACTTATTCTCTCTAAATGGCTACTTACCTTAAAACGTTGCCAAAATTTTAAATTTAATACAAGGTAAAGCACTGATTTTATTATTTTGCTCAAATATTCTTGTATTTGTACAGGAACTGAAAAAATTAATCCATACAATTTTGAACTAAATACTGCGTACGATTTCTATAAAATAGTGTAGAAAGTTTGTTTCTAGTGTCTGTTTTTTTATTTATAGGTTGTTTTGTTACATTAATAATTTAAAACATAAAATACGTAATATATTGTGTATTGTGTAAAAATGTTTTAATTGTTTTAAACCGAAATAAATAAAACCCTAATCTATAAGTACGAAAATATGCGTCTGTGCCTCTATGCTTACTTTCTATTTTCCACTTACTTCAGCTCTATTTTCCAACAATTTTCAACAGAGCAAATAAATATAATGAAGTTATTTATTTATTCCGCCCAATTGGAAGCTCATTATAGATATGTTCTGAAATCATTTTTATTTTTATCTACAGCGTAGTAGAGAACTATTCCAGTATCCTATTACTATAATAATACTGCCTTCATGATAGAGTACATTTAATATGGTTATTATGTATTTTATTTTTAAGTTTAAATGTATCGTTAATATAATTTTTATAAAAGATTTACTTATTTGTGTACTTATATGATTACTGATTTTCTGGCATCAGTCCAAATTATTGTTTATGTATTATTCATTCTCAGCATGTGGTTTTTTTTAAGTCGTGTCATATCATTTTTATTTATTGCTGATTTATCTTTACAAGTTTAACTTGGCTGAATGTTTACTATTTTTATTTGTTTTAGGTGTTCTTTGGAAATGTCATCTGCTCATGTTATGTAAGTACTACTTTTATTATATAGGTGTATATAAAGTAGAAGTACCTAAAGGTCTGTACATATTATCAAACACGTATCGTTTCCAACACGCAGCGTTTCCGCTCCAGCTCTGTATTCACATCTTCAGAGATGAAGTATTTCAGTTTGCTTCAGTAAAGTGATGTTCTCCCATTTTTCTCGTAGAAAATATGTTGTATAAATAGTATTATAATTATTATTTTTATATTAATTTATAAAACAACGTACAATAAGCTTTCTGAAATATATCCGTAGTCGATTTAGGCGCGATTCTCACTAATACTGTTGATTGAAAGAATTGGAAAGATACTCAACCTAATGGGCAAATTCATGAGAAGGCTGACTTGTGAGAAGTGCTGTACGGTGCCTCTACTCGTTCTGCGGCCAACACATAAAACACTCATTTACTCTAATTCGGCTAGCGAAGGCATCTCGAAGACGGTGTGGAGCCGAAAGCGACAGTGTTGCCATATTAAAATGTGTAATATCTGTGATACATTTGACGAAAATATCGTTGGATGAAAAATCCGCGTTTATGTATTGAAAATGTATTCGTGTTAAACATAAAATAAACAACAAAAATAAAAATTCTTTTATAAGCACTGAATATTTTGTATGAGCGAAAAAAGTCATTTAGTTGGCTTGAAAATGACGACTATTGAAATTTACCATTAATCGAGCACGTATTGGGGTAAAAATCGTTACGAGGAATCTTTTACATACGCAATAACAACGATCTTCATTTCCAGGCCAACTCTGATGCTGTTCTTTGTTTAACCATATAATATTATATTAAATTGTTTAATTTCTCCAAAAAATCCTATATGGGTATTTCGCTACTGCACTGCAAGAAAATCTACAAAATAAAATAGTTATTTTTTGTAAACACATCTGCGTTAAACCCAAACGGAAACTACTTGTCAGAAGTTATGTTTACAGTTATACAAATTTGCCTAACAAAGAAAAAAATGCTTAACGTTTCAAGCAAAAAAAAAATGAAGAAAAAACTATTTAAATTCAACTATTCAAGAACACTTTAGTTTGGTTTGGTTTGGAACAGATATTATATCTGTTTAAAACAGATACGTCTACAAGAAACCATTGACGTTCTGTTAAAATGCCATTATATCAAGTTAAACTTCAAAATTAACAATTACTACCTGATAACAATTATTTAATAAGGTAAAACCAAAAAGCCCCAAACTTTCTGTATGATTATTTTTAAATGTCAACGGTTTCTTGTAGACGTATCTGTTTTAAAAAACTAAAGTGTTCTCGAATAGTTGAATTTAAATATATTAAATAGTTTATTTTCTTTATTCTTTGTATTTTTTTGCTTCTGACGATGGAAAGAGATAAACTTTCCGAAACGTTGTTAGGCAAATCTGCATAACTGTAAACATAACTTCTGACAAGTAGTTTCCATTTGGGTTTAACGCAGATGTGTTTACAAAAAATAACTATTTTATTTTGTAGATTTTCTTGCAGTGCAGTGGCGAAATACCCATATAGGATTTTTTGAAGAGATGAATCCGTCACATAGGTATAGACATTTTTTTAAATTCTTTGATGATAGAAAATCCGTATTATTAACGTACTGTACCCAAAATCCGTAAATCTACGGATTATTTCGTTGTTCTGGCAACACTGTCTCCGGCAACGACCTACTCTGACTCGACTGAAAGCAGAACTACGGCGCAGAGCTAGGTTCTAGTAAGTAAGTACTATAACGAGCTAGCATGTTGGCTAGGGGCGACGCCAGCACCATCTACATCTCGGACAATTTTTGTGCCACGAAATCGTCCATAAGGTTGCGCATTGCGCATCTTCTTATTTCTTCAATCAACGCTATAAAGTACCGCCACCGCCACGTCGAGCTGCCGGGTCGGCCACGATGGTAAATGTTCTTGAATTGCCAGCAGTGAACATATTCACACAATCACGACGTGCGGTGACGACTTAACGGTGATGGTACGTGAGACGGTATAGTGAGAATTGCGCCTTAGTCTAATATATAAATGAAACTTAATATAATATTATAGATGATTATAATATAATCATTGGGAATTGTATTCTTAGTTTTTCCTATGAATATTTTTTATCAACAAATATCTATGAATATTATCACCAAATAAATATTGAAAGGAATATCAGAAAAAAGTAATCCTGTCTCCAAATATATTTTCCCATTTTTTATTCGTTCTTGAGTATTGCTTATTTTGATGTCAATATCGAGTTGGTTTACTAACCAACATTTTCTTTTTATCTTCTTGATGAATTATTCAAGAGTTTGTAATAAAGAAACTTTTGCGGGTGGTGTTTTGTGATTTCCGGGAATAATATTTAGAATCTTATTTTTAGAGGTTTTTTTTCTTTCAACATCACTAAAAAATAGGAGTATATAAAAAGCGAATATTTTACAGTGTCGAATAATTTGATCAGGAATAACGTTTGTCTTTATAATAATTTTGTTTTGTTTGCAATGCCCATAAGTTGCTTTCATTATTATTCCAAAGTAGTTATTTTGACCATGGCATTCATTCAGGTATTTTGTCTCTCAGAAATAGCCCCAACATTAATCTTTCCATTGCTATAGACATTCTGTATAAGGTAGTATTATTTTTATTATTGCAACACAAAATTTAGTAAATTGAAAATCTTCAGTACAATATTTGGTTTTAAAAACTAAATACGTCTAGAGAAATGAAGTATTAAAATTGTTACTGCGTTTTCACAAAATCGTAAATCTTTATTTCAAAAACGGTAACATTAAAGTGCGGTAAACCTTAATCAAATCTACCTTTATTTTAATCGTAGAAACTGAAAATGTTATAATATGCAGGGTGTTCCCTTAAAAAAATAAAATTTTGTTTTTTATGTATTTTGAACACTCTTTATCTTTTGAAAATAATTTTAAATTGTAGCTTTAGTAGTCCTCCAACGATACCATCACTAACAGTTTCTAAAAATATAATCATTTGACTACAATACACCGTGTTGAATGAGATGAATAACCCTGGTATACAAACATTAAAAAAGTGTTTTGTAATATTATGATTTTCTTTTCTGAATTACTATTTGTTTCGGTATCAATAACGAGTGTATTTTCTAGTTAATGTTTCCTTCTTATCCCATCTCTGAATTATTCAATAGTTTGCAAAGAACGAACCTTTGCGTGTGACGATACATTTCCAGGATCGATACTAGCTATAAATTTTATTTTTACCGATTCCAGTTCTGATAATGTCTATTCGGAAGAGGTTTTAAATTGAAAAAATATTTATGTCGACAAAAATATTAAACACACCGAAAAAGTCTAAGGATATTACAATTTTATCCAGCCATCGTCAGTAATTTTATTTTTTGCATTTCTGATATAATAAAATTAAAATAAACAAATGGTTTAGAGGACGTTATGGAAATAAAAATGCCGAAATTTTCAAATTTACCTTGATTTTTGTTAAACCCAGAAAAATACACAAAATCTTTTTTTATTCTAAACTGTGAATTAAAAAAAATAGCTATTTTTTCTTAATAAAGTATGGCCTCCCCTACTATTCATTACAGCCCTACTTTGTCTTTCCATAGTCTCCATGCTCCTGATCAGGTTGTCGATCTCTTCTTGAGGTACAGCCTGCCACGCTGTATTCACAGCCCGAACCAGATCCCTACGAGTTTCACGAGGCATTCCCATTCCAAAATTCTCCTTCGGACCGCGTCCCATACGTGCTGGTTTTGAGGTCAGGAGATTGTGCCGGCCAGGGTAAAATATTTAATAGATGAGCATTAATAAACTCACTTCCACTCTGGCTGTATGAGGCCGTGGATTGTCATGCATGAGAATGAAGTTTCTTCCAAAATTATTGGCATATGGTAACACGACAGGCTCAAGAACTCAATCACGATATGTGATTCCTGTTAGAAACCTTTCAAGAAAAACGAGATCGGTTTTTCTGTCTAACTGGACTCCTCCTCAGACCATAATTGTTCCACCTTGATAATGGTGCACTTCCTGAACATGATCCAACCTAATAAGATTTCCTGGTTCTCTCCATACCCTAAGCCCTCTCGAATCCGGATGAATTCCAAAGCGTGACTCATCCGTGAAGAGAACATTGGCCCATTGTTCATTCGACCAACCCAATCATTATTACAACCTCTCGATTTCCTTTCATTAAGAGTTGAGCTCTCCAGGGGAGTCTGCTTCTTAAGTTGATCTCTCTTAATCTATTGCGAACAGCGTCAGGACTAACGGTTACATTGTGTGTTTCCTGGAGAATTAAAGTAAGCTCTGGTGCTGGAAGTCGGTCGGCGCCGGGCATTTAATTGTAAAAAGTGATCTTGCTAAATATATTAATTACTGGGAACAGTACTATAAACACAATAAAAAAATACCCACCCGGTAAAAATGAATATGAAAATTAGTATCTAGTTAATAAATGGTACTATGGGTTGAGAGATCAACTTCTGGACTTAAAACCATCTCTGCTAAAGTAACTGCTTACCAACGATAATAATATGACTTTTCAATGAAAGTGACGTTGCAGAAACAATAAACACTATTTTATAGGTCTGTTGATGAGAACCAAAAGCAAAGGCAAACTTTTAATACTAAAATTGCTGTAAATCGTTGTTACTATAATGTTTTAGAAGTAAATATCACTAATGAATATAAAGCTATTTAGATGAATCAAAAAACAAATTATCGCGAAACTAAGGTGCCTCTGAGATGCGCCTTGGTGATTATTTAATTGCATACTTTGTTAACCTATTTCACAGGATTTTTTAATCTTTCACCGAAATAACAACTTTTTTAACTTGTATAAAAGACAGATCTCTAAATAAGAATAACTAATAGAAAGCTAATAGACTGTTAGTAAAATTTTCACACCTGGTGCAAATAAGAGTCCACCTCGCTTTTATTGTGACGAAAATGCATTAGTCCGTTAAAAGATTTATAGTTCAATGATTCTAAATATAACGTTATATATAACTAGTTAGTTTATATAGTTTTTATATAATATCTTTTAACAATTTTAAGATTATCTCTCCAGTAATGTTTACTCATATTTTACTCGTTTATTTTGTTTCATTTTCATACATTATTATTTCTTTTACGTCTGTTTATTTATTTAATTAAAATCTTCAAACATTTTTAAAATTTTATTTTTCTATTGCCATTCAGAATCGACTTATAATCACACTTAGTAATCAATCAACTACTAAAGAATAAAAAAAATTCACAGTCCTTTACAAAGATGCAACCGGGGGGGCATTGAAAATGATGAATAAAAACGTAAAAATATGATTAGTGTTAATATGAGTGTATTACATACATATGTTTAAATAACGAACTTAAAAAAAACAACAGATTTAAAGATTCACTGAAAAAGTAGTAATGTTAAAATTAAATAAAACATTATCAATAATAATTATGCGATCGCACCTATCCGTAAAACAAGCAAGCAAAAAAACCTCGAAAAAACAAAATAACATACAAAACATCAGGTTAACATGATGACAGATCATGATCAATCACAGATAAAGAATTCTTACGGAAAGTTACACTTTACGATATAATTTTTTAACTGTTAAAGGCAAACCCCATTTAAACACATAACTTTTTAATACCTACTACTGTATCTAAAAGACTTTTTAAATTACTAAATTCTTAGCCACGCTTCTGTTTTTTCTTGGCTGTTGTGCGTCACGTCACAGATTAACAGGCCCACGTTTGCACCACAAGGCGATGCTGCAGACCACTAGGTAGACCGGTCGTAGAAATTTATGTTATACAACTTGTAGTCAATCTACACAAATATTATCAAAAACTTTTTCTCTTTTAAAATGTGTTCAGATTTTGTAAAAAGTATAAGTCAAAATCGCAAAACTTAAATTTGATATGAGTTTCTTAGTTTTTAACTAATATAGTGGCGAATTATAAAAATTCCTTTTCAATGAAAATTAATGAGTTAAATAAAATAATTTAATAAATTACTAGCTTTTTCTTGTGACTACGTTCGCGTTACACCTCGAATCGTTCATGCATTGATTTTAATGATTTTTTACTTCTTTATAGAGAGCTAGTGAGCATAGATGTTTTTTATTTTTCATCTTTTTTTTTATTTATTAAGAGCACTAATACTATCTTTATAGGTTATTTTTTATTCTTTGAAAGATAATTGAGGAAGATATATTTCGTTATGATGTCACTAAATAAACCCTTGTATAAAATTTTATACTGTCTGGTTTATAATGTTATAGTATTGCATTTTCGTACAGCAAACTTTCATTCCCTATTCTACTCCCTAAGGGTATAAATTTCATAAATTCGCTTTACCTTTGTGCCAATTTTTATGTGTATAATCCAGAGGTCACCAAGTTTTATATAAATTTTTACTAACATTACCCATTTGGTTGATGAATTTCAAAAATTTCTTCTAATTCTTTTTGTAGGATTTCATTCTTCTAGACCAAATAGTAAGGAATTTTCATACAACAAACTGTTCAACAAAGATAATTTTACTCTCTAAGAGGATGAATTTCCTAAAATCGCTTGCTGGCGGCAATATTAACTCACTCTAAAATATCTAAAAACTTAATATATAATCTAACTGACACACCACTGACAATGACAAATAATTTATTTCTGGAGGTATTGTGTGTAGGTGTTTTTCAGGTATATTTTAGTATTTAGTCGTTTTACACAAAGAAATAGCCATTAAGTACTATAAAAATACTTCATAACAAATCTACACATATATACCTTTCATTTAAAAAAAGAATCATCAAGATTGGTAAAGCGGTTTCGGCGGGATGGATGCAACAAAAAAAACCTTTGAGCTTTTATATATGTATGGATTAAATATTTTTCCAACATATTTTACTTTCCAAATTTTTATAAATATTCAGACTCGCCAATATCGTAACATATTTCTTTAACGAATTAACCTGTAACAGACATTTATATGCCCAGTATATTTTTGTTTAACAAACCAATCAGGAAAAATACAAAACCTACCGTTATAGGAGGTATAAGATGATTAAACTTATATAATGACAACTACTTATCGGATAACAAATTAATTACTACTGTCAGCTAGTTCAGCTACTGTCTAGGTAGAATATACCTAGAGTACCTACACCAACCTATGATGTAGGTAGATTAAAGCTTATTTTGACGTTACCTCTCACTTCGGTGTCACAAGCTGAATTTTTCAGGGATGGAAGTACAGTACATGATATGGGGACCCTTATTCCGAAAGTAGTACAAAATTAGACCGGGTAAAAGGGCACTATCATCAAAAATCGATATATTACTACCACCGTATAGAGAAAACAAATACTTATTTTTTGATCCAGTACACAATAAAGTCTTCGTAGGGAGTAATTTTTTATAATTATTTACGAAAAAACATTTCCATTAGCGCTTATGACCAAAAAAAAACTTTAAACATGAATAATAATTTCAATCATGCGAAATTTGGTTTAAAAATAGATTTTTTTTAATATAACTTTCATTTAACGAAAAACGAAGGCCTAAATGAAAAAAAGAAACAATTTAAAAGTTTCGCTTATGTCTTGACAAGGTATCAAAGCAAACCCCATATTTTTTGCTTTTAAACTAATAAAGATATATCAATAAACAATTAGCGATGTAATGGTTTTTGCGCGCGCTGGCCGACTGCCGCCGATGCGCCGAGATTTCCTACACCCTTGTATATATGACGTCATGGTGTGGCAAATGTAGCATTTTAATTCGATTTGGGCTCCCTTATATAGGATAACAGAAACATTTTCAATGTTAAAAAACATTTATAGACTAAAAAACAATTTTTTTCTCTTTTCTGTTGGAACTTCACTTTAATCGATCACGACCTGTTTATTTGTAATTGAAAAATAATCGTCCTTTGTAAGGGTGACCTTAATTGCTTTCTTAAGGGTGCTAAAAACTTTTTCGGTATTTTTTGTCGTGATATAATGAACCTTAGGGTGCGAGATCGAGTCGAGTTTCGTGCGAATTACCATGTCATTAACTTGAGTCACACAATTGACTGAGATTCCACAGGGGACAGGGGAATAAAGAAAGGGAGAAAATGTGCCATGGAAATTCAATATATCAGCATAATAAGAAATAAAGCATAAGTAAATAATTTTAATATTTTTAATTCTTTTATCTAGGTTTGTTTTCTTTTTTTTTATCGATCTACAAAAAATACAGTGCTAATAATAAAGTTATGGGAAGTAATGCACGAATCCAGAATTAACGCAGCTCTGATAAAAGCTGTACAAAATCTTTACTATGGAGGAAAATCACAAATAAAGACGGCAAACGGTCTCTCAGAGGAAACTGCTATCCGACTGGGTTGCTATATATCCCCAAAATTATTTAAAATTTATATTGCCAAGGCCTTACATCTATGGAATAGAAAATGTCTCGGAATGGGGGTATAGAACTAAATTACATATGACCTTACCATAATTGTAAATGACAAAGATGACATGGAATATATGATGAAAAATAATTGAAGAATATGCTAAATAGGGTCTCACAGTAAATACAAAAAAAACGAAATACCTTCCAATAGGAGCAAATACAGAAAATCTTATTTTGGACAATAATATGAAAATTAATGCGTGTGGAGAATACAGGTACCTGGGTTTTATATTCACAGGAGATGGAACGGACGATAGAGAAATAAACAGAAAAAAAGAGTAACACTGGCACGAAGAGAATTACGAGACATTAGTTAAAAGCTTATTACTCTATGGATGATGTGAAACATGGCGACTCACTGAACGGAATAAAAGGAAATTAGCGACAACAGAAATGGACGCGATTAGAAGAGCAATGAGAATTTCACGAAAGGATAAAATCGGAAATGAAGACATTAGACGACAGATGGGACTAGAAGAAGTGAGTGATATAGAACAAAAACAATTAATATGATACGGCCACGTTCAGAGAATGCAAAACGAAAGAATTCCAAAACAAGTATGTCATTGGATACCACCTGGTAAACGAAAGTGAGGACGTCCCAAGAAAACATGGATGGAAGGAATCAGAAGATCAATGAGCGAGAAAAATCTGACCGAGGATAAATGGGAAATTCACACAAGGTGGAAGTTAGGCATCGGACAACATCGTAGGACGTTCTGACCCGAATGTACCGGGTGTCCCACTAAGAATGGCTCTCGGCTGTATCTCGGTGAGTATTAGGCATAGGGCTTAGGGAAAAAAATATTTATAACTAAAGAGGCTATGAGAAATTGCTGGAAATTATTTTCAAGTTTGTAAAATGGCCGCTAGGGGGCGCAACTGCTATGAAAAATGAGAAAATAGAATTTTTACAGAATTTTGCCTAGATAATGGGTACTATAAATAATAGGTTCATAATCTTCAGTAAACAGATAACCTGGATGATCAGAATCCAATAAACATTTAAAAGAGCGTTTCTTACTTTATTTTATACCATAAAAATCATAATAATAAGGTTTTGAACGTAGACGCAAGGGGCGCTTTCTTACAATTTAACAAATATAGCGCTTTTTTCAAAAAAGTTAAATATGATAGTATCTGTAATTTTAGCTGATAATAAAGAGTAGTAAAAGCTTAAAAATTCAGCTAAAACCGCATCTTGATATCTTCTTTCAAACCGAAGATATTAGCAAAATTATAATAAATACCAAAAAATAAGCCCTTCTTCCAGTCCGGAGTTATTAACATTTAAATAAAGATAGATCTAACCTTCCCCCACCATTTTATTTTAGCAGATAGGGAAAATGGTTCTAACAAAAAAAATCCAAAATTTACTGAAGATTATGAAGCTATTATTTATAGTACCCATTATCTAGGCAAAATTCTGTAAAAAATCTATTTCCTTATTTTCCATAGCAGTTGCGCCCCCTAGCGGCCATTTTACAAACTTGAAAATAATTTCCAGCAATTTCTCATAGCCCCATTAGTTATAAATATTTTTCTCCGTAGGCACTACGGCTAATACTTTCCGAGATACAGCCGAGATCTATTCTTAATGGTACACCCAGTATATATGTCTTCTTTTTTGAAAAAGTTACAATTTATAGATATTTAGAAGATATAGACGTGCGTGATGCATGCAGTCAATTGCGGCAGATGGGTTCCCAAGCTAATTTATACATGCTAATACATACATGAAGCACAGGATAAGGAACTATACAGACAAACTAAACTCATTATTTTATCCTGGCCCCTACATGACTCTTGTATACATAAAATCAGCACAGATAAATAATATAATCGAAAAAATATCTACTTTACGATAATAAAAAAATCCATCAATTTTTCACTTATGAAATAAACTTACTTCGCTCAACTGCTTAAAGAGAAAAAAATCTATCGCACTTTCTTATAAAACTTTTAGAAAGAAACACACGTATAAGAAAACAAGGAAACACAAAACTCGGAAAGCTTCTTCTGCAAAGGAGCGCCAAACTTACATAACTCGTAAATATACGAAAGCTTGCACTTTTTTCATCAATTATTCAGAAGCCGGCTGGCTTAACGCCAGAACAAATTTTCGTAAACAAACTGTATAAACAAACTACTTAAGTTTTGCACTTGTCACACTGCTAATGCCACTTCTGCCCGGAACCTTACTCCAAATGCGGCCTTCGCTAGTAAATTATGGAGCCATTATTTACAATGGCTCCGGTACATCTTTTTAAATGGAAATCTTCGCCGAGCTTTCCGAAAATAAGTACTTTTTAAGAACAGGTAATAAATTTGTGTTATTACTTTTCTTGTCGGATTGATAAACGAGAGGCCGCGGCTGAAACAGATTCGTTTGTCGAAGGCAATGAGCCGTCTTCTCTCAGTTCTTCGTGTTGGATTTGCATTTTAAAAAGTGCCGTTTTTTTGTCGAAAAGAAGTAGGTGAGATACTGTCAAAGTGGTGCTTTTTTAGCCCCCCCTTATGACCAGTGTGTATCGTATAAAATTGGTTTTAACCTTACATCAATATTACCTTATTATAGTGATCTCAGTCACTCAGTAATCATCAATTCGAAGTTGCTCAGAGAATGCCTAGATAATCTGAACAAATTAGGCTATAATATAGAGTCCTCCTACTCTGGTACCAGCCCACCAAAGGATAGAAGGCAATGAACAAGCAAATGATCTAGCTAAAAAAGGAGCGGTGGTCAACCCTACCTCCCATACATTCTATGCCTGATCAAAACAATAAGCTTCTAGTGACAAAAGATCGTACACAAAAAATCGCGTTTCTATTGGCCAATAATATATACTATATATATATATATATATATATATATATATATATATATATATATATATATATATATATATTATATATATATATATATATATATATATATATATATATATATATATATATATATATATATATATATATATATATATATATATATATATATATATATATAAAACTGTTATTTTAGATAACAGTTGAAACTGTTATAGTTATTTATAAAAAACAGCTTAAAATAACAGCTTAAAAATAACAGGTTTCTTTATTTTACTGCTAAATATCTGAAAGAGTATGAGACGGTCATCGCCAGGCGCATTAACGCAGTTGCAAGTTGCAACAATGACGTGCTCGGTGGTAGTATTTCCAGGGTGTCAAAACATTTCTAAATATCGATTGTTATCTAAAATACCTCTCTAAAAACGGTGGTTATTTACAAATAAGCGCTGTTTACAAATTGCGATATAAAAAAGCCAAAATTCGGCCACTCGTCTATAGTATATACCTACGCCCTGCCCCTCGATCCGCGTAGATCCTGAATTGCGTAGCAGTGTACAGGGTGCATCTCACTCGACGGGCGAGAAGCTTTTAGTTATGATTTTACCATTTGCGGTCAAAAAATAGCAATATAAGAAAATGTGTAGTATATTCTTCATAAGTAAACCAACTACACACTAGAGTTCGAATTAATTTTACACTTAAACTAGCTTGTACCCGCGACTTCGTTCGCGTCGAATTAATAATTTCTAATGGTGATGATAAAGCAAAACAAGAATTTCCATTAACATACAAACTGGATAAAATTTTCTCACATTTGCCAAAAATAAGCTTTCTAACGTCGAGCAGTTTAAGCAGAATCGTGGTTAATTAATTACTCAACTTTTTGGAACACCCTGTATGATTTTTTAAAAATTTCAAAATATGTAAAAAAAACAAAATAAATTATGCGTGTCAGGCGTTTTCCCGAAAGACTAACCGTTTTTTAAATAACAAATATTGTAATATTTGAGGGGCGTTTTCACCCTGTTGGAATTTGAGATTCGAGAAACCCCTCCTTATCGAACCTCAACCCCACAGTCAATCCGTTTGCAAAAATCAGCTTTAAACGTCCAGCAGTTTAAGCAGAATAGTGATTACTCAATGGTCATATTTTATGAAACACCCTGTATATATTTTTAAAAAATCTTAAAATATGTAAAACAACATATTAAAATATACGTGTTTTAAGAGTTTTTCCGAAAAACTCACCGGTTTTTAAATAAAAAATATTCTAATATTTCAGAGTAGTTTCACCCCCTTAGAATTCGAGTTTCGAAAAATCCCTTCTTATCGAACCTCTACACACTAAAGTCAATCCGTTTTCCAAAAATCAGCTTTTTACGTCAAGGGCTTTAAGCAGGATCGTGATTAATCAATGACCAGATTTTTCAAAACACCCTGTATACATTTTTAAAAATCTTAAAATATTATTCTGCAAATTTTTCAGAATAAATAAATACCTAAATATTGAAACTTAATAAGTAAGTACTGAACCATACAGTGCCATAATATCTCGACCTCCGTCCGTTATGCTCGTAACAGGTTGAAACAGAATGTATCTAAAACAACTGATGCGTTATTCCCCAACCTGTTTCGAACCTCCATCGACAATCGACCGATGCAGCAGCGTTCCTTTCCCACACCTATTATCTCGTCCGCCGCCCTGTTATACTTGTAACAGGTTGAAAAACAACATATCTAAAATGACTGCTTCTCCAACCCGTTGCGAGCCTCCATCGACAATCGACCGATGCAGCAGCGTTCCTTTCCCACTCCTGTTATCTCCACCGCCAGGCGTTATGCCCTCAACTGTTTCAAAAAACCTGCTTCTTTTATATCCTATTATTTTTAAGCTGTTGTAAATACGACCATTGACGGTATCGACCGAAGCAGCTACGTTCGCCGTAGCGCTTTCCCCACTCCGTTGTCCGTTGTCTCGCCGCCTGTATCGATGGTTGACGAAATAACATGTTTTCAATCCATACTAGTTGTTTTTTGGAATTGCTTCGAGCAGCATAGAATTTCGTGGTGATGCAGAGCGCCGACTTGGTTTTTCCTTTCACGAGCGGCCGATCTCTACGTGTCGTTATTTTATATCTGTTATTTTTTAAAAGTAGTAACGGTTGCGTTATGTTATTTATAAATAATTGTTATAAAATAACAGATAGTTAAATAACAACCCATCACTAATTCATAATATATATACTATATATATATATATATATATATATATATATATATATATATATATATATATATATATATATATATATATATATATATATATATATATATAGTATATATATATACATATATATATAGAGTTTTTCCCGAACAGATGAAGAAATAAAAGAAAATGAAAAAAAAATCTCGATTTCTCTCCAGACTTTGTTATACAAAGGTAAATAGTACGTCACTTTTTTCTTGACGTGGCGTTTCGAGACGGTATTTCTTACATTGTATTATAGCGAAATTAAATGTTACATGGTCCAAAGGAAATAAGAAAACACAGAGTTTGGAAATGGCGTCTATAGAAATATAATATCAAAAGAAAATAATGGATTTTGGAGACGTATTGTACACAAATCTGATGAAAAACGTAGTTTCCTTTTCTTTTACTATTATTCTTGGTGAAAATTATGTAAAAATAGTTTACGACAGTGCTATTGCTATGAGACGTGCAAAAATTAATCAATACATTGTTTCCTGTTAAATCTGGTTTTAAAATTTCTCTTCACTTCCTTCTAGTGATGGGCGTTACGATTCTTTTTAGTGAATCAAACACACGATTTAATTTCTCATATTGGCTCGACTCCTACGATTCAATCATTTGAACCAACCACATGGACAATTTAAGTTTCATAAAAACAAGAATCGTAACTGGCACTATCGGCCATAATTTGGGCGGACTTAAGGGACCAGAAAAAAAAATACAGTTCTTTCATTTGTTTTCAACACTTTATGACACTAGCGTAATTGGATTGATTATTTTACAAATAATATTAAATCAATCCAATTTATATATATTATTTATTAAGGACTTCTTAATACTAATTTAATATTTTTAGAGTCATATTTTAATTTCGATTTAATCATATAATAAGTAGTATATAATACCGCATGATCGATAAAATGACATCCAGTTTGCTTGGAAATGAACATCGATGACATTGCCCATATTATTTTATATATAAAATGACAGCGATTTTGATTTTATAACTCTCGCTGACGCATATTGAGCAGGGGCCAGCAATATTTATTTGAAGTTGCATAAAAACACGATTTCGTCTTTTAGTCCGACATTTAATGGTTTATAGTCGATAATATTATTTTAACAAAAATATTAACGTAAAAGTTAAATACCTTAGAGATACTCCCGTACTTAGCACAGTATAAATAAGTTTTTTTCTTGTAAATAACATTCTTATCGTTTGCATTCTATGCCCATGATGTTTGTGTTCATGGCTTTTGTTCAAGTCTAAATATTGGTGCCTAACTCTATGCTTATATCACCGCCGCGCCGTAGAACGAAGAATCGCATTGTGCTCCGATTCAATTCTCACGATTCTTTTTTACGGCTCATCGTTCAAATCTTATGGATCCGTGTTGGCCACAATTCAATTGAACAAACCGTATTGTAAGCAATGAATCAAGTCTCACGACTCTTTGATGGAACGATCGCATTCTGATCCGACTCAATTCTCACGATTCTTTTTTACGGCTCATCGTTCAAATCTTATGGGTCCCGTGGCCACGATTCAATTGAACAAACTGTATTGTAAGCAATGAATCAAGTCTCACGACTCTTTGATCGAAATATCGCATTCTGATCCGATTCAATTCTCACGATTCTTTTTTACGGCTCATCGTCCAAATCTTATGGATCCGTGGTGGCCACGATTCAATTGAACAAACCGTATTGTAAGCAATGAATCAATTCTCACGACTCTTTGATCGAAATATCGCATTCTGATCCGATTCAATTCCCACGATTTTTTTTTTACGGCTCATCGTTCAAATTTTGTCCGTGCTGGCCACGATTCAATTGAACAAACCGTATTGCAAGCAATGAATCAATTCTTACGACTCTTATCGACCGTGCTGGCTACAATTCAACTGAACTGTATTCTAAGCAGTGAATCGAATCACACGATTCATTTTTAATACTCGTTCAAATGAACGACTCGTTTAATCTTTGCCCACCTCTACTTCCTTCACATTTCATTTACGCCTGATGAAAATACAAGCACATGCCGTATTTTAATTTATTTTTCGAAAGTTAATTAATGCTTTAATATTATTTTAGGATGCGTGTATTAGATTAATTATACCACACAAGATACACGTTAATTTCATTCCATGTATCGCCGTAAATATTATAAATGTAAAACAAAAAGGCCGCTTGTCTTAATTGAGCTCAAAATGTACAAGATAAGAATAACGAAATAATCAATTGAAAACCGAGTTCGACTCTGCTAAAACTAATACGAAAGATTTATGGGTTATTGGCCAATAGGATTAAAGCTTCATTCAGAATCTTGCAATTAGTGGAATATAATTAGTGGTTTCAGTTAGCGTAGAAGTTTGATTCTTTAATTTCAATGTAAGCATTCAGAACGTCAAAATTAGTGGTAGACATTTTCAATTAGTAGAGAAAGTTATCAAACTTTTAACTTTTCCACTAATTATACTTCAAAATTTGCGAGGAATGTCATTTTGGCCTTTGATTATCATCCGTCAAGAGAAATTGTGGTTAGAAATCAAAAGTTTATTGTTTTATAAGCTAAATATTAGGTTTTCTTTATGGATAAAACTGACTACCGCAAGCTGTTGCTAAGATATTCTATTAATCATTTTAATTATTGTGTTTTTTTAAATATTTTGAATGATCGTAAACTAAAAAGTATAAAGTGTAATTGAAACCACTGATTTATTCCACTAATTGCGAAGGTCTGAATGAAGGTTTAGAATAAAAATAGGACCTGGTCATTGAGTGGTTTTTATACACCATTTAAGATGCCAGACTATTTCAAAAAAACAATGTTTTTCCGTCACTGGAGTCAATTGCAATTATTAATTTTCTTTAAGCGACACCCTGTTAATCGGTACGTTTCGCGACTCTGGGAAAATCTCCCCCAGATTTCCTAGAGTGAGAAAATTCTCTGTAAGTTTTATTATTGCCGAATCGAATCGGCACGAGAGCCGAAAAGAAAATATCGCTCTCTTTGGGGATTCGGATCGGTGTTTTCCAAATGGATGACGAAAAGGAAAAAAAGCTGGAAAAGTTTTCATCGATTTCTCATGAGACTTTGTTATATTAAAGTAAATAGTACGTCTTTTCTTGAGGTGGCTTTTTGATACTGTTTTTGTTATATTCTATTAAGCCAAACTTAAATGTTTTATGATCCAAAGAAAATATAGAGGCTAAATTTTTAATGTTGCGTCTGTAGCCAGATGACATTGAAAGAAAATAGTCCTTAAAAGAGATTCAGTAGCATTAATTTTGTCACCTTTAGCATTCTCTAGAGTTTGGTCTTGCTCTTGAGCTTTCTTGTCATCAGTTACTGTCTCTTGTTTTTTAGCCTTAGTATTAACTTTGTCTTTATTATCAAGACCTATATTAAGATACACTATAAAAGTGAGATGTTTTAAAAATACATTTTTAGTAACCATTGATTGCTGTCTTGTAATGGAGCTATTTTTTGTAATCAATTGATATATTTATAATTCTAGTATTTCTGTATTAACTTAATTATACCTTCTTTTATATCTCTTTGTTTTACCTTTCAATTTGTTGTTTGTGTTACGTGCCACAAAGTTTTATTTATTTATTTATAGATGTTTATTTGTAACTAGACACGTTATACAGGGTGAGACTTAAATAAGTGCAAATATTTTCAGGGCTGGTAGATCTCGATAAAAGAAACATATTTTCCCTTTACTGTTTTCTAAATAAGTCTAAAATAACATAGCTATTTTACTTTGAAAATTTCACAAAAAATGCTTAAATTTTGAGAACCACGGGATTTTTTTCTGGGCTTTCTTTCTTGTAAATTTAACCTACTTCTTGTGTTGCCATATTATCAAGAAATTATGTTTTTTAACTAAAAACTAAAAAAAATTCAAAAAATTCAAAATTTTCAAAAAAAAATTTCGCGAAAAATATCTCATAATCTTGTTTGTGGGGTCGAAATAAAAAAAATATTTGCACTTATTTAAGACTCACCCTTTATATTCCTTTTTCAACTGGTTCAAGGAATTGCCTAACTGCATGATTCATCATAATGAATGGTAGGTAATCCTTAAGTACAATATCCCATCGCCACACTTTGTACAGACATAAATGTAAAAAAATGGAAGTCCGAAATAACAATTTTAATCAAATATGGATTTTATCATAGAGCAGTTTAAACTAACATTTGCTGTTATATTTCTTATAACAGCGCTTACCAAATTTTTACACATAAATTGTTTTGGTTGTCTTTTATCATTGTTTTCTTTTTAGGGGCTCCTGTTCATTATAAATCAAGATATAGTTTGTACTTTCTATTGAATAAGCAAATATGAATGCTAGTTATGTTGATGTGGAATAGCTTTGCTTCAGTAAATTTTTCTGAAAACATTTTTATTTTTTATTTTTTTATCTATTAATCATACGGATGCTTCCAAAACCAAAGCAGGGACAGGGATAGGAGTATTTGGGCCGAAAACTGAATACTCCGAACTAATGGGCACCTACCTCAGTATCCTTCAGGCAGAAATTTGCGCTATCGAAAGATGCGTACAATTTATCTTAGATAGGAACTATCGAAAACAGGAAATTGCCATCCTATCCGATAGTCAAGCAGCACTTAACGCGATCAACTCAGTAACCATCAATTCGAAGTTGGTCAAAGAATGCCTGGAGAACCTCAACAAATTAGGCAAAGAAAATAAAGTCCTCCTACTCTGGGTGCCTGCTCACCAAGGGATAGAAGGCAATGAAAAAGCAAATGATCTAGCTAGAAAAGGAGCGAACACTCCACTAACTGGACCAGAACCGTTCTGTTTTCCAAACGGGAACCAACTGAAAGCGGAACTGAAGAGTCTGGAAGACTCCATCCGTAACTTGGAATGGGTGTCCTCCAACGGTCTAAGACACTCGAAAAAGTTCCTTAGAACTTATGACGGAGAAAAATCAAAGGTTTTCCTTGATTTAAGTAAAAACAATCTTCGGATTATCACGGGGTTTCTAACAGGACACTGTCTCCTCAACGAACACCTCAGTAGGCTGAAACTGAGAAAGAACGGCGAATGCAGATTTTGTGGGGAAAATGGGGAAACACCAGAACACCGTATCACTGAGTGCGCCGAGACGACGACCATTCGTGCCATGAACCTTGGTACGTCTGATGTCGAGGATGGAGAGCTGGCCTCTGTGGAGCCGTCTCAGATACTGGCTTTTCTTAAAGCCCTGAGACTGTATGAAGAGTTATAACTCGTTATAACTCAAGAAAGGGGAACACACAATAGATCTATAAGGTCGCGGTGATTAACTCCCCTCCTAAACATTCTACATTCTATATCTATTAATCATATACAAAGGGATTTCTACAATCATGACTTGAGCACAAAAACGAAACTTGCAGTGTACCGACCAATAATAATCCCCACCATGTTATATGGGACCGAAACCCGGGTGCCGATGCCGCCGTACCGCCGCTACATGAACACATTAAGCAAGTTGCAACAGCCATCTTAGACAACTCTTAAGAATCAAATGATTCCACCATGTCTCAAACATATCAGTCCTTGAAAAAGCTAGCTGCGGGAGCATTGAAGTCATAATTACTAAATCCCGCTTAAGAAGGGCTGGTCACGTATTCAGGATGCAAGAAAACCGTCTACCAAAATCTCTTCTTTACTGTGAGCTCATAGACGGTAAGAGGAAATCGGGTGGACAACTCTCAACTCAAAAGGTACAATAATATTTTTCACGAAAACTTAAAGGGGATAAGCATGTAGAATCACTGGGAAGAATTAGCGCACAATAGAATGCAATGGAGAAGAACTGTAAACTCAGTTAACAAGGATAACCAACAAGTAATAAGATTTTTGAATGTCCGGAGTGCGGAATAGAGATAACATCACATATCGGGCCTTTCAGTCACAGAAAAGTTCACGAAAGAAAACGCCTTGCGTAACCATCTTCTGATGCATGTCAAATACTCGTCAGCGAGTAATGTTAGTAAGTAATATACAAAGAAATTTTCCATGAATGTGCTATTTTAATTTCATTTACATATTTTACTTAATGATATTTAGAGTCTATTTTTAAACTATTGGGGGAGCAATTAAAACACTCAGATACGTCTAAATAATTTGGAGTAAAAAAACTCTAGACCATTCTAGAAATTCTATCAGTATTTTCCGAAATGACGGCGAAAATGAAAAAAAGTTGTAAAACTTTTTGACGACTTTTTTCAACACATTGTTGTAAAAGAAAAATAGTACGTAATTTTTTTGCTGTAGCCTTTTAAGACCGTTTTTGTTAGACCGTATTATGGCGAACTTTAATGTTATATGACTATGGCGTAAAGGAAATATATAAACACCGTGTTTGGAAATGGCGTCTGCAGCCACAACGAATCAAAAGAATATAACAGATTTATGATGAAGTCTTTGATTCATTACTTGATTACCTTTTGTTTACATTTTTTCTGTATTAGATGCAAAATAATTTGCTTGAATTATCTTGGTAATAGAAAGAACAAAGTACCTTGCTATCCGAAAAATTGTAAATTAGTCTTAAAAAATAACCTATTTAACCGTTTATAGGGCAGTACTAATTATTTTCTAAGTTTGATCAAATTAACTTCAAAAATATATAAACTAGCACAAAGGAAGCATATCTTCTTAATAACATTTTTCACAAAGTTAACAAATAAGGTAATAGGGGGATGGTTCGATTTTTCAACCAGAGACTGTTAAAGCAAATAGATAATATGTAATGATCTAATGTATATAATGTAAAAAGTGTATGTATCATAAAAAAGTAAATTCATTTGATTATCTCTGTTAGCTCTCTACTCAAAAATATGCCCATATCAAGTAAATCAAATTTTGTTTTTCGAAATCCTATAATCGAAAATATACAGGATATGTTAAACATTTTAGAAAATATCATCCGAACCATAAATGTTGTGCACTAAATAAAAAGAAATAAACGTCACAGATACATTTGTTTCTATATTTTTAAATCTTTATCACACGAAATTTGCATAGAAAATGCTTAGGCGACGATTATTATTAACTATATGATACACAGCGAACTCAGTGTCACCAGTGCTCACTGGCAGAATATTCAACCGCTTCCATTAACTTTTCGCGCCAATTCGGCTAACGTATAGCTGACTAGATGGCCAAGGAGCGCATAGAAATAAACATAGCAAACAAACTGGGCGATACTACACTTTCACGCGATTGATTAGTTGGTTAAATTAAAGTGGTCGATTTAGCGACTATCAACCTATAGAGGATTAAAGTTTAAAATAATATGTATATCAAAAAACATCTGGGAAACTTATTTCAACAGCAGAATGGAAAGCAGTATAAATTCGAGAGAGCATTTTAAGGATCAGCAATCCGGAAATTAATTTTGTTACTGACCCTGCTTTTAACTATTGCCGTGCTGAGTTACGATTTACAACATTTGCATCCGTACTAAATCATTTTAATCGTTCGATATTAAGTCTGGCCACTTCAGAGTTGGCATAGATCGGTGGCCGAAAATGAACTGGACTTAGTTGTTCTCGCTCTGTCTATGCTTCTCTGGCCGACCGTTTTGCAGGATCAATTATAACGAGAGTTTAATCTTGGGGTGGACTTCTATTATGTTGAAAGTTGTTCTAGTTTAGCTAACAAAACAGAATATGGTTTATAAAACCTTACGAAAATGAACTTGTAACTTTATTGACATATACAGGGTGGTCCGAACTGTATTCCGGAAACTTCGGAAGCATATTCTGCAGATAAAAATAAGTAAAAAAGTTTCTATAAACGTATGTCGTAAAATGGCTTAGTTTGAGAGATACAGGGTGTAGAAGTTTCAATTTTATTTCGTTTTTTTCCAAATAATTTATGAACTAACGTAATATTTGGATGAAAATTGGCGTCTGGGAGTTTTTTGACATGAGAAATTTGATTTTGATGTCAATATGACTCCTATTTGTAGGGGGCGCTACGGCGCCACGTACATGTGTTTTAAGTGTTTTGAAGAGTAATAACTTTTCGTCCGTACTTGTATAATACTACTGAGTCAAAAAATATACATTTTCGTGACTTTTTACGTAAAAAATGTTTCTTGGTAAAAATCGCTATGAGCAACTACTGTCCTCAAGATATTTCGAGTGAAAATAGTCAATACATGTCATTATTGACAAAAAAATAAACACTTTGAGTAGATAGTCATTTGACTGAAATAATAAATTTGGGAAATTTTTATTTTTTTAAATCAATCATATTTTTTTCTACAAAAAAATGACGATAAAATAGTTTCTGTTGAACTTTTGTCACAAAAACATTTCAAATTTATGATTTCATTCTAATAACTATTTAGTAAACATGTCAGTGATGATCGCAGGAATTGATAATTTCTATTCCAAATGTCTCGAGAACTATTACTCGTAGCGATTTTTACCAAGAGACTTTTTTACAAAAGCTTCGTAAATGTATTTTTTTACTCAGTGGTTTTATACAGGTACGGACAAAAAATTATTACTCTTCAAAACAGTTCAGACACATGTAGGTGGCGCCCCCTACAAATAGGAGTCATATTGACATCAAAACCAAATTTCTCATGTCAAAAAACTCCCAGACACCAATTTTCATCCAAATATTGACGTTACTTCAAAAATTATTTGGAGTATTTCCGAAACTAAGCATTTTAAGACATGCAGTTATACGAACTTTTTTACTTATTTTTATATGCAGAATATTCTGCCGAAGTTTCCGGAATATAGTTCGGACCACCCTGTATACTCGGATTAAGTTGAAGCTATAACATACACATGGAATATAAAATGTTTTAGGAAATCGAATTAATCACCTACTTTAATGTGTGGTAGACTTAGCTATTTGTTAAGCTAAAACAAGGAGAAATCATTACTGCTTCTTTTATTATAGTTAGTATGGATTGAGCAACATTAAAAATGTTCAAAATTGGTCATCATAATTATATATTAAAGACAAAGTTTATGACACTCTCAAAATGACACCGTGTCTCATTTTGGTTGAAATCATACGGTATCTCCGTTATTAGCAAAGAGAGGAGGATGCGGTTTGCGCAAACCTGCACCACTTTTTTTGTTAAACCGAAGATGCCGTAAACAAAATTTTCAAAGCTCTCTTCGTTTCTGAGCTGCAAGGTCTTTTTGAAAATTTTGCAATTTAGGACACCCCTCGTATCTCTGATATTGCGAAAAATATCGAGAAGGAGGAAACTGTTTCTTGTAGAACTTTTTACGTAGTGGCATAATCTGTTATTCTACGAAAAAAATGTTTTTGAAGATATGAACTAAAGGTATGTTTTGTTAAATGGAATACCCTGTCTATTTATAAATCATATGATCTGGCTTGCTATGAGCTTCTCAAAAGTATATACCACTCTTTATTTATTTTCATTACTTACTCCAATATTTAATAGATTTCTCATTAAAAGATCATTTTATATTAGTAGGCCGGTGATTGACAATAAAAGGAACAAAAGAATTATTTAAGACATTATTAAAACTTCTATAAGTGTCTTGTTTTATTTTGGGAGCCACAAATATATTATTTATATATCAGGGAAACGTAACACCCTACCGCTATTTCTAAATTTTGGAAGCTATCTTGGAACTAATAAAATTATATAGGAATATACTTTCAGCAAGATGGAGCTCCAGCTTACCAATATGAGAATTTTTAAAATAACTGTTTCCCAAATCAATGAATTTGGACCAATGGATCCACACATACGATGTCCTCCCAGTTTTCCGGATTTGTACGTTCTCGATTTCTGTGTACAGGGATTTTTTAAGTAAGGCCACAAAACCTACTCGAAATAAATAAAAGAATAAGTTTATCCTGGGAAGCCTTCAGCAAACGAGACATGTCTTAAGCAAAGTCTGAATGTGTTTCAAATAGAATAAAAAAAAATCGACTAACAGCGCTTTCAGATGGAGCGGACCGTCCACGCGGATGTTTTTTCAAGGTAGCTCATCCGGACGGAGCATACGCGACTAATGTGAAATTGTTCATTTAAACTCATGGAACTCGTGGACGGTACGCGCGGACTCTCCGTTCCGTCTGAAAGCGCTGTAAACTAACTATAGCAGTTAGACAAGAAAAACTAAAGAATAAGTAACAATAATTTTTTTTTCAAACGTCACAAAAGTATTAATATTTGCGACGTGATTGACAGTATAAAAAAGCCATTTTAACGCCTAGGCATAACAATAAAGCACTTTTACGCCTAAGCATAAAAGTACGCGAAAATATATTATTAAACTGACATAAATTGTCAAATTCAACGACCGTAACCATAGTTTCTCGATATGTAATTACTTACAAGGTATTACCACAGATTATACAGATTATAATCTTTGTTTTTTTCTTTATTGTTTTTCGTGGTTCCAATTTTCGGAATCGGGCACTAGTTAGGTGACTAGTTTGCTCACATAGCACGCCCACTTATGGCCTCTAAAATTGTGCACAGCGCCTGACCGGCACAGTTATTAGAGAGATATCGGAAAACCGAATAGCGTCATTCAGTATTTGCGCGTACCTTATCATGGTTACGATATGCGCGAGTCAATTTTTAACGCAACAACCGCTAATAACGTTACCGCCTGACGTAATTTACGGATCAATTACACCAAGCGCTTTTTCTAAATAACCTCTGATAACGTTTAAAAATTGCTTAAATGAGCATGTGCGGGTATTTGACAACCGGAGCCGGCCGGCGAGATCTTTTATTTTAGGTTATGTTTGAATTGTTTTGAATTATTGCTTTAATTTTATTAGGTAATTTGATATTTAAGTAGCTGGGATTAGTTTTAATTAAATAAATATGGCCCAAAATATGGATTCCACCTCTTCCAATACTAAAGAACCTATAAAGAGTCTTAGGTTTACAGCAGATGACAACTTAGCCCTCCTAAGAGAATTTGTTGCTTGTTGCCCTAAACCCACTGGCAGACGTTGAACAATAAAGCACTGGAAATAAGCACTTTAGCCCTTTAGTTTTAAAATACCTAGTAAACAAAACAATTTCAAAGTTTTAATTTCACAGTTAGGTTAAGTTTAAATAGCGGACGCGACGCGATCAGAATTCATTCCGATTCGATAACTATAAATGAAGAGAGAATGAATACCACCTCACGTAAAGGAAATAACACCTGGCCTTATTAACGTCCATGCACGCTATTCTGTTTAGCGATATCTCTCTATTACGCTGCTAATTGTTATTTTACGCGAGTTTATTTTTGCGCACAGGAAATTTGACTCGTTTGCACATCGTCATAAAAAACAATTTTCGTACCACGAATTAGGGACAAGATTTTTATCTGTATACTTATAGGATACCTAATCTGTGGTATTACTTTGGAATATTTTTATATTTGAAACGTTTAAAATTGTTAAAAAATTACGTGTGGCGTTTGAAAAAAATAGCATGTTCTATTCGGAGTAAAAGTGACTTTTTGTGCCTCGGCTGTATGTCAAGTCAAACGTACAGCCTCGCCACTAAAAGAGTCATTTTACTCCTAATAAAACAATATACTATTATCTCTTTTAGTATATTTTTTAAAACAGGAATGTCAACATGTCGTAGATATGGATGCTAGGATATGTCGGGCCTAGAGGGAAACAAACTCCCAACTAGGATCCTTCGGCAACATCATTTGTGGGCCCAGGACGGGCATTAAGTATTTACAAAAATCTGGCAAGAGATCGGCTCTACTAATGGGTTATGGGACTGGTGTGTTTCATGAATGGGAAAGACAGTCCCACAGAAAACCCAAACACAGAACCGGAGAACTCTTAGAGGCTATCAGAAATGACGTATGCATGCTCAGTTTCGGATACCCGGGAGACTGCAGGATGAAATCACATCTGTACAGAATCACGCCAGCGAAATACGCCCAATGCCAACTCTCTGTGAAATGTGACGATCCTACGAAGCACGTTATGTGTACCCTCCCGGCTACACACTGGTTTGTGTTGTTTGGCAATGCGCCATGTTGAAGTTATCAAACTTTGGAATAATATCACCTTTTATTATCACCAGCTATTTTAGAAGGTAGGGTCTTGAGGGTGAAATTTGACATATTGTACACTGTAAAAAAAAATGAAAAGTGAAATTTCACTCAGATTTCACTCATTACTTTCTCAATTTCTGTCCACACCCGATTGAGTGAAATTTCCACTCTACAGAACTGAGTGAATCTTCAATTCTCAGAGTGAAAAGGACTGGGTGTTTTCGCTTGATCGGGATTGGACGAAAGACTCCTTTTTTACTCATTATGGTTCACCTTGAGTAGGATTTTGATCGATTTTGATAATTTATTCACTTTAAAATGAGTGAACTCACTAAGTGTTGAGTTCAAGTACACCTTTTATTGAGTGACTTTTACTCAAATTTGTGTTACACTTAACTTGATTAGTACTCATATCTGAGTATTAATTTCACTCAGTATTGAGAAATATATTCTAAATGATTTTTTTAAATGCTATATGTAAGCTAACTTGTTATTTTATAACAGGTGGGCAGGTGCCTTTCAAAGGTAAGTTTCAGTTTCGAACATGTCCATTTCCTAAAGTTCACTTTTGAGAGGCATCTGTTCACTTGTAATAAAATAACAAGTTAGCTTACATATCGCTTTTAAAACAATCAATTAGAATATTTCGTTTTTTTAACAAACCAAATGAAAAACTGTAAAACCTTCAAAAATATTTTTATTTGTCATTTTTATTTGACAAAAATAAATAAAACTAAAAAATATAACACTATTATTATAATATCAAAAACAAAAAAAAAATTAAAAAGTTTTCAACTCTTTTCGGAAAAAATACAGGAACTTTTTAAGCTAGACGTCTAGAAAAGTTGCATTTAACAATGTCTCCGAATTTCAGTTTGAAAATCATTCTAATTATTAACCTGAGTTATTGTTTTTTTTTTTGGTTATTTACGTTTACATATGTATCTGGCATTCGTATTCGCTTCACCACGTCACGCGGCCACAGTCACACTTTACATCACACTTTACACACACACTATGGGCTTGTAACATTGGCACCTTCGAAGGTACAAGACAACCTACGACTTGAACAGATAATTAAAAACTGAGGAACAGGGGAATAGCTTATTCGGTATCGAAGAAGCGCGTATGAAGTATGATTAGTAATGAGCGAAAATACTCTAAACTGGGAGATTTCACTCAAATTTTTATTGTGTTAAACTATAACATGAGTTTTTAAGTGAATTTTTCTATTCCATTACTCAAAGATAGGGGTTATAACTCGAACATGAGCTTATTCAATCGCTATTGATTAAATAGAGATCATATTTGAGTAAAATGATGAATTTACTCTATTTTAGATGAAAATGTACTCAATTATTTCACTCAAAAAATTCACTCCCTGAGAAATATGTGTTCACTCAGGCTGATTTTTTACAGTGTAGAACTATAGCCTCAATAGAGGGTCCTCATTATGGGACCTACTCTTGGTAAAATATAAATACAAAGAGTATACCCACCAACTGGATAAATACAGTGCAGGATGGAGAAAAGCGAAAGTCTTTACAGAAGGTTTAAGACAGAAAATTAGACATGATGATGAAAATAAGGAGACTACTCACAAATGGATTTGGCAAACTAAGGAAAATTTCCAATACCACGACTCTTTGACTAGCATTTTGCTTGGTATGAATTCTAGACATGGGTCTTACAAAATCCATTTGTAAAATAATTTTTGTGCAAGTGACATGAAGAAATGTTAACCAAGACAAATTTTCAGTTAATCAATACTCGATATTTGATCGAAGAGTATTTTAACGTAGCGTATGTTCATCATGCATCAAAGGATTATATATTCTTAAATTTATGCAGTCGTAAACTCAGACTGTATTAGTAATGCATTCAAGCTCACCCAAGAAATAATTACTGGACCGCCGACCATTAAATCGTTGCTCGGAATTTATGCTCTTTAGCTTGTCGCTGCTCGGGTTTATTGGAGTGCTTAATACATATATATTGTCTGGCATGCGGTCGCGTGTAAATTTTCTAGAGAATATTTATAATTGTTTTTGAAGCGGTACATTAAACGCATCGTTAAACATACGTTTGCTCCTCTTTCTTCCTAAACGATGAAAATAAAATAAAACTGTTTTAAGATTATACTAGTATTACTACCGTACAAATAACTTCCGTGTCAAGAATTACGAGGAGATGTTTATTTTATTAGCCAGTCTCGGATTTATGGTTTCTTAAACTTTTGAGCTTTATCCAAAAGGATATAAAAAAATTGTGCCGCAGTATGTGCGCATATTTGAAGTTAAACTTTTTCTTACTTCCGTTTGTGTGTCTGTCCGTCTGTCCCGAGGACTCTATTCGGGTACCTCTATCCACGTGCCTAGTTTGGTTCCAATCGACCCATTATACAAAAAAATCCTGATGATTTCGTCCATTTGGAAGCATCGGTTTGAAACGTCGAGGGCGTCATCCTGTCCAAAATTATGCCGAAATCGACCCATCTTTTTCTTCAATATCCAATCCTTAGTCCCACCCTGATGAAGATGTAAATGAAACGTTGTATCCAACTTTGCAGGGTGGGACCGTGTATACCTTGGCTCACATAGACTACCCACCAAGTTTGGTCGCGATCGGACGACATGAAATGATGACGTTTCGTACGTCAAAACAAACTACAGTAACACGTGTCGTACACGGTCAAATTAGCCTTGGTCCAATCTATAGACATACCAAATTTCATTTAAATCGGACAATTTTTTGATTTGATTCATTGATGATGGGGTTTCGTAATGCACGAAATATCGCTAAAATATCATGAAAATCCTGAATATATCATGAAAACCTACATTCCGAGTTTCAGCCCCTTAGACCTCGAGTTACGACGCTCCAAATTCCGATTAAATCGAAAGATTTTTCATCATTGAAGATGGGGTTTCATAGTACGCGAAACGTCGTCAAAATATCATGAAAAGATGAAACTCTTCGAGCCCCATCTACATTCCGAGTTTCATGCCCCTAGCACACATAGGGCCCGAGTTACGACGCTCCGTCGTAACCTCCGATCGTTACCACTTTTCCTGACGCTAGCTCGTGTGACACGTATGAAAAATTTCTTAGAACTTATTATCCTTGATAAATACCTATGCATATCAGAAAACGGCTAATAAAAATTTTTCGCGGTTATTTCGCGAACAGTGTGAACTAGGCTAGTTTAAATTACTTAGTGCGTCAACTACTTAGTTTTCCACTAATCAACGAAAGATATGAAAAAGAAAGAAATTACATTAGGAATGTAGCTGAGTGTAATGGATATTCGCCTTCATAAATTGATAAAATAATTAGGAAACGTAGGTTTAAGTTTGCGATTTTCGCAAATTCGACTTTTCGAGTGGAGAAAGATACATCAAAATATATTTCAGTACCGTTTAATAGAGAGTTATCCCGTAGTTTCTAAGAATCAATTGTAAAATTGTGTATAGTGCTAATAATAAAGTACAACAGTTATTAGGTAATCCTAAAGATAAAACACCTACACTGGAAAGGTCCGGTATTTATGAAATATCATGTAAAAATTATAATTAAAAATATGTTGGGAAAACTAAAAGATCAATATGTGCTAGATTTAGAATGTTTAGGAGGGGAGTTAATCACCTCGACCTTATAGATCTATTGTGTGTTCCCCTTTCTTGAGTTATAACGAGTTATAACTCATCATATAGTCTCAGGGCTTTAACAAAAGCCAGTATCTGAGACGGCTTCACAGAGGCCAGCTCTCCATCCTTGACATCAGACGTACCAAAGTTCATGGCACGAATGGTCGTCGTCTCGGCGCACTCAGTCATAAGGTGTTCTGGTGTTTCCCCATTTTCCCCACAAAATCTGCATGTGCTAGATTCTGTGGTGAAGAATGTGCTAGATTTATAGAACATAATATGGTTCAGATAAGATATGGTAGACCGGACAAATCTTGCTTTGTTCAACATATTATAAAGATCATCGTATATTTATTAGTAATATAATTTAAAATTAATTAAACATGTTAAATTACGGACAATTAGATGCATATGAGAGCGTCAAAATTACTAAATGTAAAGATAATATGAACAGAGATAATCGTCCAATTCCTTCCACTTCTCTCTTCCTATTACTCCAGTCTCGGTAATTAATTGTTACCCTCGGTTGGTTTTGACTAGATTGGTTAATTTTGCTATGTATTTGTCAATTGAGAGCCTATATAAATGCTCAATTTATAAATATTATTTTAATTTTATTATTATTAATTTATCTATTGATGATGCTAAGATAGTTAGTGAAACGCGCGTCCAGTGCAAAAGTAAAGTGTTTTAGTGTATTGTGATGAATTCATGTTTCATTTTGCAGGTTAAGGAAACCAAACCAAACCAAACCAATCCAAACATTTTTTTAATTATTTTTCACCTCCTGGCACTTTTGGTTTAACCAGAACTGTCTACGTAATAGAAATTTAAGCAAGTTACTTAAATTAAAAACACTTATTGAAACAATAGGGACAAAATGGAGGTTTTTACTATTTCCACAGTCGAATTTTTCTAGTTTTTTTGAATGTTTCTTATATTTTTATGAGCACCTCGTATACTATTTAACAATTTACTATAAAACATTAAATAGAGCAAAACGTCAGCAAAATATTTTCGAGTGAACAGGCAAACATAAATTTAAATAAATACGCAATCAATGTCTAGCACTTCTTGTAACTGCTTTTGCAAGGCTGCAGAAGGATTCTGGACATATGAATGGCACTAATGAGCCTTGTTTGGCTGTTTTATCTACTCTTAGGTGCCCTTGTGGCCATCGTGTCTCAGTACTAAGGCTAACGTAACATACGATAAAATATTTAATAGGATATAACTCTATTTATTTATCTTTTTTATATATTCTTTTTGTTTTATGGAATTGGGGTTATTTTTTTATCAAATTCTTCTTCTTCAGTAATGCCGCATTCATGTGGACAAATAAAGAACACGGCAGAATTTATGCGGTCGGAAAAAGAGTTGTCTTCCAATTTTTTTCTTGGGTATTAGGGTAAGGCGGTATATAATAAGTGGCCGTTACCGCAGTCCAAACGATTTCATTTGGGACCGAGCAATTCAGTACGACCATTAAAGCTGCGAATTAGAAAAAGATGATGGCAAACGTTCTCAACATTTTTGCGCTTTTTTTTCTTTATTATTCTCGTGTAATATTAAGTATAACCGTTTTGGCGATCTCCATTTCATTTTATACATATGTCTTTATAAATTTACAAATCGAAATTCTTCAACAACTTTGTAATAAGCGATTTGTTATTATTTTTAAAGGAAAAATCAATTTCATACAAATTAGAAATTTTAATTTAATAACTTTTAGTTGTTTTTTATAATAATAAAACTTAATGGTTTTCTGTTGTTTAATCCAAGACTTAATCTTTTTTGTTGTGCGTGCTTTACTAAGATTTTGAAAGCCCTTCCGCCAAGAAACCATTTTTCCTTTGCGTGTATTTGAACAAAAAAAAATAGTTTGACACGATATACTATAATTATATCATATTAATATAATAATTCGATAATTATGGTTCTGTTATTAAAAGTTTATAAAATAATTTTATTAGGAAATTAATAATTAGTCGACTATTTTATCGCTAAGAATTAGATGCAGAGTCTATGTTGCCGATATCTGTATCTTTTCTATAATTTCTATATTTAATATATATTATTTTAATATTTTTTTTATATTTATTCCATTATATATTTGTATATTTATATACTTTTGTATATTAAGGACTACCTAGTTAAGAATTAAAAACGGCATTTAAATTTAATTATAAACTTAAGCAAAGTTTGAGAAACAAATTATAAAAATTATGAATTTTTATAATATATTAAACTGACATAAAGTGTCAACTTCAACGAGTGTAACCATAGTTTCTCGATATACTTACAAGGTATTTGTACATTGTATAACTTTTGTTTTATTCGAAGTAAAAATTACCTTTTTTTTCGAACGTCACAAAAGTATTAATTTTTGCGACGTGATTGACAATATAAACAAGTCATTTCAATGCCTAGGCATAAAAGTAAAGCACTTTTACGCCTAAGCATAAAAGTACGAAAATATATTATTAAATTGACATAAAGTGTCAAATTCAACGAGCGTAACAATAGTTTCTCGATATATAATTATTACATACAAGATATGACTTTTAAATTTTTTTATATTATTTGGAGTAAAAATGACTTTTTGTTCCTCGGTTGTATGCATAGACAAACAAATAAAAAGAGACTGACAAATCCCATGGTAAAGAGTTTCCCGTAGCGCAACTCAGAATAACAATTTTGAAACCAATTAGCGGGACCATGGCAGGATATACGTCTTTATTGCTATCTTTCTTTATTATGTGTGCTTTATATGAAAAAGAAACAGATAGGTATAAAACGTATCGTAAGACATTATAGCACATTCTGGCTGGCAGAAAATTTAAATTAGCCATTATTAGTAGTATTCTTTCATTCTGAAACTGAACATTTTCACTTAAACTAATTTATATTCCCTATACCACGTAAAGGGAACGTGGTGTAGGGAATAAATTAGTGTAAGTGAAAATTTGCAGTTTCTTTCAGAACGAAAGAATACTACTATTATAAGGGAAATTATAAAAAAAGCAAAAATTGTACTGTTTTATAAACATATTTATTTATACATAAAAATAAATAAACTTTTTATAATATAATAACAAAAAATAACAGTGTTTATTCCACCCACCTACCAATTTTAAATGCAAAAGAACTGACTGTTGAAGGAAACGATCGGCCAATTTTTTAAAGGGCATTAAAAATCTCATTTTCGAAAAAACTGCCTAATTGCAATTACAAAGTGAATATCCAAGCAAAGAAGACTTTACGAGAATCATGATCCTGAACCATTTTCAAGTCCAGTTTTAATCCTAAAACAAAAGTAAAATAGGTATATTAATAAAGTTTCTGGTTACTATAAACCAGCTATAAACTACCTACCTAAAAAATGAAAAAAAATAATTGTATTAATTTGTTATGTTAAGAGAGGTTCCAAATATTTTTGACACTACTACTTCTACGATTTTTTTTACCTCTACTTTAAGTAACAAAATATAAATACCTACATGGAACAAAGGAATTTGTCCCCTATCCATATTCATAAATCAATAAAATGGAGAGTTTAGAAAAAAAGGTAAATCACCAAAAGAAAAATTAACAAACATTACGAATTGTCATGATGTTGTCATCTTGGTTGTCATGATGACGAAAACGAAAGGCGATTGTTCTAATTTCTATTTAGAAATTACGTTTTATATGGCTGCTTCTTTCTCTCTTGTTATATTAGAATGAGATAGTGGGCCCAATAGACTCAATGCGCAGATCAACATAAATGAACGAAATTTTGCGTTCTGAGTTGCGCTACGGGAACGTTGTCCCTCTCTTTGCTATTTAATTTGCCAGTCTCTTTTTATTTCTTTGTCTATGGTTGTATGTCAAGCGTACAGCTTCGCCACGAAACGTGTCATTTTTATTCCTAATAAAACAATATACTACCTACTTGTGCCTCGCCCGTGAAAGTATCATTTTTACTCCTAATAAAACAATATACTATTTTTTACAGGAATCTGATTTATTGTTGGCAGCGACTATTCTGTGTATGATCCGAATCAAGGTAATATAATCTAAAGATATTTTATGAAATTCGAATATATTTTTTGTCCATTTGCCAAATGGTTATCGCTTATCGCTTCAGTGCGTTCATGCAACCCAAAAAATCGGACTACCACAATTTTTCCGTGGTGATTAACACATTATACGATATATAATACACGGTCGTTATCGCATTACAAATGATTTCATTTGGGAATGAGCATTCGTTTGTTCATTACGGGTGTGAATTAGGAACAGGCGATAAGCAAACGCCATCGACTCCTCCGATGTTTCTCCCCATTTTTCCCCTTTTATTATGCTCCTTTATTAAGTGAAGCATCGTTGCCATGTCCATTTCGTTTTCAATGGAGTTGTAAATAAGAAGCTAATTATATCAGAGCCACAGCACTTGAAATAAATTTAAGATGTTTCTCTAACTCTATAAAAAAATATTTAAATCTGGAATTTTACACAATATACAGGGTGGTCCGAATTGTATTCCGGAAACTTCGGCAGCATATTCTGCAGATAAAAATAAGTAAAAAAGTTCGTATAAATGTATGTCATCAAATGCTTAATTTCGGAGATACAGGGTGTAGAAGTTTCATTTTTATTTCTATTTTTTCTAAATAGTTTCAGAAGTAACGTCAATATCTGGATGAAAATTGGTGTCTGAGAGTTTTGTGATACGAGAAATTTGATTTTGATGTCAAAATGACTCCTATTTGTAGGGGGCGCCACCTACATGCCTTTTGACTGTTTTAAAGAGTAATAACTTTTCGACGGTACCTGTATAAAACTACTGACTAAAAAAATATACATTTCCATGACTTTTTACGTAAAAAATGTCTCTTGGTAAAAATCGCTACGAGCAACCATTCTCAAGATATTTAAAATGAAAATGGTCAATACATGTCATTATTGAAAAAAAATAAGCACACGTTGAATAGAGTTATTTGACTGAAATAATAAATGTTTATTTTTTTTAAATTAATCATAAATTTTTCTGCGAAAAAATGATGATTAAATAGTTTCTGTTGAACTTTTGGCGCAAAAAGATTTCAAATTTAAGATTTCAGTCTAATAACTATTTGGTCAACATGTTTAATTTGTCAATGATGACAGGTATTGATAATTTCAATTTCAAATATCTCGAGAACCATTACCCGTAGCGATTTTTACCAAGAGACCTTTTTTATGTAAAAAAAGTTGTAAATATATAATATATTTTTACTCAGTAGTTTTATACAGGTATGGATGAAAAGATATTACTCTTCAAACTAGTTAAAGCATATGCAGGTGGCGCCCTCTACAAGTAGGAGTCATATTGACATGAAAATCAAATTTCTCATGTCCAAAAACTGCCAGACACCAATTTTCATCCAAATATTGACGTTACTTCTTAAATTATTTGGAAAAAATCGAAATAAAAATGAAATTTCTACACCTGTATCTCTGAAACTAAGCATTTTAAGACACACGTTTATACGAACTTTTTTACTTATAGTGTGACCAACGGATCTGTAGCTACGGGGTATCGGCAGGGGAACGCAGTTGTAAACAAAACACGCCCAATTTCATTCATAAAATAGGCATGGGCGTACGGTGTTATATGAAAATAATGTGTATCATAAATATAATACTCAGATTAATATTTTTTTTTTCAAAAATCTTTATGCTGTTTGAATCGTTACTGTTGAGTTAGCAGATAAACACTAAAAGCTTTTATTAAAGCTCCCTTAAATATTTTGAATCATTTTATTATTGTGTTGTTAATATAATAGAAGAAATAATTACAGCTGGGGGTTGGAACCTTTGGTGTTACACAGCAAAATAAAACACTAAATCAGTACAATACACCAAAACACTTTTAATTTTACGCTGGACGCACGTTTCACTAACCATGTCTGCCATCAGCAGATGATCAAGACTGAGTCTTGAGGTATATTTATTTATATATCTGTACTGACTATATTTTTTTCTATAATACATAATTTTAGATATAACTATTTCCAGGAAAAAAAAATCTTGAAAATAGTTAACTTTGGAAGCGCAAACAAAACATAATTTTACTCACCAGTAGATCTGATATTGCCTATTACACCAGATATGGTATCGCTCCGCCAGCAGTTTTTAAAGGTTAGGTCATTGTCTACCCATATGTTACATCCAAATAGATAATACTTGGCTATATTTTCGAATTTCGCGTATATATATTTATATCTCTCTCTGCAATATAATGGGCCGCTCCATTAATATTTATCTGTTATTTTAACATTTACGCCAAAAAAATTCATTTGATTTTAATAACCCCCTAAGCGTTTCCCTGCAAAAGGAAAATTCGATTCTTCCTGCAATTTTTGCAAAAGCTTTCTAATTGTGGGGACGAGTTTGAATTCGAGATAAAATCTATTTATCAAATTCCTGACCACTTCGAAAAAGTCGTTGAGCTTTTCGACAGCAGTCTCACGTGGTCGTTTCTTTCCAGAGAGGATATCATTTTATCGGGGTTAGTTTTCAGCCTTTTTTTTATCTTCTGTGTGAATTTTTTTATAGCCGATACGCTAACTCCGGTATAAAGAAATATCCGCTCAAGTTTACGTTTAAGCGGCAACTCAAGCGAACTCTCTGTAGCTTCTTCATCGCAAACCCTATTATGAACACAAGGAAATACACCAAATGAGATTTCATCCACGTTATTATTAACTTACCTATATAAATTAGCTATTATTTCTCTTGTCTGACTATGTAGCGTCTTACCCTTAACAAATTTATTCGTTTTAAAACACAAATATACGATCAAACTTGATATTAATAATTAAAAACTACGAACGAAAAACATTATAACAAGATAACAAAACAATAAAACACAACTTAACTATCAAATATACTAAAAATATAGGAATAAAGTTTAGGATAACCGGTATAAAATAATGAAATAAAGTAATAATGATCAAAAAAATGACACCGCCACTGGATATTTCAATAGTATTCAATATTCCTACTCTTTTCAGAAGAGACCGTGAAGTTGGGGATAAAGCAAGCGAATAGGAAAGGCGTAAAAGCCATGGCAACCGCGTGGTAACAAATCCTGTGACGTACTCTCGCCAATCATGTTCGATGAATAAGCGGCCATGCGCGGCGATGCCGGTTTGCCAATGATATCGTTGAAAAATCTTCAACTTTCATAATAAGCAGATTATACAGAATGAAAGAAATAAGTTATTAAATAAAACATATCGAACAATATGAACTACGTTAAAATTTCTTAGTAATATACGTCAGAATATATGCTAAACACATTATATATAATAAAAACATATTAAATTTATAGTTCATGTCTGGCAAATTTGCTATTTTATAGATAAACGTGGCAATATCGATATTTTTTTTCTCGCATTCCTTCCGTAGCTTCAGATCCGCTGGTCAAACAGTATTTTAATCTGCAGAATATGCTGCCGAAGTTTCCGGAATACAATTCGGACCACCCTGTATGATTCCATGTTAAATAGAGTTCCTAGTATTCTCAATGTTATAATAAAACTTTTATAAATTTTATATCGGTAAATCTTCTAGACCTTTAAATGTTGGAATTAAAGAACATATATATTAGTTAAGAAAGGGCGATTCACAAATAGAAGATTTGTCAACATTTCTCAGGACACAGAGTGGATTTTAACAACACAAAAATTATTATGAAAGAACCGATAGCGTCTAAACGAAAAATTAAAGAGGCTTTTGTAATATAGTCTATCTGTAGAGCTTAGTAATATATGGCTATCGTTTCTTTGATTTTAATGAACATAACATAAATAAACATAAGTAAAAATTAAAAACAAATAAACAAATAATCATATATCATAAAATAAGCGTTCAGCATTTAACGTTTTATGTCAAATATCAGCAAAATATTCCTTATGTTTGGACTAAATTTTCTCGAAAATAAAGACATAATTTAAAATTCCGTTACAATACGGAAATAGATTGAAGTTTTGTGATTACAATGATATATAATTTATATGGTTTTGTAACAAATTGCACGCTATTTTATGGCGAATGCTGAAGTTCTGCAAACCTTAATCAAGCCTTAATCAAAGCAGGTGTGTTTGGAATTTTGGGTGTCGCTTAACACGACAGGATCGGGCTAAGCCTTAGGCAGATTTCTGAAATATAATATATATTCCCTTCGGCCATACACCCGCTTTACCCGACCCCTGAGAGCGACCCGAACAGTACAGCGTAATAGGCTCTTAAGTGAAGTAGGTATCGTTGCCTTGTGTATTTCGTTTTTAATAGTGCTGTAAATAAGCAGTTAATATTTTAATTAAGTTTTTCTCTAACGTAATAAAAGAAATATTTAACCTGAAATTCGTCAATTTTTTTTATTAAAGAAGGAACACAAAATATGATGCTACGTTAAATAGAGTTCTTAATATTTTACAATGTTAAATAAGATATTATTACTCGAAATTTTATTACGTCGTTTATTAAGTGAAACATCGTTGCCATGTCTATTTAGTTTGGAATAGAGTTGAAGAAATGCATTATCAGAAGAAAATAAAATTGAGATGTGTCTCTAATTTAATAAAAAATTATTGATCTGATACACAATGTTATTCCATGTTAGTTAGAGTTCCTAATATTCAGAATGTCATAATAAGAATTCAAAATTAACTTCCGTACGTTTATGTTTGTGTAAGGCAAAACCTGATGTAACACCCTTGTTAGGTAAATATTTTTCGACACTTATTTCCTCCGGTTATAAATAATACAACCATGGCAACGTTGTTTATGTCCATTTATTAAGTAAACTCACATCGGCAATACGAACGCAATATAACCGAACAGCTTCGGGGGGACAAACCCTGATCAATTCTGTCACCGAAATGTTAGGCCAGCCACACACTGCAATGTGCTTTTTGTATGTATAAAACTTGTACTCTATGTGGTAGTAATACACACATGGCCAAAATCATTGCATATATCGTGTAAAAATATACGGAAAGGAATTTAAAGAATCTTTTTTTATACATAGCTTTGATAATCTAATAAACATTTTTTTGTTAAAATGGATATGGTAGACAATGTTTATCGTTCAGACCCAATATTATTACAAATTTTTCACATTTCGATTTGTGGTCTCTTGAGTTTCAGAAGAAATTTGACCATTTTTTGGCCTTAAAAGCCTAGAAACATTATTTCACAGTTTCTTAGAGTCAGAATAGTAACACCTCGAGTAACACTGTCTCAACCGCTGGGCTACCGGCAAGTTAAAATAGCTGAAATTGTAGGAGTTAACCAGTTAAAGCGATGTTTCGCGAATATTAAAAAATTCAGAGAGACAAACGAGGTTACAGACTGGCCTGGAAGAGGTAGAAAGAGGGTACGGTTACTGCTGTGCAAGACCGTCAAATATCCCTAATTGCACGACGCAATCCCCTGCTTTCTAGTACCAACTGCTATTAAAAATGAGTTAGCTCGCCTTGAAGAAGTAAATAGAAGTAAATAAAAAGAAAGCCCATAGCATGACTCTATGACAGAGGATTACATTTAAGGAGGCTTCTACGTGTTCCAAAGCTTAATTTACAGCACAAAATTACGCGACTACAATGGGCTGAGGAGATGAGAGCAAATGGACCTAATTGGAATTTCGTCATGTTTAGTGATGAAACAAGAATAGGCCTAGTGTTAGACTCGCGACGAACTTTGGTCTGGAGAGCATCTGGAAGACGAGCACGCTTGAATGCAACTCAACCCCGTATCCCGTTTCCAGGGGGAAGCATTATGGTATGGGCAGGTATAATGCACGGAGCTCGAACTCCTCTTGTTTTTATTGATGGCACAATGGCAGGTGCCTCATATCATAGAGACGTTTTAGAGCCTAATGTGCGTCCATTTCGAGGGGCAGTGGGGGATGAATTTGTTTACATGGACGACAAAGCTCCTCCCCATCGCACTTTAGCGGTTCGCGAATTTTGTGAGGAAGAGGTTATAAGAAAATTGTCGTGGCCACCGATGTCTCCAGATATGAATATGATCGAGCATGCTTGTGACATGCTAAAACGTCATATTGCGAAAAGGAATGACCCCCCCCCTACCTTAAATGAATTGGAAATTGCTGCGCGCGAAACATGGGAAGCCATTCCTCAACATCTTCTGGACAACTTAATTGAGAGCATGCCACGTCCGTCGTCTCACAGCTTGCATTGAGGCTCAAGGAGGCAATACAGACTAGAGAGTTGTGAGAAATAATTAAAATTGTTTTCAATATTTTCTGTTTAAAATGAAATTTGTTTTTGTTGCTTTTCTCTCATTATGAAATAAAATTATAATAATAGCCTAGCTGCACTTAGATTTTTAATTTTATATTAGTTAGTCGTGTAGTAAGCCAATATGTCCAAAAATATAAAAGAATCATATTAGGTCCAAAATAAAATAAAAATATCGTTATATGGCAATAATTTTGGCCATATCTGTATATAATCGAGGCCAAATATAAACTTTTAGTTACGTCATCGAGGGCGCGATTATTACATTAATTGTTAACAACCATGGACATATTCCGAACCGGGCTAACTAACTGGAATTTAATTTTCCCACTGGCGATTCAGGTTGCAGTTCTGCGGAAAAAAAATGTCAAGTTGTCACATTTAATTATTTCCTGACATTTTGGTTCTTTTTGACACTTTAGTTTTGTATTACGAGTTTTAGGTTTAAGTGAATTGTGTTATGATACTTTAAGCTTAAATTTTTTTACTAGGAGACTTCGCAGGCGAAGTATATAAGATGGCGAAGCAGCTTAACAGCTGTCGCAAAAAAACTCATCGCAACTTTATTAGAGTATTTTGAACAGGAAAGCGGTGATAATGACCCTTTATGACCCGTAAGTGTTGGCCACCGAATGATGTGTTCTTTGCTGCCTTATTATTTTTTCTACAAATTCGTGGATTGTCTTTAATTTACCAAATTCCGATTAAAGATATAGAAATATTTTAAATATAAAAAACGTTAATTCTGCGTCTTAAAGGAAAATAATATACAGGGTATTGCATTTAAAAATTGAGATAGAGCCTTATAAATATTGCAATGTTGGTCACGCCATTAAAAATTATCCGGTATAAGATAATGTAAGTTTTTCATCACAGACTTATTGTATTATTTGTATTATCTATGATGTTTGGTGTTTAGCAAAATATAGGTAAGTATTAATAAAGTTAAATTCACTTCGGGTTTTTACCACTTTTCAGATATGCCGTTTTTAATCAAAGTTTTATTAAATAAGAAATGGTATGGAAATGCATATTCCTTTAAATAAATATTATAGCCTTGGAAGAATTGAGGGAGAGGGGCATTAAAAATAGCCTAATAAATATAATAAGTTCTTATCTGTCCGAGAGAAAAATCTTGGTGGAAACTGAAGAGAGAACGAAAATGGTAAGAATAAATTCCGGAGTTCCGCAGGGACCTATTTTTGGTCCCACATTGTGGAACATTTTGTACAATCCCCTGTTAAAGTTGGATATGCCAGAGGGTATTACTCTTATTGGATTCGCGGATGATGTAGCAATGGTAGTGATTGCTGATAATGAAGAAATACTTATGAATAAAGCTAACACCGGCCTCTTTAGAATTTCTAAATGGATGGCACAAAAGGATTTACAGCTAGCACCACGAAAGACTGAGGCGGTAATTCTATCCACCAAACGAAACCTGGCACCAATTATTTTCGATGTTGAGGGAACTTTGATCGTACCTAAGAATGCTGTAAAATACCTCGGAGTCTGGTTAGATAGTAAAACAACATTCTGTGAACATGTTACCCAAACAATTACTAAAGCGGAAAAAACTGTTGCTGCATTATCAAAACTAATGTCGAACATAGGGGGCCCTAGGTCATCAAAGCGTAAAATTCTTGTAAGCGTAATACATTCACAATTGTTATATGCAGCTCCGGTATGGTGTAAGGCAATGGACAAAATAAAAACAAAGCGAAAGATAACAGCTCTGCAGTGCAAATTATGTATTAGAGTTTGTAGCGCTTACAGAACTGTATCTACTGAGGCAGTTGGTGTCATTGCAGGCATTCCTCCTATCCACTTATTAGCTCATGAACGAGCGGATAGATACAAGGGAGGGCTCAAACAAATAGCTAGGAAAACTGTGATGGAGAAGTGACAGGATCAGTGGGATAAAGGAAAGTACGGACCTGGAGACTTATACCCAACATCGAAATATGGATTGACAGACCATATGGTGAAGTGGGATACCACCTGACACAAATGCTGTCTGGACACGGGTGCTTCCGAAAATACCTCTATAAGATGCGGCGGGCAAGCCCTGAATCATGTTTATTTTGTGGTCAAATAGACGACGTTGAACATGTGTTCTCCTGTCCAAGATGGAAGGATGAGAGAGATCATTTTAAGAAGGAGAGTGGACTGGATTTCACTGAAACGAACTTGATGAGAAGCTTTGAGGGAGGTGAATTATTATGGGAAACAGTAAATATATGTATAAATAATATACTAAGTAAAAAAGAAGAGGAACAACGCCACATGGCGTAGGCGGCCCCCACGTCGAAGTAATGCGTAAGCGGTTCCGGCGTGGTGTGCTTACTTGAACGAGGAGGGTTTTTTTAGCCGGTAGGAATCCGGCACTACCCAGTTATGGGTGTCTTATGGAAGATTTTTTCCCTCCTCATGGCAAAAAAAAAATATATTATAGCCAAATTTTATGCTGTAGCGTAGAAGTTTGTTCCTTTAATTTGAATGTAAGCATTCAGAGCATCAAAATTAGTGGTAGTCATTTCAATTTGTAGAAAAAGTTATCAAACTTTTAGCTCTTCCACTAATTATACTTCAAAATTTGCGAGGAATGTCGTTTTGGCCCTTGATTACCATCCCTCAAGAGAAATTGTGGTTATAAATCAAAAGTTGATTGTTTTATAAGCTAAATATTAGGCTTCCTCTATGGATATAACTGACTACTGCAAGCTGTTTCTAGGATATTCCATTAATTTTAATTGTGTTTTTTAGACATTGTGAATGATAGTAAACTAAAAAGTATAAAGTGTAATTGAAACAACTAATTTATTCTACTAATTGCGAGGTTCTGAATGAAGCTTTCCTCTTACTAATCGACCACCCGGTATATATTTTTAAAATTAAATACACATAATTTGAGATTGAAATGCCGTTTTACAGTTTTATTTTTACGTTTTTTGAACTATAATAAACTTACCAATTTTTTGTATTAATTTATTGTTTCCATATTTTTATTACTCTGCTGGCGCCTGTTTAGTAATAAACAAGGTAATTAAAATAACAAGTTTCATACGTACAGGCTACTACAAATTCCGGATACGTAGTGTGTAGCTAGCTTTAGTGTTTTTATTTCGTTCCTTTTCCTGTTGGGGTCCGGTGATTGTGCTGTATTACGTTTTGCGGTGCCTTTTTTATTGTTTCGGTTGTTGTTGGTATGAGAGGAGTGAACAATGCTTTTTTTTCGGGGGAGCAGGGTTTCCGATAATGTGATTATAACTTTAGAGGGTCGTTATTGGGGAGACTCGTTCTTTTATTGCCTATCTTTGTTATTTATTACCCAATATTATATAGCTTTGTAATTTAAACTGGTATAGAGTTGGGTAGAGATGATCAAGAAACTGCAAACTGCGATTCAATCGCAGCGATTTTAAAATCGCAATTGCGACCTGCGATTGGCTCTCATAGGAAGCTGCAACTGCGATTTCTTCTATTTACGAGTTTCAATTTAGGCAACCAGTATTACCATAGCTGCGATGTGCGACTTTGTTGCGTTTTTGCTGTGATTGTGATTTTGTAAACTAGGACCGTGATTTCTATCTGCGAGTTTGAATTTTTAGGAACTGCAACGATATTGTTGCGAATGTAATTTTGTGGTCTATAAAAGCATTTTATAGTAATCTGCGATTTAATTTTTTCTCTGATATTATTTATTTATAGAGAAGGCATTATTTTTTAGGGCGACGATCAATAAAATACCGGGTGTTTCTGAAGAGCGGTTTACCCCTATAACTTTTTAATTTTTTCTAATAAAAAAGCGAGATTTGGTATGTTAGTATATGACATAAATCAGGATTGAATGACGTATTCAAATGTTTTAAGTAATTTCCTGATTCACCGGAAATTACTACAACTTTTGATTTTTAAATAACACCCTCGGTATTTTTCTGCTTTATTCGATAGAACATAACAATCTGAATAGAATGGCATATCCTATGGCCACTTTTTACATTTTCGCTTAAAAAAAATCGTATTTTGAATTGCTATCTAGAATGTCATGGCTGTGTTAAAAACACTAATTTTAATCAAGATGATTTAGAAAAGTAAATTTGATCGTCTATAGTTTTTCGCGTCTTGCCCTGGCCAGTTAAAAGATCGTATAAATCCTAAATCGTATTTTTAATCATATAATAATAATAATAATATACATATTTATTGAAGTTTGTATATATGTTAGATATCAGTCGATATCAGGAAGACCGAAGCGACCCAGAGCCAAAGTAACTGCTCCGCGTATGCGTGGATCAGGGGGCTACGAAGCTACGAGCTACACACTGCAGGGAGTGGTGTCGCGACGGCGCCAACTCCGGCAGTACGAGAACAGCAGTACGACCGTACTCGTCTCTATTTAACATACAAGTTGTATGATGTAATAATAAAAGTTGTTAACTAGGGTGGTTGAGTGTTTCATTTTGGGGGTAATATAACTCAGTTTTAACATCAGAAGTGGGATGTATCCAAATATTAAGCCAGTGTGCCCCAAAATTAGTGAAAAGTGAAGTTTTTGAACATTAAGACATTATTGCGCAACATGGCGAAATGTGATAAATGTGCCAATTTCTGACTTGAACTATCAGAAGAATCATTTCTCCTGTGTATTAGTGATCGTTAAAGGACAAACAAACAATAAAACAATTTGTGAGTGCCTTCAAAATGAAAACATTGCAATGAAGAGAAGACATTGTTTCGTCGAAGTGTGTAGGAGCTACAAATGAAAATGTTGTCACCCAATGCCTAGTCAAATTCTGAATATTCTAAAGGTACAGTACAGTCAGAGTACAGTGAAAAGAAATATTAATAAATTATTCGCTATCCAACAACGACAAATTGCTGACGTAGCGAAACAAACAAAGATGGCGATGATGTCATCGTCGTATTTGAAGCCAACGCCTCACCTATCCGTAACCGTAGCAGATGTATCTAGTGCGCAAGCTTCATTTGGTTACACAACCTGTAAACGAGCAATCTACGAAACTACGGGAGAACCACAAATGGTACAATGTGTATCCGAGACTGTAAGAAACAGACGAAGGCCGATGACGATATATTAGGATATTAAGGAACGAGCTGAGGTTGCAAGACCCACGGTCTTGTTTTCGGAGCGGCATGAAATATGAGTAGACTTTAAGTTTAACTGAGTTGTGTTGTTTTAAAAAAAGTAATAACTTAGATTAGAAAGAGCTCTTTATTATATGTAGATAGAGAGTTAAAAGAAATATTGGAATGAAAAAGAAAAATAAGGACAGTCTTAGTTGAGTCTTAGCAAGATCTGTATCGTCATCGGATCGTGTTAAAAATATAATTGGTTTTAAAAGTGGTTGTTTGAAGTTTTATTGGAGTCTTGACTGTGTGCCAAAAAAAGCCATCTCGAAACTACGATCAAGGCAACAGCGTATACGCAATTCACGAATGGCTGAAAGACTACGAAGTGTGACAAAATTCTTCGAAATACAACGAAGTTAAAGACCGAGTCGGACCGAGTCAACGATAAGATGACGATTATTAAACAACCGACTTTAAAAACATAGAGTAATCAATACTGTCGCCGAACGCCGGACGTTTTATGATGACCTCATCACCGCTTTTCCCGAGAGAGATGGCGAGAGCTCAGGCAACTGTTATTGCTGAGCACAGAAAACAAACTTGGATCACGGTGCTTCCCGCTGCTTGCCGCTGCAGAAGATAAACACAATCCATTCGAGAGTTGGTCACATACCAGATGTGTTACGTCATGGATCAAGTTCCAGATTATTGGTTCCTCAGCATTTTCCGACGCGACGCACCGCCACCGATGTCGTCGATCCGGACAAGGCCATTGCAGAAGCTGAAGGACGATTGGAAAATAACCCGAATAAGCGAGCTCAGCACTTTTATGTCTAGCACAGACAAACTGATTTGTTTACCTCCGAACAAAAGTTGAGTATTAAAAGTTTTAATAATAATGAGTATATTATTAATCAAGCTATTTTTATTTTTTATTTGTTTATGGTTGGAGACCTGGACATGACCATGGAAGATTCTCAGCTGGCAGACATGGAATGCAGTTGCAGTTCATTCCTCAACGCCAGATATGCACTGCGACGTCAGGAAGATCAGCGGCGGCGGACTAATGTGACAGCTCATAAACAACTCCAACCATGGCCTTCCACAATATAAAAGAAAAGTTAGTAACAGACCATTTATTTGATTTCACAGTCTTACAAATGATTTAATTTAATTCTTACTGGGAATGTGAGAATTGGTAATTTAATTAGTTGCCAGAAACTTAATTGAATTAACTTACAGTCTTCTGAACGATTGAATTTAATTCTTTGTTCTCATTTAATAAGTTGTCATTTAAAAACTTGAATAGTTAATCAATACGAGAAAAATAATGATGCCATAATTAGTTTTATATTTCAACGAAAATAGTGGCAGTCAGTTTCCTTCCTAGTTGTTAATTGTTAATACCCCAATATATTGCCAGAGTTTGTTTCGACAGTTTATACGGATTGTTTAATAATAAACTACCAATGGTACCAAGTTATCAAGCATATTCAAATTTCTAAAATAATTTAAAGATACAATTGAACTAGTTTATTTCGGACAGTTGGAACCGAATGCTAAAAAAATGTTCTCACACTAGAACTCACTTTCTCTTTGTATTTTAAAAATAAAGTAATATGTCTTCTTTTGACATAAAACGTTATTCAAAACAAAAATCATTAACCACTTTACACTTATTGACGAAATTACCTTTATTTGATTTTCAAGGAAATTACATAATTTTTATAAAAATAACTTCATTGAACAAAACTATAATATTCTTTGATTGAACTTACAAATAAACTAATGAATATCACCCCTTTTATGAGTTCAATTCTGGTGTCCCTTGACGTAACTAAAACTTGTTTTCTAATATGGCAAATAAAGATAAGTAGCAATAATTCAATTAATTTAGAAATGAAAGTAACATTATGCAAAAATGTAAGATAAACATTATCGTTTAACAATAAAAGTTTTGGAACTTTTTAAGCTACGCATGAATGAGAATTATTGTTTTTCAACAGTACAACTTTTTACATTCTGCTTTTCACTTTTCAAAATTATAACATCTTGATATTTTATTCTCTTGTATAAAAATGTAGATCATGTTCTTATCTTCTTTCAAATCAGTTGAATAATGTTCATCATAATATAGAATTCAGTTTAGGAAGTGAGAAGATAGTAAAATTAAATTTCTTAGTTCTAACAATGTTAAAAGTAGACCAGAAATTAGAATTTGATATCTTGAAAAAGTTGATGTTTACAAAAGTTACAATATCTCATAATTTTAAACATTCAATACAACATAAATTAGCAGCGTATAAATCAATGCTTCATTGAGCATTTGCACTCGCACTAAGCTATTAGAACTAAAGAATAAGAAACATTAGAAACATTACAATAGATTTAATAAAAACAATAAATTAAATAATATAACAGTAGCATTCAAACCGTCTGAAACCATATCAAATCTACTTTTAAAGTAAAACAAAAACAAAACCCTAAGCACTTATCAGGCAATTTATAAGTTAAACTGTTCAGAATGCAATATCTGCTATATAGGCCAGACTCGCAGAAATGTTGAAAGTAGATACATAATTCAAAGAAAAAAAAAAGAACATCTTTTATATAAAATAAAAATGTCTAAGGACAGGTCAAGGTCTTTCGTCTATAAGAACAGTATAAAGCACACAAATATTGTTTTAGAGCAAATAAAGGCACAAAGTTTAATTTCTTATTTTGTGGTAAATCTTTATTTTAAAAAGTTTTTCGCTACTCTGCTTATATTCGACAAAATGCAACTCCACAGTTTTTAGTTAATATTCGGTGACGCAGAGCTGGGAACAGTTCGAAGCTTATCAGTTCGAGATGCATTTTATAAGGCAAAGCATTTTTTTGTTGTTTATTTTAGAGACACGCAAGCTGCACGAGTTTTTATGTTTTATGTTTTCTTTTGAAGAATCATTTTGGATAATTATATGCAATAGAATGTTTATGCAAAATGATAAAAATTAGGGAATCAATTTATGTCTAGTTGTTTGATTTGTTTTTAAGTGTTTCAGAAGAAAATACTTCTCTTTTCAAAAATAATTAAAATAACTTATTGTAGGGATTTTTAGATAGTGGTGTGCCTACTAACAGAATTGATTAAAACATTATAAGAATAAAATAATAATAATATATAATTATTATTATTAAAACATTATTATTATTATTATTATTATTATTAACTTGTACCTGAGCCTGTATTAGAAAAAAAAATTGTGTTTTTATTTTTGGCTAGACAATCGACAGGCATTCGTTGAGAAAGCGATTTAAAATTGCAGTATTCATAATGTAATAGTATTCTGTAAGCTTTTGTAATAAACTTTGGTAATGGTTGATTCCACATATAACATGGTTAGCATGTTGTAGAATGTAAAGAATGGATAAAATGTTAAATGATATAGAACTAGTTTTCCATTGACTGTTAGGAATGGACTTGACTGACAATTTCACGATAAATTTAACTGAAATCAGAAAGAAGAATTCTTTTTACTCTTCTTTCTTAATAGTAAAAAAAAAGCACTCCCGCTATAAATTAAAATAAATAATTAAATGGTTGTACTGCTAATATTCAAAATTTATTTGAGTAGTTATACTATTCAAGGATAAAACTATTATAATAAAGTCTTATATTATACTGAAAATAGTAGTAGTCTCACGATAAGAAAAATAAAAAAAAATTACGAAAAAAAAAAGGAATTACTGTAAATTATTTATGGTAATGAAACTAGAATTTATTTTGTAAAACAGACATTTCCGTTAAATAATAAAAGTATTTTAGCTTGGTCTAAAATCAGCAAGTAGAGGAAAGTAATGACAACTCATTATACAAAAAAAATAAATCGAAGGGATATTGACTTTTATTTCTATGAACTCTCTAATGATTTATAATTGAGTTAACAATAATTTTTATTTGTTATAGTAATTAGACTGTAATTGATTTGGTAAAAACAAGCATTCCCAGTAAGTAATGAGTTTTAGCATGTTAAAAGTATTTAAACGTGTCTAAAGTATTTAGTAAAAATAATGGCAATTCCATTAAAAAAAAAGAAAAAAAAAAGGTTGATATTCATAGTTGTCTGTGAATAATAAGCTAATGGCGATCCCATTATGAAAGAAAGAAAAATAATATAATGATGTTATCACATGCTGGGAATGGTGGTGGAATGATATTATCTACCATTATTTTTAGCATGTGCATAATGATGGTTTATAGTAATTAAACTATAAATTATTGTGTAAATAACAGGCAATCCCATTGAGCAATGAAAGTATTTTGGCATGGCTAAAATATTTAAGCAATGTAAAGCAATGGCATTCCCATTGTAAAAGAGGAAAAAGAAATAATAGTGATATTATTTGCTATTGTTTCTTAACCTTTAATAAAAATGTGTGCTGACTGATGATTTATAGTAATTGAATTATAAATTATTTAAGAAGAGGGAATCATAGTGATATTCACTATTATTCCTGAATAGTAAAATATTGGCAATCCCATAATGAAAAAAAAATGATTTTTTCATTACTGTATTAGGTAACCACTTTTGAAGTATTTTGAATTTTATGTTTAGAAAAGTTCTGTTGCCTGCTTTCTATATTTCAGAGACGGCGCGAGGACGCTCCGGAACAGGATGGCCGTGTTAGATATCAGTCGATATCAGGAAGACCGAAGATATTTTATTCTGTAAACTTTGACCGAAGCGACCCAGAGCCAAAGTAACTGCTCCGCGTATGCGTGGATCAGGGGGCTACGAAGCTACGAGCTACACACTGCAGGGAGTGGTGTCGCGACGGCGCCAACTCCGGCAGTACGAGAACAGCAGTACCACCGTACTCATCTCTATTTAATGGTGGGTTCATACAGCCAAATAAAATAAAATAAGAATAAAATAAAATAAAATAAGAAAGTTGGTTATATGGGATACCGTACATGCGTTCATACAGCCAAATAAAATAACAAATAAAATAAGAAGTCTTTATCTTTTAACTTCTTGTTTTATTTTATGTGAAAACGGCTTTGCGCACGCTTAATTCTAACCTACAAATATTTTCAGTTTGGATTTAATTTATTTTATAATTTCACATAAGTAAAATGTATAATATAGTAGGCAACGAATAAATAAATATACTATAAATAGTAAAATTACTATAAACAATCGTAAAAGTTAACTTTTATCCAGCTTCATCGTACTGCGCATGAGCAAATATATATTTCTTATTTTATTTTATTTGACTGTATGAACGCACACAAATAAGAATTCCTTATTTCTTATTTTATTTTATTCTTATTTTATTTTATTTGGCTGTATGAACCCAACATAACATACAAGTTATATGATGTAATAATAAAAGTTGTTAACTAGGGTGGTTGAGTGTTTCATTTTGGGGCTAATATAACTCAGTTTTAACATATATACAATGCAACAAAATTTATACAGATGAGTTTACAAACAAACATTATCATACAAAAAACAACAATATAATCTTACAAACTACAAAAAGGCTGGAAAAACAACAGTTGCTGATCAAGTTCCAGCCTCAAAGTTAAAAAAAAGTAATATAAAATAATAATTTAAATATAATAAAAACAAAACAACCAAAGGCAATCCAAAATTTGCCACAAAAATCAGACAGAAAACAGCACCTACACGCAACATGCAACCTAATCAATATTCAGAAAGTATTTTTCTTGCTTTTATCTTAAATTCACCCAAAAAGCAGTTCTTACACTTAACATCTAGATTGTTGTACATACTATAAATATTAAATGTAAAATATCGTTCAAACAATGCATATCGGTGCGGAGTGGGTGAAATGAGACCCCTGTGCCTTAAATTCAAATTGTGAATATCAGTACGAAACTGTATTCATTCATTTCATAAAGGTAAGGTGGACTTTTATTTATTATAATTGAATAGAACAGAGTCAGAGAGTGCAGTCTACGCCTAGTTGCCATGTTCATCCATTTTGCCTCCTTAAGTTTATGAGATATTCTATCATATTTCCGAATACCATATATATAACGCAAACAAGATTTCTGAACTTTTTCTATTCTGGCGGTATCTCTAACGTCTAAACAATCCCATATCCCAATTTTTTTTAAATGGAACGAGGGTGGCTCATTGGCATATTTCGAAAAAGCATTTTTCGCAGGTTACAGTCGCTGCGATTTAAAAATCGCAATTGCAGTTTCAATTGCGATTGGAGAATCGCAGTTTTGCTCATCTCTAAAGTTGGGTATACAAGGGTTTTCTTTTATATTTTGCATATAGAGGTTGAAAAAAAAAACAGTATATATATATATCGGATAACTTTTATACGCTATTGTTTTTAGAAGTATTCTCTACGAAGAGAAATGTATTATTACATCCGTTGGGGCCAGTTCTGAAAGCAGTTATTCGTTCCCATTGGTACATATAAAATTGCTTTTTTAAAGGCGCTGACTGCATCTTCTGGGTACTTCAGCTTTTGTCTATGAAGTTCATTCTTAATTTTTAGAAAAGTAAAACAGTCGTTACGACTTAGGTCGGGACTGTATGAAGGATGTTCAAACAATATGATGTCTTCTTGCTTAAAAACTCAATTGTTGTTTGAGCCGTGTGGGAACTTGCATTGTTTGCCGTTCCGTCGATCAAACTATATAAAATTATTCTAATTACATCGACATAATGTTTTTGACTTATTTTTTAATTTGTTTAGTGTTATTTGATTTGATTAGTTTTATTATTTTGTCTTTAAATTAATTAAATTTTCGCAGTAGCGAAAAATCACATTAAAAAAGGAAATATGAAAAATATACTAATTACCAATATAATTAATTTGTATTAAACTAAATAGTGCACGCGACTATAAACATTTTACAAATTGATAAACAAAGTGTTTTCAGAAAAGTTCGTTTCAGTTCATAAGCAATTTAGCAATAACTGCAATAAACATAAATTCGCCGATAGGAAATCTGTTTAATTCGCATTTTATTGACTATTATGTACATAATATTTTTATTAAAATGAATTACTTACCAAATAAAACAAAACTAGCGTAACTAAACCAATCATAAGTTTAAAAAGAATTTTGAACAAAATATACAGGGTGTTCTTAAATGTAAGTGCGAAAAGTTGTCAGGGGGCGGTTGCTTATTAAAATACCAACAAGAAAAATGTTTCATATAAAAGCTATCAATGTGACGTTTGCTTATATATGCCTATACAAACTTTTCTGATTATTAGTCCGATTGTGATATTAAATCATGTGAGTGTTTTTAAGGGGCCTTTTTTATGATTCTTAATAATTTTTAAGGTGTTAACGTTGAAATTAAGCGTGGAAGTCACTTCGACAATTTTGGCAATTGTTCGCTCTATTAAATTATACCAGCAGAAGAAAAGCTCTATATTCCTCCTATTTAAACTGTTTCGAAAATGCATGGTTTCCGAGATATTTAATTTGAAAGATTTCGATTATTGATTCTTTTGAGAAAAATCGAATTTTTTACTTTTAATATTTTTCACTTTCCTTACCTTGTACGGTTAGAAGACGTTAATTAAGAATTCTAAATGGAATTTGACCCCCTTTATAGGAAATGTTGTATTTTAAAAAAATTGCCGAAAATGTAAAAATCGGCTTTTATTTTTTTTCCAAGCCTGTATGTATTTTATTGACAAACTGTATATACTAGAAAATTTAGCTAATCAATCTGCATCGTTCCACGCCCAAAAATCATTCAAATCGGAATAAGTGAAAAAAGCCCGATTTTGGCCTGAATTTTTTTTGGAAATTTTGCTTTTTTGAACTTATCTTGGGATAACTTATCTTGGCAAATCCTATAATTCTAAGAAACCATTTATGCAACGTCGAATAGATGACTCCTGGCCTATTTTTCGTTTCTTAGATTTTCAATAAGGACTCGTAGAAAACTATTTAAATTTGAAATTTTGCCAAGATCAAAAAAGGCAAATATCTCGAAAACGGTAAGTAGGTAAACGACCAGTGAGTCCTCTACGGATATAGCTAGTGGAGCTCTATAATTTAAACAGTGTTTTGAAAATTTTCAAAAAATGTTCCACCCAAAATCGAACTTTTTTCGTACGTTAACACCTTAAGAATTATTTAGAATTATCAAAAAGGACCCCTTCTAAAATCACACGGATTCTGGTGGCTCGACCGGACTATTATATAGGGTTGTCTAAAATCAGGATAATAGAGAGATATGGCAGGTAAAGTCCAATACTGCCTCAATTCCGCTATTAGCGCTGACGTTATTTTGACATTTGCGTTTGTCGAACTTCGAGTTATGGCAACACATGGCAACACAAAATAGCGTTGATTAATTTTGACGATTATGCCAACATTTTTAAAAATTTAGCCTTAATCTAGTTTCCTGATTTTGTCAATCAAAAGAGCATCTATATTCATAATTTTTCTTTATTTTTATAAAAAAATAGCTACTAAATATATCAGGAATTTTAATTAGTATAGTAAAAGAAAGTGTGTCTAAAAAGAGTACAATTTAAGCCAATAAAGAGTTATGTCAATTTTTATAAAAAATACTGTATCTCAACTGATAAATTAACGTTTCGAGACTGTCAAGTTACAGCACGGCGCGCGGCGGCGGCAACGGTAACGTTAATAGCGCGCAAACGCTTATTATGACACTTTTACTGTCATAGTTGTCAAAATAACGCCTCCGTTAATACCGCATATCGTTGCCATATCTCTCCAATGTCGATTGGCAATTTGAAACCAATATGGACTTATGGTATTCAACTGTGAAGTTGTACCAAACAAAGCAACCGAAATATTATACAAAGATTCCAAAACAAGGTACTACGAGGTATTGTTGACGTACCGGAGTACATTCGCAATGACAATCTACATAACGACTTAGAAGTGGATGATATCTACAACATCATCAGGATATATGCCTTAAGACTTGAAGAGAGGCTCCATCAGCACATCAACATCGAGGCCCACCAGCTCCTGGATAGTGATGGCTTAGTTAGAAGACTGAAAAGAACAAAACCATTTGAACTAGTGTAGGGAAAAGTGTTACTACAGCCCACTGCATTCTAACATTATGCTAAACAGAATTGACAGAACTAAAATTACTATCATAGGATTAGTGTTTTGTATTTTAACCATACTTATTAAGTCAAAAACAAATAGCTTATTAGTGAAATTTTACTAGATTGCTATACTTAATTGCCCAAGGGTGATTTAAAAAAAATTATCTGTAAAATCACCAAACGAAGTTAGATATTCTTAGATACACTATTTTTTTGATACCCTGTATATCAAGAAATTTTACCCTAGATAGCTGTATTTTGGTGTAATCCATATTTCCAGAGTTACGAGTCGTTTTTTTTCTGTGTCTTCTCATGTTATATATTAAACAGATAATTATTATTGCTACTATATTTGTCCTACGTACTCACTGTTGAGCAATACCATTTAATATCGCCATATCGCGTTTACCCAACAAGCTACGACATCGAGACGAATTAACTGGCCTATCATCATCGCAGAGCAATGGTATTACTATAAATCGTAACATTTCATAAATCAAAACTTGCTGATAACGTTTAATACCCGTTCGATATCGAAAAATATAATATCAGTATTCCACCGTACAAACAAGCGTTCTCGTCTCTGTGTTTCTGTATGTGTATGTCTATATGTGTTTGTGTCGTCGTGTTCTTCGTGTTTTTTCTCTGTGTTATTGTTCTCCCTCGTGAGTGTTTGTCCCTGTGACGTGATTTTTGTTGCTTTTGTATTGTCTTGTTTTTATGTAGTGTGCTTGCGCTTTCTGCTCCCTTACGATCCCGCTTCTGCAGCTTAAAAGGTAATTAATGTAATTAAATATGTTTAATACACTTGGTGTTGGTTTCCCTATGAATTAGGTTAATCCTATTTTATCATTTAAAAAATATTTATTGTTAATGGGCCAGCATTTTCTATGTTGACTTTCCGAAATATTACAGGAAATATAATCAATACATTTTATGATTACATATATTTAATTTTACCGTATATTGACTATACATTATGACTTAAATTAAATTTAGAGAACATCTATAATTTAGAAAAAAGCAATAATTGTAGCAATATTTTTATGTCATATCGACCCACCAGTACAATTTTATTTTTTTCTGTATTTTCTACTAATTTATACCAGTGAAAATTGGAAATATTTAGGAAAATGCTTAGGGGCTGTATTATTATCGTAATGCCGTAAGGAACTGTACGGGAAATGTACAAGAAACATTGCTATTAAATAATATTAAGTTAAATGTGATCTATTTTAAATCTATTTTATAATAAAAATCTATTTTAATAGCGAAATTAAAATATAAGTCTTCTTATATCTATACTTCTATATTTATAAAAATATGACAGTATAGTATAGTTTCGAAGAAAAAAAAACTCCATATCAAGGCTATAAAATTATGCATAAATGATAAATCCAAATTATTCCTTTATTTAATAAATTATTGTTACTGGTAAATTGTTAACCACGTGTTTAGTTAAAATATATTACTAAGAATTACTAAAGTTCTACATTTTAGTAATTCTTAGTGTTAAAGAAAAGTAGATAAAACATATACAATACAAAGAAATAACTTTGAAAACAATTCCTAATGGAATGTATAGTTTACAGTGTGTCCTATTTTAGTTATTGGTGAAGATAGAAGGATGCGGATTGCACAAACCTATCCCACTTTTTTGTCAAGCGGAAGATCTTCTAAACAAAATTTTGATAGCCTTCTTCGTTTCTGAGCCACAGGGTCTTTTTGAAAATATTGCAATTTGGGATACTCCTGTATTGTATGGGTCCATTGCATATGGGTCGTTTAAAAAAATTCTAATACTTTCAGTGTGTGAGCGAAGCCCCATTTTGCTGAAAGTATATTTTACTTAAATTACCTAAGTTAATATCCCCTCTAAAAGTTCCGGTACAATAGCTTCCAAGATTTACAAATAGCGGTAGAATGATAATTCTCGACGAATAAATACTAATAACGAAGATACCGTATGATTTTAACCAAAATGGGACACCTTGTACATACATGAGATACTCTTAAAGAAATAATATATCAGTCATTCAAGTTTTAAAAAGATATTGATACTATGTAAATATTAATGATTATCTCTAATTTTGTATTAAATTTTTCCACTATGCTTTGATTTAAACCAACTTTTAATTGATTTTGATTATGCACGTAAAGAGAAATATGTATTACAATCAATTCGTCTTCATTAAATTTCGATACATTATTTATGTTGTTTTAACTGTTCGATGTGTGTATTTATAGAATCCTACAAAAATAAGTCCACTTTATCAGGGCTCGAACTCACTGGCGACCAGGTCGCAACGACCTGGCCGTCGCCGTCGGCTAGCCGGATGTATTGCGTTTTTAGCTGCGGCCAGATGAACGACCAGTTTCAACAGAGTTGTCAAATCTAACGATTTTTTACGTTTTACCAATTAGAAAATATTGTTTCAGAAATGTTAAAATATCCGAGTTAACTAAAAAGCGAAGTTGCTATTCACAACAAACCGACAAAAACGGAGATATTCTGTTTCTTTTTTCTACTGATATGGCGCCCTTATCGACTTTAGAAGTAAACATATTACTTAGGGCCATCGTAAAAAAAGATCGTCAGACACTGGCTCTAAACATGGTACAAAGAATACAAGGTATGATCGATAGCGGCTCCAATTTCGTTCAGTTCGCGCATACCACCTGTGACGTCACTAGGAAAATAATGAATAAATAAAAAATAAAGAAAGTTGACAGGAGATCTGCAATTTTTGGGGTTATGGTTAAGAATTGTTTATTTTAAGACTTTTTAGTTCGTTTAATTTAATAATTACTAAAACCAGCAGTTCCAAAAATATATTTAAAAATAATAATTATCTATTAACATGGATTTGGACGATAGGTAAGAATACTGAATTTATTTCTATATTCGGTATAAAATTGTTTATTAGGTTTTTAGTTTGCGATGTTTATGGTAAATAATTTTCATTTTCATTGCCTCTGAATTCACATGAGGACAGAGTTGAGGATATCTATGGAAAAGTAACCACAAGAGGAATTGTTACATCATTTAAAAAATATTGGGAAGTTTATTGTTTCCCATCGAAAAGTAGAAAATGCCAATGCAGATGAACGTATTGTAATTGTGATAGAAGTAATTCTAAGGGTGAAGTTTATTATAATTAGTGGAAGTAATACCAAGGGTGAAGTTTATTATAATTAGTGACCTCTGCTTCTTTTTATATGTAGAAGTTTCTGGTTTTGAGAATAAATCGGTTGAACGACACCCAAAATTTAAAGGAAGTATTTGCATACCCAGAATATGCCCATCAAGGATTATATAGCTCAAATTTCCTTTAATGGTAGGCAATTATTCAATGCAAATTAATTTTGTAAGTGACTGAAATATTAAATAGTTTACAATATGGTATATCACTAAAAATATATTACTTTTAGGTACAATTAGGGCCCGATACATTTCAAAAAGTAGAATATTATTTTATATTAAATGAGGTATTGTACTAACAATCAATTTATATTAATAACGGAGATTAAAAAATAACAGAATAAATAGTTCTTTTTTTTTATACTACAAAAATAAACTATAGAATACAACAGTATTTAAAAAAATAAATAAAAAGTTATGTCCCGGCCGAGATTCGAACTCCGGTCTCTCGCTTCCTAGCCCGACTCCTTACGCACTGCTCCACAGTAGCTTGCTTAGCGATAATTCAATGACGGTATGTAAACAAAAAAACAGGTTTATAACAATATATTGACGATTTGAACTGGCGCGCGGAGCGTGCTGACCAATAGCGCCTGTATCACCTGTGACGTAGCGACCAACTTTAGAAGTAAACATATTAGGGCCATCGTAAAAAAAGATCGTCAGACACTGGCTCTAAATATAAGCAGGTAGAAAGTTTAGCTTCCAGTTATTTCAATGTTTACAATATAACGAAGAATCTACAACAGTAATTACTTCTATTCTTATAAATGTTAAGTTGCTTTCTTAATTTTTTTTTTCAAAATAATGTTCCTAGTAGAGTTATAGTCTAATGAACCCTGTTTGAAAAACGTTAAATTAAATATAATATTTAAAATACAGTTGTCCTCCTTGTACATGACTACAATACAACTGAAAAAAATAATTTAATAAAAAAAAGTGATTGTAGAAAAACTTTAAATATTATTTTTTTATTTTTTAACATCGGTATAATAACAGGTATCATAACAACCATAAATAGAGTAGGTATGTCATATAAAAATGTTTTGAGTTTTTACTAGAATCGACCCTTGATAAAAAAAAAGGGATTAGATTTAAGTTTACCTTTGATCCAGTCTGTATACTATTTCTTTGGATTTTCTGCACGTATGCAAAAAAATATTGTGCCTTGAATTTGAGGGATTTCATCTGAAAAATTATTAATTTGGAAGTAAACCGGCAACAAGCGGCAGAAAATAATAATATTTCCGTGCAGTCTTCTGGTCTCAACCACCAACGGACGGCCAGGACGTTAGTGTGCGCTATATCATTTGATTTAATGGTTTTAGAGGTAACTGCGGCCTGGCCGGTGCGACCTGGTCGTCAGTGTGTTCGAGCCCTCAATGTCCACTTATCTCGTCGTGTAATTTATTTAAAAAATAAACTTAATATAGGTTATCTTCTATACCCAAATAATGATTTTAAATATAAGAGGTGAAAACTACAGAATCACTGAAGCAATAAATACATAATATTATAATTTAATTTTCGTTTTTCTTGGTTTACTTTTTTATATTCAATTTCAAGAAATATAGGAGTACTATATTCCGTAAATAATAAAATCATTAGTTTCCCACTTGTGTAATCTAAATTATAAACTAGAAAATAGTACTAAAATTAGTAGTACAAACTAAAACAACAAAAACAACCAGAAGTATTGAACACAATAACAAGAAAAGCAAGTAAAATGATTAGATTAAAACGTAAAAAATATTCTTAATATTAAGGAAGAGATTTTGTGTAAAGGAATTATGTTGAAAAAAATAACGTTCTAATGTAAAACATATTTAAAAAATTAATTTTTACCCATTTTGAAATGATATTTTGTTATAGTGAAAGAACACCATAACAAAATATTCATATATTTGCATAAGTTTTCTTGAACCTAAACCATAAAATAACTTTATTTATATTTTCGCATACGCCTGGTATTATTTTTTAAATGCTTTGCTGGGAAACTTTGAATATATAGTCCAAAAATGGTATGTGAGTCTCTAGGTGCAAAGAATCTTAACACCTCACAACCTTAACCGGAATACCCTTCCTAAAAGTTGTATTTTCCTTTCTATACGGGGGCCAACTAAGTTAATAAGTCTTTCCAAATCAGTAGCGGACATGCGATAAAAATTATTAAAAAATATTCTGTCTGTACATCGCGTAGATGTTTATTTTCGCTGTGCTGGGAAATTATTAGAGATGCAACATCGCCTTTTCTCACTGTCTCCTTCGTTCCGCAATAATGATCGCACTAGCAGCCGCTATTAAAAATACTTCGGTATCATCCATGTCCGAACAGCACGAACGCAAGCACTACATTACAATGTGGGCCCCGTTGCTTGCGAGCCGAAAGATCTTGAGGAACACGGCAAACAGGAAGCGCAAGAAACGCAAGCACAATCAGAAGCATGAGCGCGAGCAGGATCACGAGCAATGTGGACACGCACCTTTACACTCCTCATTCTAAACACTACTCTATATTTCAGTAGGATTTCGTAATGAGGATACCATACCATATACCTTCAAGCCAATAGGTGTTCGATAAGTTAATAAAGCGATAAACTCATGAGTGTACGGAGTGCTGATTTATTGAATATATATAAATTCAAGAGGTAT